>NW_028145577.1:135000-515000 GCF_977016875.1 Pavona decussata
ATTTCAGTTTGTGATTAGTTCGGTTGGATTACACTGCAATTCTTAATGCATTATAAATATTGTAATTAAAGATGCGAGGATTGCCACACGGAAGTTAAAAGAAATATTTTTAATATTAGTTTGAAATGGTGTTGTTGAAACAGTGAGTAAGATCGTTTTTCTGTTTTCTTTCTTCCAGGGAATTGACAGAACTTAAAACAGTTCTTGAACCGCTGCAGGAAGTGAGTATTGAGAATACAATCGTACATCAGAAGTATTTTGAAGTGTATATGAAAGAAAAATTGTGTATTTTCCTGATCAAATCGTCATATTGTTCCCGTTTGATCATCGAAAAAGAATTCCTAATCAATTTTCTTCCTCGCGTGTGGCATATAAAAGTGTCAAATTTTACTACCGGGAGACTGGAGATAGTAGGACTGTGACGTCAAAGCAGGAAAGCTAGTCCTGCTATTTCTCTATCCCTCAGTTGTTTTTCGTGCGCAGAGGAAGAAAACTGTTTGGACGAAACTATGAAGGGGATTGTTGAATACTCAGAATAAAACAACAAAGGAATAGAGAAACGGCGATAATAAGCGATCAATCAATTTATTCATATGAACGGGACTTTAGATTCACACCAGTGTTTCTTAGCAACAACTTTGTCCACACCACCCTCCCATAGTGATCCTGAACCGTCCCCACACTACCCTGTATACTGCCCCACCCTTGAGATAGAGGCCAAACGGTAACAAGAAAGTCAATTACCAGAGGAACTTATAATATAAAATTTCGCTTGCCTATAATGTGCGGTAGTCTGCACATAGGCGTCTGTAAACAGAGTAAATTGAAATTAGCGTAGTTTTCTTGAAATAAGATGTATGAATTAATGACATGTTATCTTCTCACCAGTTTTCAGCCAGAAAAAAATCCAGGAAATCTGGAAGGGTTATCAGATTGCTATGCAGTCTGTTATGCTGCCGACGTTAAAAGATGGCCCTTGTTTTATATCAGAGTGTAAATAATGTGCTGTTTTGTAAATTGAATACCGTGTATTTTTTCTACATGAAACTGACGTGAACAATTTGCATTCTTGTCTTGAGGAAGTAAAGTAAAAAGTACACTCGTTTTCTTATGTGTTCAGATAAATAAACAAATATTCGTTTTGACAGTTTGAGCTGGATTTCGATATTTAACCTTTCGCAAATATTAAAAGATGGTCTTGTTCGGAACTGAACCTTAAGTGCTTTTCAGAAATGAGACATTGTCCACGTTTCAGGAGGAATGTGTGGCAAGGCGAGGGAGAAGGAGAAGGGTGGGAAGGGGAGGGGTTTGGACAGTGGGAGGAGAGGGAGGGTTCGTGGTCTATCCAGTCCAGAAAGATGGGCTAGGAGAAGAGGGAGGGGGTCGGGACGTGCCCCAGTGTCCAGACAAACACGTGCATAAAATAACGCAAGGTCCAATTTTAGATCATTGACCTTCGGGATTTCCATGTAGAATCAAGAGAAACAAAGTGGAGGAAATCACTTCCTGCGAATAGAGCTGAGGCGAGTTCCTGTATACCAGCGTTTAGCAGTGCGCAACTCTAATGCAACTTTACTTCGCATTAAGGCAAAGACAAAGTTTCTATCAGCTTCAATATGCAAAAGATAAATGTTGCTCATTCCTTGTTCGCTGGAAAACCCAATTTTGAAGATCGACTTATTCCTGTTGTTGGTAAATGCTGCTTTACACTCACTATCCTTAAAAAATGCATTAATTATCATTAATTACCATATTTCAACTCTCCGTTTCTCAAGAACGAGTATGGTGACCCCTCTTTTTATTCCGGTTTTTGGCCAATGCATATAGGTTATTCACTTGACAAAATTTCAACAAAATTGTTTTGTGAATTTCATCTCAGAAGAATTTCCTAAAAGTTGAACATTTCCAATACAATATAAATAGCGCTGTCGTATTGTCTTTGCCAGTAAGCTTGCTCTAACGATACACATTGTTGGCCTTTGTACTGATTCACCCGTTTTTTTTTTTTTTAGTTTTTTTTTTCCATTTCTTGGAGAAAATATAAGATAAAGAGAACGTTGGCATGAACAGGTGTTTGAACAATAAAACTTACGTCAAGGCATGAATATATATGTGTTCGAGGCTTAGTTGGCAACTGTTGAGTAGACAACGATTTACTTCAGTTCTATGTATACTTAGTATCATATATACCCTATCTATACATTATTACAAGCATATAAACAGCAAGACAGCTATATTTCTATCAATTTTATCTTGCACTTCTGTTATAGCAATTAAACGTCAAAGTATGCTTTCTATGTTATGGCATTTTAAAGTAGACTGTAATGTTCATTTGTTACGAACGTTAATCTCTATGAAATTAAACTCTGATTCCTCACGAAAGTCGTTCCTAAAACCTTCCGTAAGCCTACCAGAGCTCTCACCAGTCTCTTTAGTAAGAAATATCTTATGTGGCGCGGAATTCGTAACATAAAAAAGGCACCACCGCTTTACGTGAGCAAACCGACTGAAAACTGATTCTGTGAAAAAACGTCCCACAAAATGAGGCTAGTTTTGAATAAGATATTTACCATTTAATAGAGTTTTCTTGTGCGAATCGAAGCTGCTTCGATATCAGTAAAATTGGAATAGACCATTTCCGAGTTGCTTTAAACCTCATTATGAAAGCGATGGTAAGCGCAAAGTTTTTCTTATGAAAATTAGATTTCAGTCGTATGCAAAAAAAAAAAAACACGAATTTTTAAATGAAACGTTTTGCACTTAGCCTCGCTTTCATAGTAAGGTTACCAGCAACTCGTAAATGGCCTATTTAATGATTTTTTAAACAAGAAGTTAAGCTATAAAAGGGCAAGCCCCTCCTTCTTTTCACACCTTTGTGGGCCTGAGATGCAAATTTAGACGCTGTTCAGTCGTGGAAAGTTGTTGACTCAAAAGTGCTCCGAAAAACATGCCTCAAAATATTATAATATCACTACAGCAACATAAGATATCAAGTTCTAATATGTTTAACAAGGGTTATTCTGAAAACTAAGTCGATTTTATCGGTAAGAAAAAGGCACATGTTGTTTGTCAGTTTTTGTACGCTCTGATGGTTGATTGACAACTGAAGGTGAGAATCGCCTGGCCAGGCCCCTTTTATGCCGGAACTTCCTGTTTTAGACATTTATTGGTCTATTTCCCATTGAATACATGATGAAATCGATAACGTCAGCGACGCTACGCTGAGATTCAAAGATGGTCAACAAACTTGATCTTAACTGGTTTATACTGGACAACAAATCAACTTTCGGTGCACCTCCAATGGTTCGTGGTGATGCTTTAAGCGGAGCCGCTGAAAGAACTAAAACAGAAAGAGATAAATAAAACGTCTGTTAATGAAAAATCCTAAGTACGTAAATTATGATCATCCGGGAGAGTATAGTCCTATGAAGGACTTTTGGAGGTCACATTCACCGACGTTTCGACAACCAGAGCGGAAGTCATCTTCAGAGTCAAGTAAATTGTGGAACGTCAGTAGATGGTATAAATGTCCCTGGTTGTTGACCTGATTGTCGTGATGTTATTGGTCGTTCCACAGTTAAGCCGTGATGTTATTGGCTGTGACGACAGTAAAACGTGATGATTGGTGCGTTTCGATCTGTCTTTTGTAAGTCAAAAGTCCGTTGGTCTATTGTTACCAAAATTGTCACTTGTTTGTCTGTTTTGTTGATGTTATCAATAGGTCGTTTGAAAGGTGCAGGTGGTTGTAGGCAACGGCTGAGTGGCGTTTGTTCCCTCAGAAATTATATAGCATAAATTATCTCGAGTATTTTCGTGGTAATAACCAATCAGAGTTGATGTTTCTCCCTTTAAGGACGGTGCCTACTATTGTTACTGCGCATACAAGTTCTACGCTTATGGTGATAGTTGGTTTCCTATGGGTGGTGCCTAGTAATACAGGATATTTTTGCGCGGTTTAAAACTATTCGGGGAAAGCAGAACTTGGCAAGTGCTTCTCAGATCCAAAAAGAAAATTGGGGGTACCCATGCATTTTTCAGAGATAACAAAGCTTCAATTTGAAAAAAAAAACAACAACAACAACAACAACAACAAAAACAAAACAAAAAAACCAAAAAAACCCGCCATACATTGTTTTGTATCTTACTGCTCTAAGAACAATTGTTGCTTAATTATCTCTAAGAAGTGCGTGCCCCCTGTCCCCCTCCCCCAATTTTCGTTCTGGATTTCCAAAGCCCTTGCTAAGATCTGCTTTTCCCGCATAGTAATAAACCGCGCAAAAATACTTCGGTATTTAAGTAGGCACCGTCCTTAAGAAACAAATGGTAATTTTAGATTTTCCTCTTACGAGTTTATTTATAACTTGAAACGTTGTATTATTTAGCTTCCGTTCGAATTTTGAATTATTATTGTGTTGTATTTTAGATGTAAGTTTTTGCGTAATTTATTGGTAAATCAAAGAGACATTTTGTCTGGCCCCTTGTTCGTCCTTCCGTCCTTCCATCCGCCCGTTTGATCTAAGCTTCCTAAAAACACAAATGCGATTGATAAGTTAATAGTTAACCTGATATGACACCTAAATTGGCGCGTCATAAAACTTTGATATGTCTACTAAAATTCATGGAAAAAGGTGCTAATTTGATGCAAATTGGCGGCATGTTTATAGCAAGATCCATTCTCGCCAGTTAAAGGTAGTTTTAACCACTAAAGTTAGAACTATTCACGTTATCAAGAAACAAGGTGGGTAACAGTATTTTACTATAATCCGAACACGAGGTAAAAAGATTTCTTTTATAAATGTATCAGGCGTTTTCGGGGGTACGGTTTGCAGATGGTTTCATAAACTCCAATTAAGTTTGTAGCAAGCGTCGTTTCATGGTAAATTCGCCTCGGAGCTGTTGAAAGGCTGAAACATTCAGACAAACCTGACATGAGATTATTATTTTGTGCTTCTCTATTGACACTGCAGTAAAATTTAAGTCTACGAAGATCACTGTTAGTTAGACCGGAAGATGATCTAAGACGACCTCTGACTTGAGCGGCGACTTAAATATAAATATCGTGAATAAATACCGATTTCAAACACTTGTCGAATTTTGCTCAAATAATGGAATATAAAAAAAGATGTTGTATTCCACATCCCACGATTATGAAACAAAAAATTATCTTTCTTCCCAACGCGAGTCAAACCCATGACGTTCCCTACAATGTATGGTCGGTCGCTAACCACTGAGCTACAGGGTGACGTGGAAGGCTGGATGATTTAGTAAAATTTTAAATTAAGCAAGGGAAGAATCATTTTACAAAAGCAATCGCCCAGCTGGTCAGTTAAGACAGTTCTTTTACCCTTAGCAAAATGACGGAGAGAATAAAACAAATTATGAGTCAAAGTTAGTCAGCTTTGTGACCGCGCTGACCTGGACGCTAGTTTTGTCAGTTTGAAAAGCGTCTACCTCGTCTACCTCAACCTGAAATCAAATCAATATCTTCTCAGTGTCTCATTGGATTTTCAATTTTTTACTGATAACCTGTTTCTGAGTTTACTGTTTTGCTCATCTTATGATATTATTTTATCATATTTGGTTAAAAACACTACGGATCGCATATTCCAAAGGAAGATGAAAAGAAGAGGTGGGAAACGTGAAGGCGCGGGGCGGAAGAAATCGCCTTCGTTGACTAAAATAACGAGAGAAATCAATCAAAAACATTGGAGAGCAAATCTCCATTATATATATTTAAAAAATCGCATTTTCTCAACCTGGCGAAAGGTTCGTGTGGAGGGTACCTTCGTAAACGATTCGAACTTCGCATCATGGCTGCTTGGTTTGGAGCTCAGACGAAGGCAAGCTTCGGTACACAGTCGATTATCTCCTCCACAAGGACAACCTCTCGTAGAACCTTGTTTTCAACGGGTCGAGCAAACACTCTTGTAATGAATGACATGGGTTTGGTTCCTAAATTTAGATAGTGGAGAAGTTGTAAAAAGGAAATTATAAAAGCAAAATATCTAATTGAAAGCAGAAATGAACGATTAAATTATTCCTCGACTTCAGAGGTATTCGTTGACCTTTGGCTTTCCCTGGACAAGTCCATCAGCAAATTCTCCATGGTATCAAGAAAATGAGTTTAGTTCATATATACTGAGATTTTCGCATCCAATTTTGCTGTGCGAAAAGGCGCTTCGGATTTTACTTCGACCAATCAGAGAGGCGAAACGAATTTCTCACAAGTGAAAAAATCGTTTCGTCCAATCACAAACCACGGTTTAAGCGAATTGTGCTTTCGCGGGCTTTGTCGCGGTCATCGCGGGTGGCTTTGTTGGGCAGCTTTGACAAGATAATATTTTCGGTGTATTCGAGTTGTTCGTAATTCAAACTTATCAAGAGCTAGGAGGTATTTTTGAGGATGGCTGAACAATCAAGAAGATTTGTGTCTCTAGACAAACCTATAGACAAGTTTATCGAAGACCAAAAAAACAAGAACACTCTTTCAAAGACACGAAGAGATGTAAGTTTGCTGACTGAGTTTCTCAACTCCAAAAATGAAAACAGAAGAATCGAGGAAATCCCGCCAAAAGAGCTTAATGAACAGGTTTGGTAAACATGTAGACATAGCTCTCAAGTGTTTTATTGTTATAATGAAAGTACACAAACGCATCTGCGCTGAAAAAGGTTGGTAAACATGTACACATAGCTGTCAAGTGTTTTATTGTTATAATGAAAGTACAAAAACGCATCAAGCGCGTGTTTGAATCGTCAGACGAAGACAGCCCTACGCAGTGACAAACTAAACTTAATTGGCTTTACCAATTTTGGATTTGTTTCTTTTGTTATTTCCTTATTTAATTAAGAATTGAAATGTTTGCTATCCTTTGCACCAGTTATGGTTTTTGATTGGTGACATTTTCACATGTCAATTTTAGTAAAAACTTAATTTTTCGAAGAGAATTTAATACCGGAGTTTTGTAATTATTTTAGAGAACCTATTAAAGGTGGATAAATAAAAAAAAATCTCAGTTTGCATAAAATAAACAAATTACATCATGGAAAACGCTTTGTACGGGATTTTCACAGTCGTTGGTTTTGTATCAGAAATCTCACTCGTTCGCTGCGCTCACACAAGCAATTGTTTAGCTCATCAGCTAACTCAGTTGTTTTACCGCATGTAATTCAGGCAATTTATTAATAATAATACCCGACAATGCTCAGAAAGATTTGGTTACAAAAGAGTCGGTATACCTGTCACACTTCCTATTCAGTCATTTGTATTTTTATCTGTTTACTGGTAAGTAATAATATCTCATTCTCGTTTAGTTTAGAGAAAAAACAAATCTTCCACGCCAAATATCGTGTGTAGGATGATTTGCGCGAACTACGATGAAGTCGCCATCAAAACCTACAAAATAGACGAAGGATGAAAACAGCTAAAGAAATTGGACAACCAATCAGATTCTTACTTTCACTTTATGTCATATGATCTTTTGGGAGATGATCTTATTGATGTTATCAGTGTAGGCAATCTCCAGAACATTAATTGGGGACACTCTCCAGATCAAATTGGAATATGTAAATGTTGGTTTTTGAGGAGAGCGGAAAACGGGAGAACCCGGAGAAAAACGTAGATCGGAGAAACGACAAGAACCAACAACAAAATCAACCCACGTACGAGGCTAAGTCCGGGAATCTGGCCACATTAGTTTCCTCTTTTTCTCCTTGTAATTTCCTAAAGAACTTTACCGTGCCTAAATAAAGTTATCTTATCTTATCTTATCTTATCTTATCTTATCTTATCTTATCTTTAATGGGAGGCGAGTGTTCTCACCACTGCACCATCGCTGCTCCCCTGACCTCAATGAGAGACCCCGAGTACAGGAAATAACAAACCAAAACAAAAGCATAAATTATTGAAATAAATTAATAAAAATGTCTAGTTTTTGAAAAGAAATATTGCTCTAACTTAGAGTTCTACTGTAAGACTGAACGACTGAACACCATTTTTTTTCCCCCTATCCTTAGCTTGCACCAAACTATACAAGGAGAAGGACCGTTTCGTTTTATTGAGGTATGGGTGATGACACCGCTGAAGATTCTTCTTTAGAAAAGGAGGAAAATGCGCGGTCAAAGTGGATACAAGTTTCACTCTCTGCATTTATTGTGATAGCTATAATAAACGTTTTCACTCTCATTGCCTTTGCAAGAAATCGCAACTTACGCAAGCGCACTACGTATCTGATAATAAACCTGACTGTGGCTGATTTACTGGTGGGAGCAGTGACGGGACCATTGAGAAGACACGGCCCGGGTTTGGAAAGTGGAAATGGTTTCAGATGGCAAGAATTTATCATTTCAACCTCGAGCGTCATATTTCCCCTTGCTTCTCAAGCCAATCTTTCGTTAATTTCTTTAGATCGGTTGCATGCAACACTTTTCCCCTTTAGGCACTGTTTAATTGAGAAATGGCTTTACTTCAAAGATATTATTGGCAGCTGGGTGATAACTTTGATTCTGGCATCCATGATGTCCGTTCTTAATGACCTCGATTTAGTTTTAATTTGGTATCTATTTCTATGTTACACTTCTCTTAACCTTCTTATCATAAGTATTTGCAATGTTATCATTACCATAAAAGTTAAAAGTAACCCTCTTCCACGGCATTTTGGTGCAGTTGCCTCGGAAAGGAAATTGTCAGTAACCTTAAGCATAGTTACCGTGGTCTCTATCCTGACCATTCTGCCCTTATCTATTAAGATGGCATTTGGGGGTCACATATTCAGTCAAATGTCTCCTGCAGCAGTCTTTCACATACAAGAAACGTTAGTGTTGTTATATTATGCCAATTCTATCGTTAATCCATTGATATATGCCATAAGAATGCAAGAGTTTAGGAAAGCAGTTAAGGAGCTTTGTAAGAGGACTGCAGTGACAAGGCGTGTTCAACCCATTGAACTTCATGCAATGTAGTGCATGAGTACAAAGATCAAAGCAATAACCCAAAAAACAAAAACGGTTAAAATCAATTGAGATTTGGTTCCGAACGTGATATTTAATTTAAGACCACCGATTCATTTTTTGTTTGTTTTGTTTTACTTAACTTCTGGGTAATTTCACAGGGTTTAAATTTCAATAAACCACCTGTGTGCAACTGAGCTATTATGGTGTGTGCTACATGAAGATGCCATTAGGAGCTCACAGTGTTGAGTATGTTGGAATTTCAATCAGAGCATCAGAGGGCTGCAGTGGTTCAGGGCTCATCACTGCATTGTAGCTATAGCGGTCCATCTCTCTGAAACAGCTACCCTGTAATCTTAGGCAGGCTGAATCACTGAATCAATTAAGAAACAACTTAATCTCCATTTTAGGTAAGTTGAGACACGGCATTCATGGAAAACAGGTCAGGTTTTTTTAGGTTTTAGTATTATTGTTTAGGATTAGGATGTTAATATATTTATGCATTTTGGTATTCAATTGATAGTTTATCTTGTAGTTTTATATTGTATGGACCTCATTATTTGTTTAACCCTGTGTAAATAAAGACTAAATTGAATGAAATTGAAACTGAATTAAATCAAGTTGTGTCATTTTCTCTCTCTCACCGAGGTATACTAGTAGTAATCAGAGATTAGTGAGATGCGTTCGACCATTTGGGAAAAGAAAGTTACATTAACTGCCAGATATTTTTCACGTTTATTTAAATTGCAAAAAAATGTTATCATTGTATAACCCAGTGTTTATAATATAATGGATATTTGGTGCGCTTGCTTGTCGGGTTTGACCTTCTCTTCACGTTTGGTGTGCTTGCTTGTCGAATTCTGGAGTGTGCTTCCTTGCTGTGTGGACTATTATCAGGGAAGATGCATTGTTTACTTTTGAAGTTAGAGTTACTGGCATTTGGAATCTTGCGAAAGCATAACGATATGTTCATTTCCTTTGTTTGTTGCGGGAGTTGAGTTTCACGTTAATAGAGGAATAGAAGCCAAAAGATTGATAATTATATAATAAATAAATAAATAAATAAACAACTAAATAAATAAATAGCTAAAATATACTAAATGAAAGAAAAAATATATAAAAATATATTTGCTGCGTAAGCAGTACGCAACGCGAGATTATACTTGATTGTACTTAATCTTTTGAATGAAAACTTCGAAAAAAGCATTTCCTTATTTTAAAGCGTACAACATTTACGGTAGAATTCGGCAAGGAACCGGGGAAACTTCAACGTGGCCGTTCATATGCCATTGCCTTTGAGCAGACATTGAAAGCCGCCACGAGACATCTTCGGCGTAGCGTCACAAATTTGCATAAATATTATTGAGATCATCTCAAAAGGCAATGTCACGTTTTCTCCATTTTCTATCAACTGATTCAGATTGTAACCGTGTCTTCCACTGATAGATGACTGGATAACTTGTTCACTTAACCCAGTTTTAATAGTGAATGAAGCGAAACTAAAATATTGCGACTTTTTGGCCGCTGTTAATTCACAAGCCGAGAATTGAAACACGCGCGATCGCTTTTAACCTCGCTAAACCAGTGCGCTGCACATAATTATGGTTTAATCTTTTGAATCAAACCTTCGAAAACAGCATTTCCTTGATTAAAAAAACGCACAATACTTTCCCTTGTAATTGGCAAAGAAGCGAGAAAACGCTTGAAGAGCGAACTCTTTCCAGCTCGAGCATACACGTGCGCACATCCATCGCTCCAACAAAATTAAAAACGCAAACAAAGTTGGCGGCTGTCTCGCAGAGTTGGTCCCCGTAAAACGGAGCCGAACTGTGGCCGTTTCACTACAAGAAACCAACGTTGCCTTGCAATAACAAAAACTGGGTACCACCGAGTGCTTGCAATCCCTTATAATCGAATGACTCGATAAAGTGTTTGCCATTGCAACTTCACCAATTCGTTTCACTCGCACTAGGAATGTTGCTTTTCTCGAAACAAATCATGGCCATTTGCCGAGCTACACAACTCGGCAACTTTTTGCTTTGGTGACCACAAATCATGGCCATTTGCCGATCTACATAACTCGGTAAGTAAATTATTTGCCGAGCTACACATCTCCGAAAGTAAATGTAATATATTTTGCTGAAACTACGCAACCAGTCAGCACAAGGCAGCGTTGGTTTCTTGTAGTGAAACGGGTAAACAACACTATGCTGAACTTATCCATGTGTCTTCGCAGTCATACACACTTCGTGAAGGCGTTGATAAATCTAAATTTAACCCGAAAGTATTTTTTTCTAACTTAAACAACGCAACTTCCCTAACGAAGCACAGCCGTCCAGCCAGCACACCAAAAGCGATGCAAGAACGTGAAACTCCACTCCCGCTGGAACGAAGGAACTGAACATCGATAAGCTTTTGCAATAATTTCGCAAGATTCCAAATGCCAGTAACTCTAACTTCAAGTGTAAACAACACAACTTATCTGATAACAGTCCACACAGCCAGGAAGCACAGTCCAGAATTCGACAAGCAAGCACACCAAACGCCAAGAAAAGGACAAACTCCCAAGCAAGCACACCAGCAAAACGTGAAACTCGACCCGCTAGCAACATTAAAAGATGGCTCTAGCGCGAAAACGAGGGGGCGACTCTTATACGAAAACGAGACTAAAAAGATGGCTCTAGCGCGAAAACGAGGTCAGAGTCGTCATAAGTTCGCACCAGTTTCCCGGCCGACACATGCCCCTGCAAAACTCAAGCGGGGGGGCTATTTGGGTGTCCTTACAGCAATCTCGAAAAGTTCTGCATAGCCGTACACAGGCACACCAACTCAAAAGACACAGGACGCAAAAACGAAATTAGGCTTGCGTTCTCCTTCGTCGAACGCAATAAATAGGTGTTGGCTTGGGGTAACAGTGCAGGAGGGAAAGGGGCGGGGGGGGGGGGGGGGGAGAGACTCCCTGATAGATCTCTTTAAGGAGCTACCAGCTGCTCTAATGAAACATCTATCAACAAGAATGCTATGTTGTGTTATAAGGCAATCAGAATTAACAATGAGCAAGCTGATGTCATTATTTGTGATGCAATAGATATCTGCCATTTCATGAATAAAGTCTTCTATCTCAACCAATGGATTGTTCCAGAAAAATTATTCCCATGCCCCTCTCATGGAAGGTTTTAAAATTGAAGCTTGGCCTCATATTTTCCTTTTTAGACCTCGAATGCCTTTTGACGAACACACCCCCACCCTGTCAGACTTTTCAATGACCTTCCGTGGGGGTGGTAAACTGTATACTCTGGATACATCCTAGAACCACAAACTAAAGGAAAACTCCAGATTCTGACTTATTTAATACCCAACTGATCCACTAGGAGACACAAAACTTTTTTAGGTCCCCCTCTCAAGAAAAGGAAACAAAGGTTGAGGGGAGACGACTGACAAAGGGTTACTTTTCCTTTTACCTAAATGTACGTGCTGCTCCCTCGTAATACACACCTTGAAAAGCATTCGATGAATTAATTCTGTTGTCTTCCATCTCTTTAAGTTCCTTCATTTCCTTGTCAACAAAGCCCTGGGTGATTTCAAAAGCAGCATCACCACACTTGAGGAACTTCTTGAATGTTGGTGTGTCTATCTATACTATTTCCCAGCAACTGTGTATAGTAGATTGAATTTGAGCTTGTGGCGAAGCTTTAAAACGTTTTTCACGTGCTAAAATGAATCTCTGGGCTTCCAGCTGTTTGGAGCATCTTCATACAACCCCAGTCAAGCATCAAATGTGAAAGTCCAAATATCTGAAAAATTAAAAAATATATATATAACAGTGCTTAAACTTTTATAAGGCTCAGCTGTTGTACTGTGATAATTGCACTATTAATCACATAAAAAAAAAAACTACACCTGTACCTCTCATGTTTTGCACTAATTACCAACTGCATGGTCATAAAAAGGGGAAACTCTGCCATCTGGAAATTTTCATACCACATATGCATGCATGGAGATTTTGGACCCTGGGTTGGAGTGCTCCCATAAAAAAATGATGGGGAAGCTCACAAGTAATACACAAAACTTTGAAGAGTAAAATTTGTGTTTAGAACTAGTAGTAGCGCTCAAATGTAAAATGACTGACAAACCCATGGGGGGCGGGGTTGGGGTATTTTGACAGTAATGTCGTATAGAAAAAATAATATAAGAAATGTAACTACTCTTAAATGTCTGAAATGATTATGATTCTGGAAAATAAGAAGCATTATGCCTCAAAAACCCTTTTTTTCTGACTGGAGCAGCAAAGCACAAGATGTACATTTGTAAACTCATCATGTGCTTCACAGTCATGTTTCATGCTTCATGTTGGTGTCTTAAGTCTTGTGAGGCGCAGGAAAAAGGGCGAGCATTAGGCTCAACAAGACAGTGTAATTTCCATTCTAGTGCTCTCTCGGGGTGAAAATGGGCTTAAGCTTTGTTTTAAGTCATGTGAATAAATGATAAATGTTTTTTCTCATTCAGTGACACAGGCATATTCAGAAAAGGAAAATACTTAGTCCTCCCAACAGGAGTCAAACCTATATGACCTTCCAGTTACTAATATTCAGTTTACATCATGATAATCCAATTTATGGTGATAATAATTGTACATTAATGTATTGTTTTTAAATATATTTTTGTATTTTATATATTACATTTTACTGTAAAATAAGATATGTATCTTTTTATATTATGAACAAATAAAGATTGATTGATTGAATTTCTAGTTCAGATGCTCTATCCCTAGATATTAGCTACAACAGACTCATGGAAGCCAGGCCAATAAACTGGGTTTATATCGCAATCATCCTGCATCTATACTGCTTGAATTTGAATGTTGATGAAATTAGTACAGTACATGAGAAAGAAATGTGATGTTTTGTTTCTAGCTTAGTGAATTAATAATAGATGACACATACAGTGTATAAGCAAGTATTTTTTTTTTTTGGTCAATGACATGGGCATACTCCAGAAAAAGAAAATGTAATATTGTCTGAAGCAGTACATTTAATAAAATTTTAAATATCATTTTTAAAATTTGTAAATGAAATGGGTTCCCCTTCCAAGGCAGGCATTATCTGGTCGACAAGCCTAATGTAGTTCAACAAACCTCAAAATTGGCAAATTATCTTTGCTGATGTAATTGTTTACATTTTTTCCCCTCATTAGCATACATGAAGCGGTACGCTATGGACAAATGACACATAATAAGCTAAAAAAAACCTGTCACATCTAGTAATCAGCGTGAATACCTGTGAGAAATATTCTACAAGAAATTTACTTTGAAAAACTGTGAAAATTACAAGGAACTGTATGACTGGGTCACAAGAGCTACCACCACCCATAAATTCTTTGTAAATTCTTGACACTTTTAAAGTTCCTTTCTCAACTGTTTAGCCAGTTCTAAGTTTGTCAAGCTCTTTCAATTTACAGAGTGCATTAATTTGTAACTTAGTAGTTTTGTTGTTTATGTTAATGTATGCTAATGAGGGTGAACATGTAAATGTATGAAGATCCTCCTGTAGCATCAACGGTTATGCCATTAAAGTTGTCAATGTTTTCCTTCAATATTTTTAATTATTAGCTTTCAGTAGCCTGTCTGCTACAATCAATACAAGAATGTCAGACGCTTGAATCTTGGCCATAGATACAGTAAAACAATTGCGGCTGATAACAACTCATGCCTGCTTCCAAAACAATTAAAAGCACTCCTTTAAACAAATAGTTAATACTGACACATTCAAATAAACTTTGATTTTGACGCTTTTAGCATTCTTGTCAACAACCTTTTAAAAATTGTATTTTAGTTCTTAATTTATGTGTACTAATTTGCTGTATTTAATTTTAATTTTATTTTTTTTTGAGTTTTTTACACATCGTTTATATCTGTTGAAGGTATCAGCCCAGAAGGGATACTCGGGTATAAACCTGACAGGGGGTCCGACGTATTTTTTTGGGTCTAAAATTTTTAACTCCTGTATTTTTTTGGGTTGAAGATTTAACCGTGTACTTTTCTGGGTCTAAAAAATCTGCGCATATTTTTTGGGGTTCGAATTTTCTGCCAGGCTAATAGTTCTTATGCAATTCAAGCCAAAGTTCCGCACCGAAAGCAAATTGATTTGAATAATCTCCAGTCCAATTTTTTTGGGTGCACAATATAAGGTCCAAGTATTTCTTTGGGTTCAAAATATAAGGCTCTGTCAGACCCCCCCCCCCCCCCCCTCCGTCACATTTATACCCAAGTATCCCTCTGAGGGTATCAGACAGGTTACCGAAAACTTATAATCTTTTACAAATCATTTTAACCAGTGACCACCACTATTTTATGCATTAAGTTTGGCATATAAGAGGAGCAGCGTCTAAATCAACTGCTGCTACAGTGTCGCATTAAATTTAGCAGACCCTGTCAAAATTAAGTTAATTGGCACACGATAGGAGCAGCTTCTGGATGACAGCTGCTGCTCCAGTGTTGCGTAATGCGGCAGACCCTGTCAAGATTAACAATGTTTGCAGTGTCAAACTGATTCAGGCGCCACTCTTTTGCTGCACTTTATTTAGCAATCAGGTTCAGCACATGAGTGGAGCAGCATCTGGAACAGGCCTAAACCAAAAGTATTATTATATAATAACAGGGGCTTTCCCAAAGTCCTCACTGACTGTCGGAGCTACTGATCCACCAAGAATGCCTAGACATTAAAATTATTAAGAGAGAGAATATTAACACTCACGACATGAACACCTCCGAAAAAAGGTTTCTTCGTTTTTACAGTGATCAACCCAAAAGTATGTCAATAAGCTGTCTCCAAGGCAACACGGGTGCTTTCCTTTTCCACGGAAGCCTTTCTCGAAATCATATACATGTATCAGTAACAGCTATTTTTCTTGTCTTTCTTAAAAATTATACCACGTTCCTCGAATCACCGATCGGTCAGTTTGTATGTAGTTTAGTGAATCCTTTTGGTTTTCTTTATCATCCATCCATCTCCATTTCACTCTGGGGATCTCTGGGGATATGTTCGAAAGGTAGCATGGTGGCTTTCTCCGCAGAGCCGGCCAGCGTTTCGCGGCCTTTCAACGCATTTACCTCTGTTTTCTGTAACCTCCAGAAAGCAGCTAAAAGTTGAAGATGTCGTGACCTCCAGAGAAAAGAAATACACTTTGAAAGGCACCATCTTTAATGCAGAAAAGGCACTGGTGCGAGTAACCTCGTCCTGAAGACGACTTTCTCCCTTTGCTGCAAATGCTGGAATGGAATGGAATGTAATGGAGAATGATGGAATGAAACCAGGAAAAACTAAAGGCTCGTTTAGAAGTACCTGACACTTGACATTTCAACATTATTTCTAAAAGAAAAAGTTCCCAGAAGGAATTAGCAATCCTCGCTATACCCCCAAACCAACTGAGCTACAGGCCAAGTTTCACTAGTCTGTAGGATGACCCCTGACTATCTTTATTGCTTATCATTGGTGTAAACCGTTTTATTTTTAGAAAGTCAAGTGCAAGTATCACAGTACTCAGGCTGAACGGTAGCCTCATGGCTAGACATCTTTGGGCTCCTTGGAACACCACTGGCGTTGAGAACGAAAATACATCTACCACGATTGTTGACAATTGGTCCGCTCAAAGTGCGCAGCGAACGGGTTGCCAATATAAAAACATCAAGTTGCGTACTCTTATTTTTTCCTTTCCCCTCTTTTTCCTCCTTTCTTCTCTCCTCCCCGTATTTCTGAACCTTCTCGTGCAATAAAAATAGCTCAAGTTTTCATCGACCGCCTTTTCAAAAAAGTCTGGTTGACATGTATTTCAACAAAACTGATAGAGTCCAAATTCTCTGTCAAATAAAATCACATTGCACTCACAGGGAACTAGTCATGTGTCTGTTCTTGCCGTCTTCACCCAGCATGCGTTAGGTAATAAACCCTTGTAAAAAAATAAGTAAATAAAAAAAAAATAAAATAAAAAAGAAACTCTCCGTAACACGGTACGGCTTCACTTTTTGTGCTCTCCTTGAAGGTAAGTCGAGGGCGATATGCTTTTGGTTTTTCATTTGGGATTGAAAGATATTATTTACGAAATAAATAGAAGAAAACCAATGGAAAAAAACACGAGACTGGCTGCTGCACTCTGGGTGTAGTTTGAGTTGACATAAGAGAGCTTAAACAAACTTAACCAGCCATTAGGCGTTTTTTTTTTTTTTTACGGGAGCGCGAAAGTTTGGCAGCGCGAAGGTCTCGACCGCCGACTCTCGCGCTGCCACACTTTCGCGCTCCCCCGAACGAAAGAACGCCTAATCGCAGGTTTAAGCAAACCTTACTCAGTTAAAATGCAATTTTTCTAGAGCTTACGATGACAAGAATATTAAATCAGTTGTTTCTTCAATCACAAGCTGCTGGCCAAAAAGAACACTATAACGCACTAGCAACCAGACTTGGCGCGCGCGTTTAAAATTACGCTACGTCATAAAGGTAAATTTACGCGGAGTTTTCGGGAAACGTTGGAAATCTTTACAGCGTGATATATAAAGAAAGTGGTAAGCAAAAAGCTAAGAAAATGGCTTCTGGCCATCCATCAGGTTAGTAAGCAAACCTTAAGTAGTCATATCTTAAAGGCTTCTCGTTTTGGGCTTTTAATTGTGGATTTTCCTTGATCGGTCGCTTACAATATTTCATTCAAATCCTGCTGGAATAAAAACTCCGCCATGCACGTTTTGCTGCACTGTTCGCCAACTTACAGTTGCCGAACATAACATTTCCGAAGCTATCGAACCTAGGGCGTTAACTCAGAATTTTAAAATATAGTAGGGACGCAATGTGTTCAGGAGTTATTTTGTGATAAGCGCAGAAAAACTACACCACTACAAATTTGGTTTTGACTTCAATTCAATACATCACATAACTTTCATACGTTTTTAAAGAAAGACGGGTATAAGAACTTCAATTGATATTTTTTATGGAGTAATACACATTTATGGAAAGGTGCAAACAGTTTTTAGTTGTATTTAATTGTTTATTTTTTACACCTGCTATGGTTACGGTAGAGGTTAAGAAATCCTTTTATTACGTCATTCTAAGAATGCTTAGAACTTTAGAAGAGTCGCACGCATCGAATTCCAAATGTAATTCAGATTGACGTCATAACGGAGATTTACTCGGAGTTTCCAGAAAATGTTGATTAAAGCAACGCAGTGAATAAAAACCCTAATCTCGTACCCAGATGTTTGTATTTGGAGAAAACATTTGGTAAAATCGATCATGTTCTCCAATCTGACAGGTCAATGAAAATCGCCCAATGCGAGTCGCGTCTTGTCGCGTAAGAAGTTTTCTCGCCACTTTCTAAATCTTTTACCTTTGCACGCGCGGAGATGCAAGCCTTACAATGAATCTATCTTGGCACTTCAGTCCTTCTGTGGAAGTGGTTTTTAGATAGATAGATAGATAGATAGATAGATAGATAGATAGATAGATAGATAGATAGATAGATAGATAGATAGATAGATAGATACATAGATAGATAGATAGATAGATAGATAGATAGATAGATAGATAGATAGATAGATAGATAGATAGATAGATAGATAGATAGATAGATAGATAGATAGATACTTTATTATAAACACCGTTGCAGCCATAAGCTGAATAACGGGATATTTACAAATTCTAATAATAACAAAGAGAAAACAAGAAAATTATCTACATCTTATAGACATGGCTAAAAATATAATAACAAAGAGGAAATGAGAAAATATCTACATCTTATAGACATGGCTAAAAATAAAACTGTTCTTCAAACGCTCGGTCTTACATAGGGGGAGAGTGAAATCACTTTTGCGTCTCAGTGCATATTTACAACTCTTCCTTTGAGGGAGGAGGCTATGGAGACTGTGGGTGGGGTTACAGACGATCTCGTCAAACAGATCGATTGAAATCTTTTCTCTCCTCTCATGAAGTTTCGGTAGGCCAACTGTTCCTAGTGCTACACTATATGACAGGTCAGGATAGATGATTCTGAATGCCCTTCTTTGGATCCGTTCCAAATCTACACTAATGTAGTTTGGTAGAGAACGATGGAATACAGGACTTGCGTATTCCAGGACGGGCCTAATACATGTCACATAGAATTGCACCAGTTCACTTGGTGCCACTCCGGATCTCTTGAGTTGACGTAAAAAGTAGAGACGAGAGGAACATTTTCTAATTAGTTCAGAGCTGTGCATGTTCCACTTTAAATCGTGGCTAATGGTCACGCCTAGCAATTGTATCGATTTAACTTTAATGTTTCATTAAACTGCAACAGGTTCTTATAAACTAACATATTTTTTTACAGTGTTTTCTTAATTGTTGTGAAATTTTTGTTTGGTAATCTGACGCGTGCAACTAAGTTGTACGCGTGTTATGGCGCCCAAACATTGTGTACCATTGTCAACAAAAAGTTAGCGGTGCTTTCTGGTAACACCCAAACTTTTAAGTTAAATAATAAATATAAAGTCATTTCATTGGTTATTTCGAAAACTTTAAGTAAATCTCCCTAAGTCGGTGATATAAGAAGATCTACTCGGAGTTTTTGAACTCAACAAAGTTAATAGCGCCAAATCTTACTTGAGTGAAAAAAAAACAATTATCAATCAATAAAAAGCCACAAAATAGCTTCTTAATGCTTTTCATTTTTACAGACCGGCTTAGTTTTCCAATTCCCGTTGACAATTCAGCTTGTCATCGACACTGAGTTGGTCTATGTGTTCTTGATTCCTTGTTTCTGAGAAGAATGTTTTTTAAATGTCTCTCATAACAACTGATGGCAGCTTGTCGCGCAAATAAGTACGTCGTTTTACTTAATCTTGATAAGTTGTCAACATTTTAGTTTCATTTTAGTAACAAAAATTGTGCACAAAACTTTGGAAGGTAAGGGGGGGGGGGGGGGCGGGGGGGGGGAGTGAAATAAGCATGCCAGTATTGGCATTTTGGGGGAAATTCCAGAAAAGATGTAATATCTGGCCGACCGATATTAATTGGCTTAAATAGCTTTCGTTTGCTAAGTATCGGGAAGAAAAATTGGAAGAGTCCATAAGACGACTCTAAAAGCAATAAAATCTGCTTTTATTTTAGATCGAAGAAATAATTTCTTCGAGATGAAGAAAAAGTTGAATCACCAGGAGCGTGAAAATGAGGTAAGTACATTACGATATATTAAATAGAAATATAAGAAATGCAGACAAAATTCTTCTCCACTTCCATGAAAATTTCTTCGAAACGAAGAATTTAAATTGTCATCAGCAACTGAAATAAAGTAATACAAAGTAATACACTGTGATATATTAAAAGGAAAAATGACACATGCGGACAAAAGTTCTTCATCATTTCGAAGAAAAATTCTTTAAAATGAAAAAGAAATGCACTTACTTTATTTTCTTGCTTTTGACGATTTTTAAATTGTCATCAGCCACAAAATGAAATAAGTACATTTTGATGTTAAAGAGAGATATAACTAGTAAAGGCAATGCCTGTGATCCTGAGGGAAATTCTATTTAAAATTTTTGAAGGAGAATTGAATTTCATAAGAAAATATAAGACTGAACCGCTCTAAGAGAGGCGGATATTTCATGACAAGATTTGAGAGCGATCTGCTAAAAGAGATTCTAACGATACTGGAATAATAAAAACTTAATATCTACTTAATCAGAAAATACAGTATATGTTCCTGATTTTTTGTAAAATTTAGGAGACTAACTACTGAGTTGCAAGTGCAGATTTCTGTATTTTCATTGGATTCAATAATAAATAATTTGAAATTGATAATTATTGCAAAGCGAAAGCTTACTTTGTTATTCATGAAATCGCCGATAGCCTTGTTATTCATTCGTTCATTGATTCGTTCGCTCATTTTTCTTCTTTTTTCCCTTTTTCTTTTAGAAGTTAAAAGAGAAACTAACGTCAAAAGAAGAGTACTTGAAAATGGTGACCAGAGAAACAGAGTAAGCGATTGTTGTTTTAATCATTTATTTTAACTAAAATACAACACGATGTTTATATATCCGTCGGACAGACCACATAGAGGCAACAGCAAACCGCCTCTTTTCCTTTGCTAAGCGTGTGTAGTGTTAAGATCTCCTAAAAGAGGCGATAGGGTCGTATAGAGCCACATAAGGTTAAGCTAAAGGTTTCTAAATTAGAACAGTGTAGCAGGTGCCAATTGAAACTCGCCTCATTGCCTTCTCCAACCGTTTACATTGCAAAATACTAAGAGCAGGTGATGAGGTGTTTTGGAGGCACAAAAGACAAATCTCAGCTTTCCTATTAGTATAGAGTATTTTATACCTACTGACCGGCCGATTTATGAAAATTTCTGGCAATGCTCGAATGTAAGTATCTTCAAAGGCTCTTCTTTAAAGGCTCGGATCTTTCTCTAATCAAGCGCTCTAAGTAAATATAATCAGGTAATTATTTTCTTATGGAGTTTTTGCAAAGTCTAAGGGCAGATTACATTCATTATCCTTATTTCTTTTAAATTTGTCGCAGCATGAAATATAAGCAGTTGACTGCAGCCAAGAAAAAAATTCAAGCCGCAAAAGAGAAGGCTCAGGTTTGTAATTTAGACAGATGAGAATCTTTCTTTTTTCTCTCAAAAAATAAACAAGCGATGGGGGCTGGTAGAATGGTGTGAACTTGGTAAAATGGAGGAATGAGAAATTAGGAGATGTAAAATGAGCGAAAAAACAAACTGAAGAGAGAACGTTGAAAACAAGGAAAGCAGGGGAAACTAAGAAAGAAGGGGGGGGGGGGAACAGGGGGAAGAGGAAGAACAGAGGGATAATGTAAGGAACAGGGGAAGGGGGGCCGATGATCTATGGGGAAACCGAAAGAAGTGAGGATAAGAGAGACAAAACAATGGAACTGGGGAATAGATGCGGGAACAGCGATAAAGGAGAGAACAGTGGGCTAAAACATTTAAACGAAGAACAAGGGGAACAGTGGAGTATTGTGGCTACAGGGGAAAAGATGCATAAATTGGGGCCCATTAAATAGGAGGAATACGAGTTTTCAGGGGGAATGCAAGGAAAAAAGGGACTGGGAATCAGGGATACGAATAGGGGATAGGGGTATTAGCGGGAGGGGGAGTCACGTGGAAAGGAGGACGAAGTTATGGGAGATAAGGGGTAAGAAACAAAAAAGGAATCAGGAGATTAGAAATCGTATGAAAACAAAAAATGGAAAGGAAAAGGAAAAGAGACAGTGAGACAAGGGTTGAGGGAAAGTGAAGTATAAAAGGACTCAGGAGATTAGTAATGAGAACAGTTCCAAGGTTGGCATAGAGGATGGAGGGGGCGGGGGAAGGGGGGGGGGGGGGGTTGAGGGTCAACACTGTATATTTTGGTTAATGAAAGATGGAATTAGGAACTGTTCAATTTTAGTGTTGGGAATTTTAGGTGTTTCAGTGCAAGTGTTGGGAATGAACTGAAGACATTATTCCTTCAGGTCACTTGTATATAACTGTATCTTTCATTTGTCAACAGGCTGATTTAAAATTGTTAGAAGAAAGAAACACCGCCTTCCACGGGTAAGTGTTCACTGCAATGATACAACAAAACTTAAAAAAATGTCCGCTGATAACTTAGAGAGAGATAACAGGACGGGACCAGTTATGATGTGTTATTTTTCTTTACAAAAGTATAAAAGTGTTATTGTATTACTTTGTGTTTCTTTCTAGGACACTTCAGGAGCTAAAAGTTGAAGACGACAATGATGATCGAGAAGAGGTAATTTCCCTAAATTTTAAAAACAGAAAAGAAGGCCCCCTTTGCCTTTCTAACAAGCAAAGTCATGATTAACTTTAAAGTGCCACTACGATCAAAATTTTGCATCCCTTTTTTTCTTCAGCTTTGGAAAGTAGAAGTGATAAATACTAACCACGCCAAATCTTACATCGAAATTCCAACGGGAAGACCAGTTATTTTAAATGCGAAGTTCAGCTTCGCTGTGCCGCCATTACTCGAACGACAAATGGCCGTGAACTACATAGAGAGCTGGATCTAGTTGCACCGACAGCAATATGACGTCATACGCGCACAACAACATGGCCTGCTTTCGAATGTTCGATCTCGCTGAAAGAAGCCACATCTTTTTATTTTGTAGCTCAAGGGCCGTCTTTAAAACGCACACGTATTGTGGGCAACCGAAAGGAACCTAATGGTGGTTGTTTGAATATTTATGGTTCTGAAATACGTCAAAAGGGGGTAATTTCTTCAGACAAATCGTCTTTTTGTACATCGCACCGAAGTACTAAAGTCTGTAAAGACATATCCTCTCGACGACTTCGGCAGCTGCTTCGAGGGAAACTCAAACGCAAGGACTGCCATGCAATGCTACTGCCTCAATGCTTACTTTTCCAGGGTAAAGCGAGGGACTAAGTGAAGCGATTAGGCCAAGGTAACTAATCGGAAATGAACTGTTTTTGTGAATGCGTGCAATGAAAGCAAGTGGCGCGGAGTGGTGGTGTGCATGTTTTGTTTATAGCTCATTGTAATGCTTTGTTTGTCCAGTGTTCATTACGTCTACTTCCTATAAGTGTCATGCTTTGGTAAAATAAAAGTGCATAGATACTCCATTTTATTCAAGTAATAATAATAATTGCTTGTGGTATAATAAATATTGACAATCAACTGCCTCGAGTTTTTTGAATGCTCTCTTCGTACAAAGCACCCAACACATTTCTGAAAGACTTGTATGCAGACTGTAGAATGCACAGCAAGGCGAGATTTTCGATCTGTATTAAATGAGCAATTGTAATTAAACTGATTGTGACATTGACATGAAAAATTTATCTCTATATATTGAAACAATCACATGATATGTGAAAGTACAGGTCAGAAGAAATTTGCAGGCAACTTTCCAGCTGATGTGGACCTGCTGACACTCCAACTTGCAAAATTCTCTAATGTAGCTATCACTGATTACTGTGAGTCAAGAACGTCTTGTAGCAATCCTATTTGGTCTGTGTTATTAACTAATTATAATACTATTATTGAGCAATTTTTTTAAATATCACTTGTAAATATGCTTTGACTGCACCTTTGTGCAGACTTGCAGTGAATATTATGCTGAAAGTTATCTTGTGGGACAAGTCAAGATAATATCTACAATTCAAACCATATTAGTTTGTACTAAAGAGAACAAATGAACCAAACTGACAAAATTATGGGAAAGTATTTTGTCCAATACCCTATTCTAAAGAGTGTGGAAAACTACCGGTGCTTGGTAAATTTCATCTTTGTGTTTGAATTATTAATTTTGTATTTGTGCCTTCTTTTGTTTTCTTGGCAAAGTCTGTTATATGGACAGCCAATTTTACAGCATTTTTTGTACAACATAATAAATTTCTAAAAAAAAGTATTGCACTGTTTTGGTATATACCAGAGACAGTACAAAGGCGTCAACAAGGTCACCAAAGCACACCATGGTAAATAGGACTACCCATGGTAAATAATGCCATAGTAAATCTCACTTAGCTTTTAGTTTAGATCTGTCAACGACACTCCCTGAACCTTAAAATACTGGGATCTGTATTATTAGGGTTAGTTTAGGGAAGCATGAAGGCATTTTTCACAGTTACAGAAGATACCTTGTCCAGAAGAATGGGCCAGGATCTTACACTAAGGTTTACATTGTACATAATGTGCAAATTTATAAATGGAAGGGAGAGGAGGAGAACTACCAGCAAATTTTTGCAATATTTAGCATTAATATCATATCAATATGACAAGTAGGTACTGGTAATGCAGACTGTGTGTGTTTTTTTTTAAAAGTTGCTGTCATACCCATGTCATCAAGAACCACAATGCTGCAGGCAAGGTGAGAGTAGACAGCAAGACTGGCCTCTGACTTCAAGGGTAAACTTATCTTTATACAGGGAAGGTTTTTGGCCAGTGGGATCATGGCATGCATTCTTGTGCTCTGAGTATTCTCATTGTTGCAATGGTTATCAGAGAGGGCCACAGCAAAAGGCATAACTTTAAATTTGATCTTAGAAACTGCCTACATAGCTGATAGGAGAGTCTTCAAAAAAATATCCTGGATATAGGTCAAGCACATTAATATAAACAGTGAAGGGATTATGGAAATCGTTCACTGATGGCGAAATATTTTGTTGGCTTGTTCATAGTGAGGGAAATTTGAGTGTTATGTCATAACAGCAACAACAAAAACAAAACAACCCCCCCCCCCCCCCAAAAAAAAAAAAAATTAATAATAATAAAATGAAATAAAGTAAAATATGTGGTATTATTGGCATAAAAAAATGGCTTTGATATTTAAAGCTGGCCCTGTTCTTAGTTCTGGTTATTTTCTGAAGGCCAAAGTAAAACCCCACAGATATCAACATCCAACATACATGTAAGAAAGCCAGGGCTATTTGACAGAAGAAAAAAGCTAAACAGAATAGAAAAACAACGAACACATAGTATAAGTATAAAGCATGAAAATCTTTGTGGGGTCATGTAAGATAAAACTTACAAGGTAGAAAAAAATTAAAATGAAGTTCATGTCGCTGAACAAAAACAAAAAATAAGCTGTGGTTTGTGTGAAAACTTAGGTTAAAGTAATAATTGGCTCTTAATTTAAAACACCAAAGAAAAAAGACATTAAATCTCATTTCTGGTAGAATCTCCAAGAATAATTAAGGTATATCTGTGGAAAGGATGGTCATTCTTTCATAACTATAATATTTCAATTTAATGTCTGTGAACATTGTATGATTTGTGGGAAAATACAATACTGTTACAGCACAGTGTTATGCTGGCTCTTCACACTCAACACATAAAATGATTACAATTATAGTGTCAGCTTTAGATGAGATAAGAGGCTGGTTTGCTTGTTTCACTCAGATTCACACATCCTCATTGACCAAGGAACAAACATTATTAAAATAACAAATATGGATGACATATGATGCAAGCCTACTAAGGTTTCCTCCTTAGCCGTCCTCCTAAACTTTCTTATTAATCTTTAGTTTTCCAGCTGCATTTGAGGGCTTTACAACAATTTATAATTATTGTTGAATGTTACTTGGACTGTGGCTTTAAAATATTAGGCCCCTCATGATTACTTCATTTACTGCTTGAAAGTTGTTGTAGAATGAGGAAGGGATCTAACCAGGTAATACCTGGTAGATTACAGCCCTGTAGTATTGTAATATTGCAAATATTCTGTAGATTACAGCTATAGCTACCCACTTTTCAACTGAAGTTAATTATACATCATTTTAGTTTTGTCAAAGCTTTATTGAACTATAAAAAAACGAGGTTAATAGTTCTTTTTTTCTTGACTCATTATGCAGCTTTGATTGATACTTGCGAACACCATACACGCCACCAACATAACATTAACATGTATTGGTCTGGAGTTATCCATCCAATTCAATAATTTGTTGCTCAAGTGCTTCTGCGAAAAGTGATTAGGTTCTGTTTACTAATCCCAAATAGAAAACATACCCAGAATATTAAATAACCATATGTCTACCTCCAATACAGTTGCTGAGTAAAAAATGCCGGAGTGAATTCGTTTCTTCTTCGGCTTTACATGTAAATCTCAGGCTTGAATGAGCTGTTTGCGTGTCTTCGAAGCGTATTCTTTGCAGTCATACGACTCCAAATCCACCGCCAAGGAAATTATAATCCAAGATATTCGATAAAATTGTCCTTTAGATCGCTTTTCACCAAACTGGATGGCGAATCTTACAAATAATCTTGCCTATTCACTTACTTTAGGACTTTCGATTACTGAGGTTTACTGAGTTCTTGCAAGGAACGCACGATGTGCGATGCGCGTATCACGTCACGCAAAGATCTCATACAAGCAACCGCATTTTAGAATGACCACGGGCGTCACTTTGCCGTCGGAGTAATGGCGGACGGGTTTTCGATGGTTTTCGGCCACTTATTCCCAGGATCAGTAAGCTTGTATAAAGCTAATTAATAGCTATTTTTGCAATTTCGAGCTCATTAAATGGATTGGAACACGAAAAGGGCGAAAATAGAAGTAAAAATTTTCGTCGTAGTGGCACTTTAAAGGTACAAGTATTCATCTTTTTATTTCGTTCATTACAGACAAAAATCATTGATTTAATCGTCATCATTGTCATTATCAGCCTAATTATCCTGAAATCATTCCATTGCCATTCTAATCATCGTCATTGTCATTGTCACCCACCATCACCACGTGACCAAACCGAATCATCATCATCATCATCATCATCATCATAATTACTAGTACAAGTGTGTTTCCAAAGTTATACCATAAAGGTTTTGAAAATTAATTGTCTGAACTTATTACATCAAGTCCTACTTTATTGCAGAACGACAATGAACTAATAAAGCATATGTCTTTCAATTGCATTGTCTTTCTCCAATAAAGAAGGAGTTGGAGAGAGATAACGGGAGGAGATCAGTCATGGTTGACTATTTTCAATGAAAAATGTAAAAGTGCTATTGCGTCGCGTTGTGCTTCTTTCTAGGAAAGTTCATGGGCTGACCATATGATCACAAATTCATCGCTATCATCATCATCTTCACCATTATTATCATCATCAATATCATATCATCATCATCATCATCATTATATCATTATCATCATTATTATTATTATCATCATTATTATTATTATTATTATTATTATTATTATTATTATTATTTTGTTAGTGACAGCAATCAGTGACAGAACTTCTTACATCACTAATAAACACTTCTTTATTGCAGAAAAAGAATGAAGTCAAGAGGTATGTACGTTTTTTATTATTATTTTCGTAGCTCTAGATGTTTAGAAACACAAATTGAAAATATTGTGTGACAACTCCATGTTATTTAATATTTTATTTATACATGGCATTATTACCCAGAACTACAGGGTCTCTCGTTTGTGTTAAACGTTAACTCAGCATACTTTTTTGGATGATTGCAGCAAAACTAGAACGAATTTTCCAAACCTCGCGAAATGTTTATTTTAATAGTCAGTTTAAAAAAAAAAGCACCTTCTTAAAGTACGCACTTCTGTTTATCTGCAGGGATATTGAGAATTTGGTTCGAAAAATAAAAGAAAAGAAGCAAGAGGTACCTGATGATGTCATTTACGCTAAAGTATGCTGTTATATTTTCTTAGTTTAAGTTTCATATTCAACTTTTATTCGAACAAATTAAGTTCATGAAGTTCTTCTGAGAATAAACCAAATGGTTGTTGATCAGATTAGTTATTATGTTGATCCAAAATATTAAACATTGGAAACGTGTTCCCATACATCCCATATCTCGAAGGGCGGGCCAATCAGAAGACTAATAGCATTTGCACAGAGTATATACACGTATTTGAAAACAATATGCTTCAATACTTATATAAAAAAAGACTTCTTTTGTAATTGGTTTTACGGTAGTCATTTCAAAAAAACTCCAAAGCAGATTGGCACATTGTTTATTGATCGTTTTTTGTTTTGATATAGAGAGAACAGCAAAAGGCCTCTTTCGATGAAGTGAACAAAAGTTTTCAGGTTTGTTTAATTATTTCACCCGGTCGTATATCGTTCGCTTTCCTCTGCTTCAAGTAAACTTGTTCCTTGTGTTTGTCTGTGCCAGAAAAAGTCAAAGTTTATCCCCCCCCCCCCCCCCCCGCCTCGCCACCTCTACATAGCTCCGTCACTACATTACTAAAATCGTTCATCCAGTACTTTCCACCCTTAAAGCTTTTCTTCCTTTTTTGTCTTACTTTATTTTTTACTCGATCAACAGACCGTCCTGGAAACGAGGCAGCAAATGGAAAGGTAAATATATTAAACAGCAAGTCATATTTTCTGGTTAATTTTATATCTCGATTTGCACTACTTATAGGTGAATACAAAAGTTGACGTGCCATAGTATGGCATGTTAATAAATTCAAATGGAAAAGACGAAACGGAAAAGACGAAATGGTAACCTTGTTAGGAGCAAGGAGAATGACCTGAGGTTGAAATCTTGAAAACGGATTCATGTTGATAGTGCAAATACTGTTAGAAGCTTCTATCACTTGCAGGAATCGCTTTATTAATTCTCTCTTTTTTTTTCTTCTTCTTCTCTCGTTTTATATCTGTTTGTTCAGATTGCCTGAGTAATAGTTTATCGACAGCCATTACCTAAAACGTTATGCTAATACTTTTCTTCCTCTTTTCCGTATAGTGAACTGAAATAAATGAAAAGTGAAGAAAAGAGCTGCAAAGAGCAGGTGGGTTTACACAAACTAAAACTGGAATAAGTTCCTTGCACTTAGATGTCACGTGACCCACATCTCCAAAATTGCAAAGTTACGTTTAAATGCAAGAGGCCTGTTAATAAGTGATCGCGTTTCGCTGGAGAATGTGGAGCTTTGATGCTTGAACTCTTATCTAAAGTTTATATTTCCGTGCAACATTAAACCGTAAAGAGGGAAATGATTTTTATTGAAGTTATCCACTCACTGCCATGCTTATCTATTGATGTATTAATTGGCTTGTTGATTGATTGATTGATTGATTGATTGATTGAATGAATGAATGAATGAATGAATGAATGAATGAATGAATGAATGAATGAATGAATGAATGAATGAATGAATGAATGAATGAATAAATGAATGAATGGATGAATGAATGAATGATAGGCTGCTTGCTTCGTTTGATTGATTGGTTCGATGGATGATTGATTGATTGATGATTTTTAGGTTGCTTGATTAAATGATTGATTGATGGATAGGTTTCTTGATTGGTTGATTAATAGGCTGCTTGATTGTCTGATTTATTGATTGATTGATTGATTGATTGATTGATGGGTTACTTGATTGATTGTCTGATTTATTGATTGATTGATTGATTGATTGATTGATGGGTTACTTGATTGATTGATTGATTGATTGATTGACATGGTTTGATTTCATTTCATTTTCTCTTATTTAGGTCTCCAAAGTGCAGGAAGCACTTGATCATCACGAAGAGATGAGAAAGTGAGTAGATTTTTTTTAAAATGTGTGCTCACATCTGACCAAACAATTGCATTGGTCTTGTGCCCCTTTGACTGCCAGTGATCCGAAAGTTTATGGACGAATAAGCTTGATTTGTTTTCTGTTTAGGGAACAATTGGATATGAACAGCGAGCTTCAAAAAGAGATTGACCAGATTGTAAGTCTCCTTTTAACTTATATGACCTTTAATCGTAATTATTTTACTACATGAGATACCACAATCGTTCCAAATCTTAGGACTAAGATATCGCGTCAAAAGTAAAGTATAAATGTGTTAAGATCAGCGATGTTGAGAACACTAAGTGCGACGATTTAAACAAAATACAAACGTTGGGTAGAAAAAATGGTTTCACACATTGTGTAGCAGACAGTAAATGTTCTGGTTAAAGATTTTCGGAGAACAAACTAAGTTTCGCCTTCACTGTTTTAAGTGCTTTTGTGTTTAATTTGTTTTAGACTGTGGCCTTGCATGAAGAGAACCGGAGAGTGGAGGTACCTTGCTATGGTTACGCTAGATGTTGAATAAACCGCTATACTACGTAAATGCATAAAAAATGAGACAACTTCAAGACCTCAAACTAAAGAAACACCATTTTGACACCAGTTTTGTATTCGGTAGATATAAAGAACAGCGAAAAAAAATACAACAACAACAACAAATAAGCAGAGATGTAAATGAAAACAACAACACACAAAAAGGAATAATTCCCAAGTAAAGCCGTAAGCAGTCAGTTTGGGAAAACGTTTTGTCACATATGCTATGATATTGATTTACCACGCCCCACTACAGAAATTATAAGTGAAGCAAAAGCTAGCCAATCGGGAACTCGCCGCAGACTCAGTTTTCCCCGCGCTTTATGCCAGTTTCTTGTAGTTGTTTCGAGTTCTGATTGGTTCGTTGTGTTGCTAAATTTGTTATGATTGGTTGGAGTGATTAACTTGGTTTCTTTTTTAAGGACACTGACCCTAAGACCAACTTATGTTCTCAAAACTGACATTTGTAAAGAAAAAAAATATTTAGACTCATTTTCAATTTAACCGGAACATATATCTTCCTTTCATGTTGTTTTCTCGTTAGACAAACCAGGAACTACTATAAAATCCGAGGAACTTATTTTCATCAAAGCCAACCTATGAATCAGACTATACAACTGTCAAAGAGAAACTCGCATGAAATCATATCTTTCTTATGTTGCTTAACAATTATTCTAAACTGTGTTATTTTTTAAACAACCTGTAGGAACTACAAGCGGAGATGAAGAGGTAAATGAGAGATTGGTGAAATTTTAAAATCTTTTTTTCGTTTCATGTTAAGATGTTGTGAGATGAGCTCAAATACTTTGTTTGGCTTTATAGGGAAATGGAGAGCTTGTCGAAAAGAATGGTGAACATAAACCAGGTATTATAATTATGAATTCTTTTGATTTTTGTCACGTCGCCAGGAGTCGGGGACATTGCAGAATTTTCTTGCTTAAGGTTAATTCTTGCAAATGTTAACCCTAGTTTTCAAGCCTTTACACCGTCAACAGATGAAGCGAGCTGTGTTGCAGGCATTGGTTCGAGTAGTGACGCCAACTTTAACAGTATCTGCAATTAAACCCGTCTCCTTAGATAGGGCATAGCGTTGGCTGAATTGAGCTAAACAAAATGGACGGGATACGTAATTGAGGAAAGTGATGACCGGGATACTGGATTACATTAGTGGACATCATTGTAGACGGAGGACTTTTGAGTCCTACAAAGAGGCCATGGTCCGTTCCTCCGTTTCTTGTCACAGGGACTGGGACAATGTTAAAACAGGCAGAAGAACATGCGTTGCTTTGCCAAAATGGCAACCGGGAGATGAACCATTGCCTTGCTATTTACGTATTCTCTTGCTGTCCAATTTAAAATCACCAGTCCGTCTGTCGCCGTTATTCTAATAGTTTCTTTCTTTTCTTTTTAATTTTTTGTTTCCGCAGTCATTCACAGATGATATTGAAGAGCTTAAGAGGTAAAAACAATCTTTTCATGCTTCCAACCCATTAGCTTATTTTCTATTTTAATCATAACTTCCCGGTTACATTAAAAATCCCTGCGCAAAATGAAAAAGAATTTAGGGAAACTCACACTCTAACTGAAGCGTATAATTAATACATTTATACCATTTTATTTATTTATTTATTTATTTGTTTATTTTATTTTTATTTTATTTTCAATTTAGAGAGGGCGCAAGAAAGGCTGAAGAATTCTCCGCCTGGCGACAACAAGTGAGAAAGAACGAAAGGAATGTCACTTATAAAACCTCGCTGCTGTTTGAAACTTTACTCTGCCTCTAAATAAGAGACTTAGTGAGTAGCGAGGAAGGCTTGGCGCCGGGCCATATCGCCTTTTTCCTATTTTGAAGTTATTCCTTGCAAAACGTATGCAATGGAAACCCTAAGTCACAAACACAATGAGAGGACATTTTGTAGGCGCTTACATAATGGCTTTGGGAGACAGACCCAAAGCGGTATTAACCTAGAAATCAAAGTTCCCTGGCAATTACCTTGCATTTTTCATTACGAAACGCTGTTCGGATATTCATTGAAGGAGCAGTTTCTCTTTATAGACTGAACTCAGGATTGTTGTTAACAGAAACAAGCAGATTTATTCCCCAACACTAGAAGTCTTCACAATTCACAGGTTCTTGTCACAAAGACTTTAGCACATAGCTCTGACATACAGCCTTTACACTTGAATCAGCACACAGCTCCGTCATGATTGAAGCCCTTTGAATAGACTTCTTGACACACTGTTTTTATTTCTCTGAAAATCTCTCTGTCAAACTACTAAGCTTACTTGCTTATGCAGTAGTCGTGTAGTAAGGTCTTAGAACCTTCCAGAATCCATTTACAATAACATTTACAGCAGCGTATATGTGCTGTTTAAAACCAATTATGTAAATCGTGACTCAAAATATTAAAATGTTCTGAAAATTTCCATAGAATGCTCAATAGAATGTTCTGGAAAGTTTGGGGAAATAAAGACAACTTTCGTAACGAACGCACATTTCTAATTAAGAATCAGTAATTCTGCTTTCCAAAGGTAATTGGTCTGACTTGCTGTTTTCTCTTTCACGATTAGGATGAACTTGAAAACAAGGATACCTATCTTTGCAAGTTCTTCTTAGCCTGAAAGAGGTCCATTGCAATTACCTTGCACTTGTCATTATGAAACGCAAATTTTTAAATTTATGATCAGTAATCTTGGTTTGCCAAGGTAGTTAGTCTAACTTGCAGGTTGCTATTTCAGGCCAAGGATCAACTGGACAACAAAGAAAAGTAAGTTCAGCAAAGTAGAAAATCTAGCTAGCTAAACTATTGTATCAATGGAACGAAGACTATTTTTTTAGAAATTAGAGTGACTGTATTGAAGTGAGAGAGCTGGCGTAACTAAGCAAAACTTGTTGCGCTTTGTGAAGTTCCACCAGCTCACTGGAAGGAATGATAAGGGCCAGTCATACTTGATTACATTTCAGTTTGTGATTAGTTCGGGTTGGATTACACTGCAATTCTCTATGCATAATAAATATTATAATTAAGGATTAGCAAACGCAATATGAAACTGAGAGATTTTCTTAAAAATTAATTTGAAATACTTTGGTGGTCAATCTGTGAGTAAGATCGTTTTTCTGTTTTCTCTCTAACAGTGAACTGACAGAACTTAAAAAAGTGCTTGAACCACTGCAGGAAGTGAGTATTGAGAATACATTCATACATCAGAAATATTTGGAAGTGCATACGAAAGAAAATCTCTTTTTTTTTTATTTGTGTCCATCATCAAATCGTTATGTTGTTCCTGTATGAACATCGAAAAAGAATTTCTTATCAATTTTCTTCCCCGCGTTTGCGGCGCATAAAAGTGTCACATTTCACTTCCAGGAGACTGAGAATAGTAGATTTGCAAAGTCAATACAGGAACGCTAACCTCGCGATTTCTCTATTCCTCAGTTGTTTTTCGTGTGCAGAGGAAGAAAACTGTGTTGATGAAAGTAAGAATAGGTTTTTATAATACTCAGAATGAAACAACCGAGGAATAAAGAAACGGCGAGACTATTTAAAACAATCAATCAATTTATCCGTGTTGACTGGACTTGAGATTTACGCGTGTCATTTCGCCTTTAAGCAACAACTGTTTTCGATACCACCCTCCCACAGCGAGCCCTAACTGCCCTCACACTATCCTATAAAAATAATTTAAATTGCCACTATCCCACCCTTGCGATAGAGGCCAAATAATAACAAGAAAGTCAATGGGCAGAGGAACTTATAAAATAAAATATTGCTTAATACTCATAACGTGCGGTAGTTTGAACATAGGCGTCTGCAAACGGAGTAAATTGTAATTAGTTTTCTTCTGATAAGATGTATGAATTAACGACATGTTATCTCCTCACCAGTTTCCAACAAGAAAGAAATCCAGGAAATCCAGAAGGGTTATCAGACTGCTATGCAGTCTGTTCTGCTTTCGAAGTTAAAAGAATCACCTTGTTTTATATCAGAGTACGAATAATTTGTTGTTTTGTAAATTAAATACTGTACATTTTTTCTACATCAAACTGACTTGAGTAATTTGCCTTCTCGTTTTAACGGACGGAAGAAAAAAGTACAGTCGTTTTATTATGTGTTTAAATAAATATTCGTTTTGACAGTTTGAGCTGGATTTCAATGTTTTACCTTTCGAAATATTGAAAGATGGTATTATTCGGAACTGTACCTGCAGTGGTTTTTAGAAATGAGACAGATTGTCGGCGTTTCAGGAGGAATGTGAGGGAGGGTGGCAAGAAGTGTCCAGAACAACAACTAAAACTGCAATTCAATAAAGAGCGAGGAAGAAGGAGGGGAACGTGTGGGACAGCGGGGGAGAAAGAGGGTTCACTGTCTATCCAATCTAGAAAGATGGGTTGGAGAACGGGGAGGGGGTCGGGACGTGCCCAGTATCAAGTATCACGTGCATAAAATAACGCAAGGTAGATCATTGATCTGAAATTGATCAAAGTGGAGGAAGTCACTTCCTGCGAGCAGAGCTGAGCGAGTCTTAATTACCAGCGTTTAGCTCTCTCAGGGGACAAGCAGGATAATGTCCGGCTCTCTAGCGGCTATGACGTTTGTGTGCTTCGTGTCGTTGCATCAAACAATACCTTTGGGTTTCCGTGCAAACGTAATTAACAATTTATAGTTCTTCCTCTCTTTTGAAGTGCCCAACTCTATTGCGCATTAAGGCAAAGTCAAAGTTTCTATAAGCTTCTACATGTAACTGCTAAATGTTATTCAGTACCTGTTTGAAAACCAACTCTGCGAAGCTCGATTTAGTACCGTTGAGCAATATCTGAAAAAACAGTATGGTAACCAAATGTTTTCCTCCAGATGCCCAGGCATAATGACGGTTATCCACTAGTGTGTCAGTTTAAGGAAAATTCTATTATTGTGTATTTATTAATGCTATGGTATTTGAAAGCGGACTGTGAGGTTCAATTATTACGAAAGTCTATCTCTAAGAAATTAAACTATGATTACCTTAAAAAAGTCTTTCCTAGGTCCAGCCCCAACAGCTAGTAAGAAACATCTTATATGGCGCAGAATTCCTAACATCAAAAAGCGCTATCGATTTACTTGAGAAAATAATGAAAACTGATTCTTTGAAAAAACATCCGACAAAATGAGATTAGTTTTTAGAAAAAAATATGTATCAGTTGATAGAGTTTCTTGTCTAACCTATCGAAGCTGCGTCGATCAAATGTCTGTCAATGAAAAACACTGAGAAATTATGTCGCATAAATTATCTCCAGTATTTCTTGACAATAGCCAATCAGAGTTGATTCTTCTGATTTACCTTTACGTTAAAACGAATAATTATTTTAGTTTTCCTTCTTACAAGTTTAAGTATAACTTGTAATGTATTATTTATCCTCTTGTTGGATTTTGCATTGTAATTTTATTGTATTTTAGACTTCATCTTTGCGTGATTTCTTGGTAAATTAGATGGACTTTTGTCCGTCCGTTCGTTCTTTCACTGACAATGCGCAGGTGCAAAGCAACCAATTGGAGCCCAATCCCTCATCCTACAGAAATAGAAGGATAGTGAAACACTATTAACAATGCCGCTTCAAGGAAAAGAAATGTTGGACGTCTGCACGCACGCTGTAAGAGATTAGACTGGATTAAGAAAAAAAAAAACAACAACAACAACAACAACAACAAAACATACCCAGTCCAAATGAAAATTTGCATGGCTACTAAAATTGATCGGAAGAAGAGCTAATTTGATGCAAATGAGGGGCATGTTTGTAGCAAGATTCAGTCTCGCCAGTTAAAGGCAGTTTTGGAACCAAGTTGGCATTATTCACGTTATCAAGAAACGAGGTGAGTAGCAATACTTTATCATTGCCTAATCAAGTAAAAAAATGGTGTCAGGAATATCTCACGCTTTTTAAGGGTAGGGTTTGTAGATGGTTTCATAAACTCCAATTAAGTTTGTTGTGAGCGTCGTTTGCTAGTGAATATGGAGTGGGGCTTTTGCAAGGCTGAAACATTCAAACAAACCTGGCATAACATTATTATTTTGTGCTCCTCTGTTAACATTCCAGTAAAGTTTCAGTCCACGAAGATCAGTGTTAGTAAGAAAGACGATCTACTGAAGGCAAGTCAGTGTTGGGCAGCGAGTTATATATAAATATTGTTAATAAATAGCAATGAATTCAAACACTTGTCGAATAAAAAGTGACGGTTTTACTCAAATAATGAAATATAAAGAAAGATGTAGTATTCCACACGTCACGATTTTGAAAGAAAGAACTATTTTCCTTCTGAACAACATGACGTTCTCTATAATGGTCGGTCGCTAACCACAGAGCTACAGGGTGACGTGATAATCTTTTTCATTTAGTAAAAAAATTTAAGGAAGGGAAGAATATATTTTTAGAAAAGCAATCGTTTAGCTCATCAGTGAAGTTCTACCGCAGGAAAGACAACTACGAGACTAAAACAAATTATGAGGTGATGCTCCGCTTTATTAATGCAGATGGCTAAATGACAACAGAGTTTACAAAAGGAAACCGTATGGTTTAATTTGAGCTGAATTTTTAAAGAACCTAAGTTATGCACCTGCCATTTTTAGTAGTTCCTTGTTTATACTTAAGATACATTCTGGGAAAGTTTGGTGTGCCTCGATTGATAGTTTTTTCCAGTTAATTCAAGAAATTTATCTTTAAAAAAAACACAGCTCAGAAAAAAATCGTTACAAAGAACTCTGTGTATCTGGCACACTTCCTGTTTAGTTATTCGTATTTTATTCTGTTTACTGTTGATTAACTACTCATCCTCGTCTAGTTCAGAGAAAAGAACCAATTTTCCACGCCAAATATCTAATGAGCGATGATTTGCGCGAACTTCGATTTCCTCGCGATCAAAACTTACAAATTGAAGAAGGATAAAAACAACTAAAGAGATTGGAAAACGAATCAGAATCTTGCTTTCATGTGATGCCATATGGGTACAGCTGAGTTTAGCACAAAAATAACATCGTTTTAATACGTTGTCATGTTTGATCGAAATTAATCTACATACACCTTAGAATATCATGTGGGCAATTATCATTTTATCAAAACAAGAATTCACCGCATTCACAGATCTTAACGATGACAAGAACAAGCTTCAACTAAAGCAGCCTTGGACATAGTTTGGCGTTGATCGACTAATAGAGCAAAATGCCTCGCAAACATAGTAGGCGAAACAAGAAATTAAACACTTCGGTACAGCAAAATTGACACGTTTGGATAGAGAGTGAGACTTTAAAGCGACCGTCTTTTCCTAGAGAATATTTGAATATTTGACTGTTCGGCTGAAGGACTGACGTCTTTATGAAAACAAGGCATAAAATTATTATTGTATTGAAATTCATTGCGAATTTTTACGTCGCTATAAAGATTTCTGTAAATGTAGATCCGGCGAAATGGGAAATGGAGCGACGATTTACGATTGATAACCATGCGATCAAACACAGACTTTTTGCAAAAATTTGGAAATTAGACGCAGAAAGTAAATTTATTGTTGATATTTTAGAGGAGCTACTGTTCAATAAGGCAGTCAATTTTAATAAGTTAAGTCAACCTTTTTTGTGACAGAGAGACCATCATTGGAAAAATACCAAAGGAAAAACCTTTCAGAAACTTTGCCTTTCATATTTCAGGTTGAAGATTTTATGCCCGGCTCATTTGACAAACATTCATGGTTTTTAACTTACGTGTTAAAGGAATTGCTATGACCATATATGAACACTGGCATAACTCATGTCTCTCAAAGAAACTGTGAGACAACCACACCGAACACGGGAAAAACAAAAGAATGAATCATTGAAATAAATTTAAAAGAAAGGTCTAGTCTAGGAAATGAAATATTAATCGAAGAGTTCAAGAAACGGCTAAACATCTTTTTCTTTACTTTGTTCTTATCCACAGCTTACAAAGAATTAACTCGAGGAGAAGGAAGTTTTCAGTTCTATTAAAGCATGGCTGATTACACTGTTGAAGATCCTTCTTTAGAAAAGCTGGAAAATACCTGGTCAAAAGTTTTTATCACTGAATTTATTGTGATAGTTATAATCAACGCTTTCACTCTCGTCGCCGTTGCAAGAAATCGCCACTTACGCAAGCGCACTACGTATCTGATAATAAACCTGACTGTGGCTGATTTACTGGTGGGAGCAGTGACAGGACCATTGGAAATATTCGGCCCAGATTTCGATCACGGAAATGGTTTCAGGTTGCAAGAATTCATCATTTTAACCTTGGGTCGTATTTTTCCTCTAGCTTCTGAGGCCAATCTTTCGTTAATTTCTTTAGAGCGGTTACACGCCACACTTTTCCCCTTTAGGCACTGTTTAATTGAGAAATGGCTTTACTTCAAAGTTATTATTGGCAGCTGGATAATAACTTTGCTTTTGGCATCCATGATGTCTGTTCTTCAAGTGCTCGAGTTAGTTTTAATTCAGTATACAGTGGGATGTTACACTTTTCTAACCCTTCTTATCATAACTGTTTCGTATCTTATTATTACCGTAAAAGTCAAAAGTAACCCTCCTCCGCAGCATTTTAGAGCAGTTGCGTCAGAAAGGAAATTGTCAGTAACCTTAAGCATAGTTACCGTGGTCTCTTTCCTGACCATTCTGCCCGTATCTATTTTGATAACAATTCCACAACACATTGTATTTAAACAAATGTCCCTTGAAGCATTCATTCAAATACACCTAACATTAGAGTTGTTATATTGCGCCAATTCTATCGTGAATCCAGTGATATATGCTTTAAGAATGCAAGAGTTTAGGAAGGCGGTTAAGGAGCTTTGTAAAAGGACTGCAGCTTTAAAGGCGTGCCCAAGCCATTGAACTACATGCAATGTAGTGCATGAGGACAAAGATTAAAGTAATAAAACAAAGAACAAACTTTTAAAATAAAAACAATCGAGATTTGGTTCAACCTGATATTTAAATTATTTCTTCTTACTTTGTGATGTAAGTTTTTAACAAGTGTTGTAAAAGTGTTCCTTTCATATTTTGTAAGAATCAACTGTGCAGTGACTGTTTTTTCGTGGTCCAAGTAAAACTTAAACCTAGCTTAAAGCTGCTGAATCTCATGAGCAGTACGATCCTAAAATACTAGCTCGCAAAATTTGTTTTAAAAGGCGTTATTAGACAATCAATAGGAACAGCGAAATAAAAATACAACAAAGCTTCATTGAACAAAGAACTATTGAAGTTGTTGCTTTTGGTCTTTTCTCTGTAGGTTGTATGTGTAATTGAGAAATTAAGGGGAGATGGTAGGTGCTCTTCCACTGAGCATGATTGCATTTTGTTGTTGTTGTTGTTTGTTTGCTTGCTTTGCTTTATTTTAATTTATCTGTCTAGTTCCCGAGAGCCTGGGTAAGGGGAAGGGACCGGCTCTAAATCCCCACCCTTCGTCGTTAACGTCAAGAGTATCAGAGCTATGCAAATGGGATGGAGACTACAGTGAGTCGGAAACTGTCTCTTTCAGTCGAGGGGAAAACATGCTGCAGTGCTGCAATGTGATAGGAAAATTCCTCTATTTGTTCTGAAAACGTTAACCGGGCAAAGCCAAGGAGCCAGATCCTGATAAATGTATTCAGGAAAATTTAGATACATGGACTGCAATTAATGAAGAAAGGCTGAATAGCAACCCATACTGGGGGGAGGGGGGGGGGGGGAGTAGTAATGTTCCCCAGGAGTCACTTCACTTCACGCTACAATGGTAAGGTAAAATCTTTATTTAGACACGGTGTTTCCTTCAAGACTATACAATAATTATTTAATTTAAATAAATCTAACTACCTAACTAAATTAATGTTTTCAATAACTACTACAATAAGAGAAATGAAAAAAAACCTGCTTTACAAGGAAGCCGTGTATAAAAACAAAATAAAACTTATATAAGACTACTGCCATAATCATAATTCTTCAGCTTAGATTCAAATTCATTAAGAGACAGCGACTGTCAAATATTCAAGGGCAGACTATTCCACAGTACAACTCCGCTGTAAGACAGACTTCTTTTACAATAATATAAATGGTAGTGGGCTCTTGGCTCTATTATATTATCCACATGTAGTGATAATCTCTTAACAGAACAGTGAGGGAAACAGTTCCTGAAATAATTTTATTTCTTTAGGGAGTTGTCACTTACCCCAATAAAAATCAGTCAACAGAAATGCTGTGCTGACTGCTATGAGCCAATCAAAATTAACCAGGAACAATTTGATGTCACTAGTTGTGGGTTGGAGAAACTACACAATATGAAATAGAAGTCTGCCATTTGATGAATTAAGTATTGTTTCTTAACCAATGGATTGTTCTAGAAAAAAAAATTACCCTTGTTCCACACCCCTGAGAATTCCAATTTAGCCTCATATTTTCCTTTTTAAATGACAAATGCCTTTTGAGGAATCCTCCCCCACCGCTCAGAATTTTCAATGACCTTCTGTTGGAGTGCTAAACTGTATACTATGGAAATTTCCTGAAACCAGAAACTAAAGGAAAGCTCCAGAATCTGAGTTATTTAATACACAACAACTGATCCTGAAGGCACACAACTTTATCAGGTCCCCCTATCAAGAAAAGGAAACAATGGTGGAGGGGAGGGGGCTGATAAAGGGTTACTTTACATTTTACTCATGCTACTGACCCTCATAATGCCCACCTACATGTAATTACACATGAGAACAATTTGATGGATTAAGTCCCTTTTATTCCATCTCTTTAAGTTACTGGTCCCTCATTTTCTTGCTAACAAAGGTCTGGCTGCTTTTAAAAGCAGCATCACCATACTTGGGGAACTTCTTAAATGTTGGTGTGTCTATGTATTTTCCAGCAATTGTGCTTTGTAGATTGATTTTTATTGAATATTAGATTGAATATTGCTTGTAGGGTCAAGCTTAAAAAAGTTTTCTACCTGCTTAATAAATATCTGGGCTTCCTGTTTCAGAGCATCTTCATACAACCCCAGCCAAGCATCAAATGCAAAAGTCCCAATATCTAAAAAATTAAAAAAATAAAACAGTGCTTTAACTTTTATAAGGCTCAGCTGTTATTATGTGATATGTACTATTTATCAAATAAGACACTATCTTTCATGTGTTGTACTAATTACAAAAATGAAAAAAATAACTGGCATTAGCCCATTTGAGGTATTACCATAGAGCAAAAACCTTACAAGAAATGTAACTACTTAATGTCTCAACTGATCCACGGCCAATTGTTTTATGCTTAACGTTGGTGTTTTAATCCTCGTGTGGCTCAGGAAAAAAGGGTACTAAGCAACTGGCTCAATAAGGGCATTTATTTCCAGGCTACATACCTCTTGCGGGTGTTCAAAATGGGCTTACCCCTTGTTTTAAGCTTAGTGAACAAATGGCAACTTTTTTTTCGCGTTCATTTTACACAGACATATTCAGAAAAAAATAATAATAAATAAAGTCCCAACAGGCATCAAACTTTTGACCTTCAATTAAGTAGTTTGAATGTTCTACTGACCACTGAGCTAGAGGAGACTCGTGGGAGCTTAAAGGCCATTAAACAAGGTTCATGGGACAAACATCCTGCATACTGCTAGGATTTGAATGTGGATAAGTAGTATACATAAAAACATACACACTTTATTTGATCTCGCAGGTTAAAAAGACTGGCAGCCGTTGGCTGATGTGTACCTGTGTTACTAGTTCACAATAATATTACAACTAATAAAAGAAACATGATATTATGTTTTAAGCCTGGTAAATAATTATTGATAGATGGTACAATTTAATATGAATTATTTTACGTATACTCACAAAAAGAAAGCATGTATAGCCACATACTCTCTGAAGCAGCAAATTTAATAATTTATTGTTTAAAATGCTTTAATGAATTATGGACATAAAACTTATATTAATTTATTTACTTTCTGTGGACCCTTTGCTGAGTTCCCTTTCAAGGCAGGTATGTGATCATCTGGTCCACAATTAGCCTACTTCAGTTTAAGAAATCTAAAAATAGGAGAATCTTTGATGACCTCATTGTTTACATTTTCCCTTATTAGCGTACAGAGCACTGTATATGAAACAGTGTGCTATGAACAAATGGAACATAATAAACTAAAAGAACCTGCCACATCTAGTAAATTATTATTATTATTTTTATATTTATTATTATTATTATTATTATTATTATTATTATTATTAAATTATTATTATTATTATTATTATTATTATTATTATTATTATTTATTATTTATTACTATTATTATTATTATTATTATTATTATTATTATTATTATTATTATTATTATTATTATTATTATATCTGTGTGAAATATTCTACAAGAAATTTACTTTGAAAAACTGTGAAATTTACAAAGAATGTATGACCGGGTGACAAGAGCTACCATCAGCCATAAATTTATTTGTAAAATCTTGACACTTTTAAAGTTCATTTCTCAACTTTTAGCGGGTTCTAAGTTTGCCAAGCTCTTTAATTTTATAGAGTGCATAATTATTTGTTGCTTAGTAGTTTTGTTGTTTATGCTAAATATGTATGCTAATGAGGGTGAACATGTAAACAAAGATCCTCCTGTAGCATCAACGGTCATGGCATTAAAGTTGTCAATGTTTTCCTCCACTATTATTATTGGCTTTTGGTAGCCTGTCTTCTACAATCCATACAAGAATGCCAGACGCTTGAACCTTGGCCATAGCTCTTAAATGATCACGGCTGATAACAACTCATATTGCCCGCTTCTAAAACAATATAGCCTTCTAGTTTCATTCAAACAAATATAAATTCTGATACTTTCAAACAAACATTGATTTTGACGCTTTTAGCATTCTTGTCAACATTCTTTTAACACATGTATTGTTAGTTCTCAATTCATGCATACTATTCATTATATTTAAATTTATCTATGTTTCACTTTTCACAGATCATTCTGATCCATCAAAGGAAGCAGACCACATGTCAAAAGCTCATTATCTGTTACAAATCATTTTAACAAGTGACCGCCACTCTATATTAGTGAATGGGAAATTTATCCATTAAGATCAGGGGCACCCAACGGAATATTTCGGTAAAATATCTGTTCGGATGGAAGGACCCCTAAAAGTTTCGAAAATTTTCGCCCAGCGATCCCCTTGACTTTTGGAGGTTTTTCGGACAACCATCAAGTTGCCCTAGAATTTTCGGAAATGATGTGTTTGCGTTTTACAACTCCCGTAATTTTTGGATCGTGTTTTTGTCCGCTAAAATTTTCGTCCTCCGTAACTATTCTAAAAGCAGCCCTAAAAAATTTGTTGAGCAATTCAGATATCATTAGAAATGTACATGGACGATAATAGAGCTACTCCGCTAGTTATGGGGACTAATTTTCCTAATTTATGGATACTATACCCCTGTCCGTTTAGCAGGGGGCATATTTAGGCCTGAAAAAGTGTATAATTTCATCCCCTAACGTTTTTGGATGGACAGGTGGTAGGCCTATAATATTCAAATGAGTATTTTTATTCCCTAAAATTTTCGCTAAAATTCTATAGTCACACGTACAGAGAAAAAATGTCCCCTAAAATTTTCGAATGAAAGTATGGCTACTATGTATCCTCGAACTTTCGACAAGACTCATCAGTATAGCTAAAACTTTCGGATGAGACAGAAAAGTCCCCTCAAACTTTTGATACGACCAAAGTTCTCTTAACATATCCGAACAGATAAATATTTTTAGGGCAGCTCCAAATTTAATTAACCAAAATGAAAGGCTTCTAAAACATACAGAAATCCATTTAAGGCACTTCTGACGTATTTAGGACGATTTGGTCGTTGGGTGCCCCTGTAAGGTGAGCACATGAAAGAAACAGCATCTAAATCATAAATCAGTTGCCGCTCCAGTGTCGCATTAAATGCCGCAGACCCCGTAAAAATAACCAATGTTTGCGATACCAAACTTAAACCTGCCATATCAAACCGATACAGATGCTGCTCATTTGTTGCACTTAATTTATCAATCAGGTTCCACACATGAGTGGAGCGGTGGCTGGAACAGGCCCAAACCACAAGTAAATGTAACAGGGCCTCTTCCAAAGCACAGAAAGGTTTGCTGAGTGCCCCTGCTCCTCTGTGCATGGCTAAAAAATTGATATTATTAAAACAGAGAATTTAATACTCACAATATGAACACGCATGGTATAGTCCATGGGCCAGAAAGTGAAACCCTCCCCCCATCTCGGGATTTTTGCAGACATGTATCATTTTAAACCTCTACCCAAGGGTATTCCAAAAATTGATGTTTGCAGTTGATCGATCGGTGGGTGTGGCCTTACGGCGCCATTCTTTATTTTAATCAAAGTGCCACAGGGTACCCATCCCGGATTTTTACCAACAATCTTCTTAAAAGCTATTATCCATGGAATTAACACACAAAACTACGCATACTTACTCTTCTCCATCCCCTCTGTTAGATGATACCTCAACTTTCACTTTTAAGCTTCAAAGTTGACTACTGCGCATGTCACAAAGTTCATTCAGCCTGTGCAAGGGGTATATGTGAAGCGATGCATAAGAATTACTCATATTTCTTTGCTGTAAATAAAACAGCAGTTACGCATCTTTACGAGATTTAGTAGATTGCAACCTCTTCAGATTCACTGGAAACAGTCAGTATGATTTGCTTGTCTCACAATGAAGTCACTGGCTGTGGTCCGCAACGTATTGACTTCTTACTGCTAGTCTTCATCAGGTGATGGGGTCGACTGGTTACGCGTCACCATCGTCAGCAGACCATTGTGCTACAAGTAGTAAAAGTGATTAATGTTCGTCACCCAGTCTCCCATGGTAAATTTAAAAACAGATCCGCGCTTTCAAATACAGCATCAGACATGTTGTCGTAATCGAGACTGCTGTCATGTTCACTTTCGGGCGTGACCAAAGGGCTGGCTATTATATCTGCCAGTTCTTGAGGCATCAGATTCCCAGCAGTCCAAAAGATTTCAAGCTGTCCGTTATTATCAATGGTTCATCCATGCCCATCAGGTCCGGCCCGGGGGGATACTTGGTGTTGGGTCGTCTGCTTTTTTTCCATATAAGAGTTTGATAGGTAGCTCTTTGGATATGCATTCGTAGGCTCTCGCGACAAGGAGGAAGAAGACTTATATTCACTCCGTCGTAGCTTGTCAGCACCATTCATGGCTTCGTACTGAACCTCTCAATAAACTTCTCATGTCTTAGGTAGCTGATTTCAGCCGACTTGTTGCCATATATTAAGCACGTAAACTTCTCCAGATCTTCAAATACGCTGCATGTTTGCTAGGTCAACAGATGTTCCCAAAGCATGGAATGTGCGACGAAACTCGGGATGCTTTTTAAGGAGTTTCAGGGGCGTCACTTTCCCATTTCGTACGAACGCGCTGGCAGTATCGCAACCAGTAAATGCGTGCAGGGCTGTGAGGCCAAGATTGACATCAACTCCGAGATCTCTTGCAACTGCATGGATATTCACGAGACGTTGCCTGTCACCCGTTGCTTGTTTACTTCGTTGCACAAAAACCTCTTCCAGTCACGAGGAACTTTGGTAGACAGTCCTTTCACTTGGTGTGCCTTAGCAGAACCTCTTCGAGATCGTTCTACTCCTTTAATTGAACAGGGATGATAGGAGTCCGTCACAAAGTCAACATGCTGTGCGCGTGGGAGCTGATCAAAAACACATTCAGCTAGCTCTCCAAATGTGCTTGAAAGAGAAACCATTGCCTGCTGAACCGCATTCCCGTCTATGATGTAGCAAACAAATGCCACGGTGGGTCTCTGTACCAAGAGCGATTTCTCTTCTGAAGAATGCATCAACTTCGACTTGTCAGTCTTTATCAGAGCACCATCTGCAGTAGCCAGTGCCCAAGGGACCTGGCCCAACGGATAACTCAGCACGTTTTCCAAGCTAACTTGATGCTCTAGCGCCAGTATCACCAGTTGCGCAAAGACGTTTCTCCCTGCTGTTATTTATGCTTCTTCTTTCCTTTCCGCAAACCATTGATGATTTGGCTTAGGTAGCAAACGTTTTGAGATTCTGTTTCTTTACTGGAGAGTGAAAGGTGATCTTCTTCTCTACTAGTCTTTTCCGGACAAACTCCCGATGGGCCTTCTTTCCGATGTCATCAGCCATCAGTATGTCACTTTCGACATCTTGGGGCACACGAGCGCCGAATGAAAGACAGTATAGCGCATCTTTGTCTTCGATGGTGAATGGATTGGTTAAATTACTAATGGCCTGTAAAACACTGCATGTGTCTTGCTCGCTCTTCACAATTTGCGATCCTCTCACCTCCTTGTGCGACGTAGCCTCCTGGCGCCAGTTGTTCAAAGAGTGGATAACTTTATCCACCGGATAAGTCTCTATCCAGTGGAGCAAATGTACTCCTACTAACGCTTTTGGCAAGTTTTCCACACAATCCCATACTCAAATTTGACATATACTTCTACTCTATTCACAAATTATAGGGCTATGGGGAAAATTTTGCACACATTTCATCTGCCGGATAGCGAACTATCCAGTGGATAAAGTTATCCGCTCTTTGAACAACTGGGGCCTGGCTGTCAAACCATTGCGTTTCAACAATTCCTCCGCTTCGGGATGTGAAGTGTGTTAGAAACTTCATACGTCATGTCGGTTGTACGTACTCGACAGTTTTTTCTGACATTCAAATGATCTCGAGAAACACATTTCCAAAAAAAAAAAATCATATGCATTTCAAGACGTTGAAAAGGACTGATTTATCGACCGAAGTGAGATTATTTGCTATAATATATAATTGTTATATAGATGTAGTATATTTAATCAATCATAAAATATCTTAGCAAACGAGAGAAAGAAGCATCAGAGAACAAGAACTTACCTGTCCGCTTTTCCAAAATGGCTGATTAGAAATCCGAGTGTTAAAAGAATTATTGGATGGCCAAAAACTGGACAATGCATCTTGGGAAGCCGCATGGAAAGTACTTGAGGCACTAAATTGTCGGGCGAGGTGTTTTTTTATGTCAGATCTCCCCCAAATCCCTCGCAAGCCTTGAACAACTGTAGTTTTGTTTAAATTTATTGGCATTCCCTAGAAAGCGTTGTAATCATCTCGGGTGCATATTCACGACACCAATAGCCACGAACTATTGTGGAAAGCAGTTCCGGTGCTTAATAATACCGCGTTGTTTACGAATTCCCAGATCTAATAAATTTGAGTGATCATGCAGAGTTTCTGTACGACACGATCGTATACATAATCTTATACAGTATAGGTATAAGCTGAATGAACTTTGTGACATGCGCAGTAGTCAACTTTGAAGCTTAAAAGTGAAAGTTGAGGTATCATCTAACAGAGGGGATGGAGAAGAGTAAGTACGCGTAGTTTTGTGTGTTAATTCCATGGATAATAGCTTTTAAGAAGATTGTTGGTAAAAATCCGGGATGGGTACCCTGTGGCACTTTGATTAAAATAAAGAATGGCGCCGTAAGGCCACACCCACCAATCGATCAAGTGCAAACATCGATTTTTGGAATACCCTTGGGTAGAGGTTCAAAATGATACATGTCTGCAAAAATCCCGAGATGGGGGGAGGGTTTCACTTTCTGGCCCATGGACTAAAAAACTTGGCTGCTTCGTTTTCAGTGATCAACCCAATACTATGGCAACAAGGGTACTTTTCCTTTCCACGGAACACTTTCCCAAAAATCATATAATTATATGGAACAAGAACATCTACAATCGCGACGCCATTTTTCATGTCTTCCTTGAAAATGGGGACATGTTCCGCGAATCACCGATCGGTCAGTTTGTACAGTTTAGAAAATCCTTCGGTTTTGTTGTAATCCGTCCAGCTCCATTTCGCTCTGGGGATCTCTTACATGTTCGAAAGGTAGCATGGCGGCTTTCTACTGTTGCAGAGCCGGTCAGCGTTTCGCGGCCTTCCAACGCATTTGCCTCTGTTTTCTGTAACCTCCAGAAAGAAATTAAAAGTTGAAGCTAGATGTCGTGACCAACAGTCAAGAAATACATTTTGTCAGAAAGGCACCATCTTGAATGCAGAAAAGGCACTGGTGCGAATAACCTCGTCCTTAAGACGACTTCCTTCCTTTGCTGCAAATGCAGGAATGGAATGGAATGGAATGGTGGAATGAAACCAACAAAAATAGGAACTCGTTTAAAAGGATACTTGACACTTGATCATTATTTCTAAAAGAAAAAGTTCCCAGGAGGAATTAGCATGGCAATCCTCTTTATACCTCAAAACCAACTGAGCTACAGGCCAAGTTTCACTAATCTGTAGGATTACCCCTGACGATCCATATTGCCAATCATTGGTGTAAACCGTTTTATTTGTAGAAAGTCAATACTCAGGCTGAACGGTAGCCTCATGGATAGACATCTTTGCGCTCCTTGGGACACCACTGGCTTTTAACACCGAAAATACATCTACATCGATTATTCACAATTGGACTGCTCGAGTCTTGGTTCTTTAAAAGTCCGCCTAGAATGTTTTTTTTTTTTTCTAAAGTTGCCAACATAAAAACGATAGGTCGCGCAGTTTTGTTTTTCCTCTTATCTTTTTTTTTTTTTTTTTTTTTTTTTTTTTTTTTTTTCTCAATTCGTTTCTCCTCCACGTCTTTCTGTACTTTCTCGTGGCCCCAAAAAAGTTTTCATCGACCGCCTTTTCAAAAATGTTGGGTTGACATTTATTTTAACAAAAATGTAGAGTCCAATTTTTCAATTTCAAATTCAAAGACAATGCTCTTTGTTTAGCGTCGCAAATACGGCCATAAAAGGGAAATTTTGAAACAATAGCTTTAGCGCCAAACAAAGGCTTATTAATTCAGGAGGGAAATTCAAACTCCTTGTTATTTCAATAGCGAAATTCACGAGGGAAATTCAAAAATAGCCGATGACTGCACGAGTTCGAAATTTGCATATTTGGCGAAAGTGTCGCGTCGCGAGTGAAAGCGTGCTGGTTTTAAACTAACACCTCTTCTTTAAGAGCCGCGCTAGCAACCGATGCTTTTGTTTTAAAACTAAATGACAACGACCATATTGATCCTTTTCAATCAAACGGTCTAATCGGGCGATTTTCTAATCCAAAACGCGAGTTTTCATAAACGAAGCCTTTTCTTTCCTTTCTTTTTTTTTTTACGAGTAACAAGTTAGTTTTGAAATTCACAACTCTTGACCTGAAGGGAAACCATCGATAAAAGCTTCACTGTTTTGCGGCGTTGCGCTGCGCGCTATTATCAACTGATCCAAAATCGTATAAAATAATTTAGCATTTCCAGGTTTCTTGCTTGGGGTCAATAACAATAATAGTAAACCTTCCGCAACTTTCCAAACCCCTCTCCCCTAGTGTCGCTTATTTGACACGCCGACAATTTTGTGACGATTTGAAATTCATCTTCGCCAAGTCTCGGAACAATTCCCTAAGCGCAATAAACAACAAAAGGCTTTTGTTTGGACTTGTGAAGACGAATTTGACTTACTACAATGGATCATTTCTTGATACGGTCAAATAAAATCAAATTGCACTCGCTGGGAACTAGTCTCGCCGTCTTTACCCGGCATGCGTTGCGTAGTAAACGCTTGTAAAGTAGAAACTCTCTGTAACACGCCTTCATTTTGTGTGTTCTCTTCGAAGGCAAGTCGTGGGCGAGAAATTGTTAGTTTTCTCTTGGAAATCAAGACGTTGGCGATATACACTTAGTTTTCCCTTGGGATTTTGAAGAGAACGCTTGGTTACATGACTCAATAATCCTCACTTGACTGGACCACTTTGAAGGACTTTATTTACGAAACAAATAGGTAGAAATGACGAGAAAAACCACAACCCTGCTGCACTCTAGGTGTAATTTCACTTGATATAAGAGAGCTTAAACAAGCTTTTTCTAGTTTAAATGTAATTTTCCCCGAACTTATGTTGACCTATGTTGAGGTGAACGTTAATACAGTTGTTTCATCAAAGTAATATAAGCTCCTTACGTTCTGTTTCTTCAATCAAAACGCTGCTGACCAAAGAGAACGCTATTGCGCACTAACAAACAGACTTAGCGCGCGCATTTATAATTATGCTACGTCAGCAAGGTAAATTTACTCGGAGTTTTCGGAAAAAGCGACTCAGTGATTTAGAGCGTGACTATCAAAAAAGAGAGAAGCGAAAAGCAAAGAAAATGTCCTCTGACCGTCCATCAGGTTAGTAAGCACACCTTAAGTAGTCATATGTTAAAGGCTTCTAAATTTTCGCTTTGACTTGGCGATTTTCCTCTATCACAGACTTCCCAGAGGCGAATTCGGATCCTGCCGGAAAAAAATGGACTTCGCTCCTGCACTTTTCGCTGCAATGTTCTCCAACCATTTCCGAAGCCATTGATCCTAGGGCGATAACTGAGAATTTTTAAATACAGTAGGGACACAATGTGTTCAGGAGTAATTTTGTGATAAACACAGCAAAACTACACAGTTGCAAAATTTGTTTTTGACTCCTATTCAATTCATCACATAACTTTCAAATGTTTTTTAAAGAAAGACCGGTGTAAGAACTTTAAACGATATATTTTATGGAGTGGTACAAATTAGTGGAATGGTGCAAACAGTTTTTAGTTGTTTTCAAGTGTTTACTTTTTACGCCTGCTATGGTTACGCTAGAGATTAAAAAATTCTTTTATTACGTCATTCCAAAAATGCTTAGAACTTTAGAAGAGTCGCGCGCATCGAATTATAAATCTAATTTAAATCGACGTCATAATGGAGATTTACTCGGAATTTTCGGAAAAAAAGTTATCTCATACGACTGATAGCAAAATAAATATCTGTGTCAGTAATATTAGTGTCAGTAATGGTTTACAAAACACAGACGTTTTGGGTATATCGCCCTTCTTCAGTGAGGAGAAAACCGTTGAAATACGCAACCAGAGACGCGCGCATATGACTAGTAGCACGCGCATGCATCAAGAGTTACAATTCAAATAAACCTAAAATTGATATTAAGTCAACACGGCTGAACAACTAGCAGCTGGAAATTATATTCATTTCAAGCTGCTCTCGCTAGAGGTTGGCCTTACAAAATATCCATCTTGACACTTCTTTCTTTCTGCTGAAGTGGTTTCTTGTATCAGATTTAAACCACTGCTATAACTTCTTATCAACGTACAATTTTTATAGTATTGTCTAAGATTGCTGTAATTTGTTTTGGTAATCTGACGCGTGCTAACTATTACGCGTAAAACAGCGCGCCGCGCACATTGGGTACTGATTGTCAACGAAACTTTGGCGGCGGCTTTCTCCTTTCCCAGAAACTTAAAATAAACTTTTCTTGAAAATCCATCTTGGGCAATTCGTGGAAAGTGAACAAGATAAAAGATTTCTCCCCGGTATCCGCTTCTAAGAAATCTCGAAGGCTTTTCAAGTCCAAGAAGTATTTTTCAAATGTGCTTTGCAACAACTGATGAAAACTTCTGGTACAAATTTGTCCCATGTTTTACTCAATCTTAAAAAAAAAATCGAATAAAAATCGATTCTTAGGAACAAAATTCTGCAGGTAAAATGTTTTTTGGAGAACAAAATATTTCGGCAGTTGTGAGATTTGCAAGTTAGTATTGGTATTTTCAGGGAAAGACTAGTACCGTAATCTCGTATCCAGATGTTTTGTCTTCGAAGTCCGAGAAGATCTGGGTGTGATATCGAATATTTCGAGCACAGTCGGTATCGTTTGCTTAGTACAGGTAAGAAAACTTGGAAGAGTCGATTGTGTGACCCTAAAAGGAAAAAAAAAAAACCTTTTTTATTTTAGGTCGAAGAAATACTTTCTTCGAGATGGAAAAGAAGTAGATTACCAGGAACGAGAGAACGAGGTAGGAACATTGTAATATAATAAATAGAAAAATATAAAATGAAGAAAAAATTTAATCTTTTCCCTTCTACATTCTTCTTCTTATTCGTCTTCTTTCTTCTCAATGAATCGGTCATTTATTTATTTATTTTTTTTTTCATTTTTTAATTTTTGTTTTGGAAGTTAAAGGAGAAGTTGAAGATGAAGGAAGAAAAAATGAGAATGGTGACCAAGGAAACAGAGTGGGAGATTGTTGTAGTAAGTGACGGGATTCATGAAGGAAGACGCGAGATTATGGGACATTAGGAGTCAGAAACAAAGACAGGAATCAGATGATTGGAAATCGGAAGAAAGAAGAAATGGAGATTACTGCTGAGTACAAAAATTAAAGAGTTACGTGACAGTGGTTGAGGGATAGAGAAGTATAAATGGAGTCAGGAGATTAGGAATGAGAACAGGGCCAAAATTGGCGTAGAGAGGGAGGGAGGGGCGGGGGTGTGAAGGTAAACACTATATGTGAGTTGGCAAAAGATGAACTTAGGAATTGGACAATTTTAGTCAATTTTTATCATTCGGGAATGAATTCCGCTCATAATTACTTAAAATCACTTGTTTCTAATTGCATCGATCTATCATCTGTTAACAGGCTGATTTAAAAATGCTACAAGAAAGAAACACAGACTTCCACCGGTGAGTGTTCACTGAAATAATACAACAAAACTAAAACAAATGCGTGCTGATAACTTAGAGAGAGATAACAGGACTGGGCCAGTTATGGTGTCATTATTATTATTATTATTATTATTATTATTATTATTTTTTTTTTTTTTTTTTTTTTTTTTTTGAAAAAATTAACAGTGTTATTGTACTACTTTGTGTTTCTTTCTAGGACACTTCAGGAGCTAAAAGGTGAAGGAAACTCTGTTGATCAGAAAGAGCTAATTTCCTTAATTTTAACAACAGAACTGAAGGCCGTCTAACAAGTAAACTATCTCGTAGTTTAAAACAACATAAAAGTGTTTATCGTTTTATCACGGCCATTACAGACAAAGTCATCTCTGTCGTCGTCGTCATCAGCATTCTCATTTAACCTTATTTCATTGCCATTCTAATTATTATCATTGTCTCCAGCATCATCACGTGCCTACATCACTTGACTACACCTGAGCGTTATCATCATCATCATCATCATCATCATCATCATCATCATCATCATCATCATCATCATCATCATTATCACCATCATCATCATCATCATCATCATCATTATCATCATCATCATCATCGTCAAAATCATCCGTGCCATTATTTTTACTAGAACATGTAGAACTGAAATGTCTTTTTTTATTTTATATTTATTTTAAAGTTTTACTAGGAACATTTGAAATTGTCAGAACTTACTACATTACTAACAACTCCTACTTTATTGCAGGAAAAGGATGAAATGAAGAGGCATGTATAGTTTAATAGTTCTGTTAGTTCTAGATGTTTAGAATCGGAAACTGAAATTAGCATGTGGCAGGTTTTCCTTAATTTTAGCAAAAACGGAAAAAAGAAACTCAAGTAAATTAAGGCATGGGTCTGGCAGTTCTGTCGATAAACGTCAGGGGGTGGTCTATTTTCTAAGGCTTTCGTCCTAGTCTCGTAAGACTTAAGCAGACCTATAGGTTTGCAAATCTTGTCATATGGTATGTGCGACGTATGCAAATTAGGTCACGTGACTCGGTACGGCCAGAAAATGCTGGAAAACTTTCAACCAAAAATAGGAACAGTTTATACTGATAGTGATTTACCTTTACTGGTACTAGGCAGGTAAGAAGGGCAAAAATAAAAATTCTGTGCTTGGAAATTATTGATTTTTTTGTTAGCTGTGAAAATAAACAATGTTTTGTACTAGTGCCCAGTCTCCCATAAAAATCGTTGTTGTTTTCGTGCCTTTAATTTGAGTTATCTCAAAGTTGCCAAGCGTGGAAATAATATACGCAATACTCTTAACAGTATAAAACTGGTGGTAGCCTCGAAGGAGTAATAAAAAGTGTTCCCATTTTGCTCTAAAGAATATTAAGCTAAAAATAACTCATGTAGGTCACGCGACAAGATATGACCTCTCTAACCCTTTCATTTTCTATAATATATTGTTATCAAGTAGATCCTAAAGCCAGTTTGTGTTATTTAAAATGCTAACAAGGTTACACCACCCCCTCAATTTTTCAGGAAAGGAATGTAGGCCCAGGCCTTAATTCACCTGAGAATTCGAATTAAACTCAACTACATCACATTTATTTTATTTGCACATAGCATTATTACTCAGAACTATAAACTCTCGTTAGTTTTATTACTTTGCGTTACACGTCAGCTCAGCGTCAGTACTTTTGGAATGATTGCAGCAAGCTAGAACGAACTTTCGAAACCTCGCGAAATGTTTATTTTAATAGTTAGTTTAATATTACAAAAATAATTTCTTAAAGTATACAATTATGTTTATTTTCAGAGCCATTGATAATCTGGTCCGAAAAATCGAAGAAAAAAAGCGAGAGGTAACTGATGATTTCATTTCACTAAATTGTACTGCCTTATTTCCTTTGTTTAAGTTTCATATTCAACCTGCTTTGAAACAAATTAAGGTCATAAAGTTCTTCTGAGAATAAACTAAATGGTTGTTGATGAGATTAGTTTTCATGTTAATCGAAAATATTAAACATGCATCGCTTATCTCGAAGTGCTGGCCAACCAGCAGACTTATAGCATTTTCACAGAATATATACACGTATTTCAGAAAATATGCTTCAATACTTAAACATTCATTTTCTGTGATTGGTCTCACGATAGTCATTTTAAAGTAATTCTAAAGGAGATTGACACTTTTTTTTTTATTTAAAGTATTTTTTTTTTTATAGAAGGAAGAAGGAAAGGCTTCTTTAGATGAAGTGAACGAAAGTTTCCAGGTTTGTTTAATTATTTCACCCGGTCGTAAATTGTTTGCTTTTCTCAGCTTCAAAGTAAACTTGTTCCTTGTGTTTGTCTGTGTCAAAAAAGCGTCTTTTCTTGCAGGTTAAATTCAAAGATTATCGGTTCCCACTCTACATAGATCCTTAACATTACATTACCAAAATCGTTCAGCTAGTACTTGCCGTCCCCAAAGCATCTCTACACTTTTTCTTATTTTCTATTTTGCTTGATCAACAGACCATCCTAGACACGAAAAAGCAGATGGAGAGGTAAAGATATTGAAATGCAGGTCATATTCTCTGGTTAATTTTATACCTTGATTTACACTCCTTATGGGTGAACACAAAACTTAACGTGCTATAGTATGGCTTGTTAATAAATTCAAATGGAAAAGACGAAATGATCATCTTGTCAGGAGAATGGGCAATGACCACAGCCAGGTTGAACTCTTCACAACCGATTAATTGTTCACTCTCCTCTGCTTCAAAGTAAAGTTGGACATTGTGTTTATCTGTGCCAGATAAGGCGTCTTCTCTTCCAGATAACTTCAAAGTTTTCGGTTCCCCCACTACATGGATCCTTCACTACATCACTAAAATCGTTCAGCCAGTACTTCCCGCACTCAAAGCTTTTCCTCCCTTTTTACTTATTTCATATTTTGCTCGATCAACAGTCGATCTCTATCTGCTGCCTTGTTTCCAAGACGGTCTGAGACCGTGTTAGAAACGAAGCAGCAGATGGAGAGGTAAATATATGGAACTGAAGGTCATGTTCTCTAATTAATTTTATATCTCGATTTGCACACATTACTTATTGGTGAATACAAAACTTAGCGTCCTACAGTCTCGCTTGTTAATAAATTCAATGGAAAAAACGAAATGATAATCTTGTCAGGAGCCTGGGCGATGATCACAGGTTGAACTCTTGACAACGGATGGGTGTGGATAGTGTAAATACTGCTAAAGACGTGTATCACTTGCAGGAATCGCTTGTATTGATTCTCTTTGTTGTTTCGCTCGTTTTATATCTCCGAATATATGGCAAATTTGGTCTTTCTTTTTTCGAAGTCAAGTGAAGCGAATGAAAAGTAAAGGACAGAGCTACAAAGAGCAGGTGGGTTTATACAGACCAGAACGGAATTAGGCTCTTTGCGCTGAGTCACGTGACCCACATCTTCTAAATCGAAAAGTTACATTTTGGGAAAACGTTTTATCACATATGCTATGATATTGCTTTAGCACGTTCCACTAATGAACTTATTTTAGCCGAAGCAAAAGCTAGCCAATCGGGAACTCGCCACAGACTCAGTTTTCCTGCCCTTTATTCCAGTTTCTTGTAGTTGTTTCGGGTTCTGATTGGTTCATTGTGTTGCTAAAACTTGTTATGATTGGTTGGAGTGATTAAATTGGTTTCTTTTTAATGACACTGACTCTAAGACCAACTGATATTTGTAGAGAAAAAATTGTTTAGATTCAGTTTCAATTTAACCGGAACACATATCTTCCTTTTATGTTATTTATTGTTAATCAAACCAGGAATTACTATCAAATCCAAGGAACTTGTTGTCATCAAAGCCAACCTATGAATCAGACTATGAACACTAAAAATGTGAATGATTTTCCTGTAACTTGCAAATGTCAAAGAGGAGCCTGCATGAAATCATATCCTTGTTATGTTACTTAACAATTATTCTAAACTTTGTTATTTTTCTACATCCTGTAGGAATTAAAGGCAGAGATGGAGAGGTAAATGAGAGATCGGTGAAATTTTAAAATCCTCCCTCTTGTTTTTTCTTATTATGTTAAGATGTTGTGAGATGAGCTAACATACTTTCTGGTTTTATAGGGAAACGGAAGGCTTCTCGAAGAGAATGGTTGACATAAATCAGGTATTATAATTATGAACGTTTTTGGTTCTTTTCACGTCGCCAGGAGTCGAGCACAATGCGGCATTTTCTTGCTTAAGATTCATTCATAAATAGGTCCTGCCTAGTTTTGGTTCGAGCAGTGACATCAACTTTAATAGCATACGTCTTCGATAACGCGTCGGCAAAGACTAGAAACCAGGCTCAGATAGAGCATAGCTTTGACTGGATTGAGCTAAACAAAATGGATAGGACACGGGATTGCAGAATGTGATGACCGGGATAATGGATTACATTAGTGGACATCATTGTACTAGACGGAGGTTGTTGAAGACTTTTGAGTCCTAGAATGAGGCCATGATAAGTAAAAAGTATTCTTATCGTCGCTTTCTGAAGAAAAGCGTTCCTCTGTTTCTTGTGACAGTGACTGGGATGATGTTAAAACAGACAGAAGGACACACGTTGCTTTGCAACAATGGGAACCGCGAGATGAATCATTGTCTTGCTATTTACGTATTCTCTTGCTGTCCAATTTAAAATCACTAGTCCGTCTGTGACCGCTATTCTAATAATTTATTTTCTTTTTATTTATTTATTTATTTATTTATTTATTTATTTTTGTTTCTGCAGTCGTTCACAGATGAAATTGAGGAGCTTAAGAGGTAAAAACAATTTTTTCATGCTTCCAACCTAATAGCTAATTTTCTATTGAAATCATAACTTCGTGGTTACATTAAACATTCCTGCGCTAAATAAAAAGGAATTTACGAAAACTCGCACTCTAATTAAGGCATACAATTAATACATTTATACCATTTTTGTTTGTTTTAATTTAAATTTAGAGAGGGCGCAAGAAAGGCTGAAGAATTCTCCGCCTGGCGACAACAGGTGAGAAAGAACGGAAGAAATGTTATTTATGAAACCTCGCTGCTGTTTGAAACTTTACTTTGACTCTAAATAAGAAATTTAGTGATTTGTGGGGAAGGCATGGCGCCGGGCCAAATCGCTTTTTTTCCCTATTTTGAAGTTATTTCTCGAAAAACGTATACAATAAAAAACCTATAACAAACACAAAATGAGAGGACATTTTGTTAGCGCTTACATAATGGCTTTTGAAGACAGACCCAAAGCCGCATCTACCTAGAAATCAAAAGGTTCTTGGCAATTACTTTGCAGATTCCTCAACACTAGAAGTTTTCACAGCTCACAAGTTTTTGTCACAAAGACTTCAGCACACAGCCTTTACATTTGAATCAGCACATACCTCCGTCATGAAGCCCTTTGAATAGACTTCTTGACACACTGTTAATATCTCTTCGGAAATCTCTCTGTCAAACTACTAAGCTTACTTGCTTATGCAGTAGTCGTGTAGTAAGGTCTAAGAACCCTCCAGAATCCATTTTCAATGAGTTTTACCGCAGCGTATATATGCTATTTAAAACCAATTAATATGTAAATCGTGACTCAAAATTTTACAATGTTTTAGATATTACCGTAGAATACTCAATAGAATGTTCTGGAAAGTTTCGGGAAATAGAGAACAAGTTCCGTAACGAACGCACATTTCTAATTTAGAATCAGTAATCCTGCTTTCCAAAGGTAATAGCCTATTTCCGAGTTGCTGTGAACCTCACTATGAAAGCGAGGCTAAGTGAAAAAGTTTTCAAATGAAAATGAGTTTTGTTTGCATATGAATGAAGACTAATTTTCATGGCAAAAACTTTGCACTTAGTCTCGCTTTCATAATGAGGTTTAAAACAACTCTGTTATGGTCTATTAGTCTAACTTGCTGTTTTTTTTTTTCTCACGATTAGGATGAGCTTGAAACAAAGATACTTATCTTTGTTTGAAAGTTCTGATCTTAGCCTGAAAAAGGTCCATTGCGATTACCTTGCACTTGTCATTATGAAACGCACATTTTTAAATTTATGATCAGTAATCTTGGCTTGCCAAGGTAGTTAGTCTAACTTGCTGGTTTCTATTTTAGGTCAACCATCAACTGGACAACAAAGAAAAGTAAGTTCAGCAAATAGGAAAATATAGCTAGCTAAACTATTGTATCAATGGAACGAAGACCATTTTTTTAGAAATTAGAGTGACTGTAGTGAAGTGAGAGAGCTGGCGTAACTAAGCAAAACTTGTTGCGCTTTGTGAAGTTCCACCAGCTCACTGGAAGGAATGATAAGGGCCAATCAAACTTGATTAGGTTTCAGTTTATGGTTAGTTCGGGTAGATTACACTACAATTCTCAATGCATAATAAATATTGTAATTAAGGATTATCAAACGCAGTATAAAACTGAGAGATTTTTAATATTAGTTTGAAATACTTTCGTGGACAATCTGTGAGTAAGATCGTTTTTTTCTGTTCTCTCTCTTACAGTGAACTGACAGAACTTAAGAAAGTGCTAAAACCACTGCAGGAAGTGAGTATTGAGAATACATTCACACATCAGAAATATTTGGAAGTGTATACGACAGAAAATCTCTTTTTTTTTTTTTTTGTTATTTGTATCAGTCATCAAATCGTCAGGTTGTTCCAGTATGAACATCGAAAAAGAATCCCTTATCAATTTTCTTCCCCGCATTTGTGGCGCATAAAAGTGTCAAATTTCACTTACAGGAGACTGGGAATAGTAGTTCTGCGAGGTCAATACAGGAACGCTAGCCTTGCGATTTCTCTATTCTTCAGTTGTTTTTCGTGTGCAGAGGAAGAAAACTGTGTTGATGAAAGTAAGAATATGGTTGTTGAATACTCAGAATAAAACACCCGAGGAATAAAGAAATGGCGAGACTATTTAAAGCAATCAATCAATTCATTAGTGTGGACTGGACCTTAGATTCACGCATGTCCTTTCGCTTTTAAGCAACAACTGTTTTCGATACCTACCTCCCACAGTGAGTCCTAACTGCCCTTACACTATCCTGTAAAAAGAATCTGAATTGCCACTATCCCACCCGTGAGATAGAGGCCAAAGGATAACAAGAAAGTCAATGGGCAGAGGAACTTGTAAAATAAAATATTGCTTAATGTGCGGTAGTCTGAACATAGGCGTCTGAAAACAGAGTAAATTGTAATTAGTAGTTTTCTTCTTGAAATAAGATGTATGAATTAATGACATGTTATCTCCTCACCAGTTTCCAACAAGAAAGAAATCCAGGAAATCCAGAAGGGTTATCAGACTGCTATGCAGTCTGTTCTGCTGTCGCCGTTAAAAGATGGACCTTGTTTTATATCAGAGTGTAAATAATGTGCTGTTTTGTAAATTGAATACCGTGTATTTTTTTCTACATCAAACTGACGTGAACAATTGTCCCTCTTGCTTTAAGGAACCAAAGTAAAAAGTACACTCCTACTGATGTGTTAAAATAAATAAACAAACAATATTCGTTTTGACAGTTTAAGCTGGATTTCGATATTTAACCTTTGGCAAATATTGAAAGATGGTCTTATTCGGAACTTGACATGTGGTACTTTTTAGAAATGAGACAGATTGTCGACGTGTTAGGAGGAATGTGTAGCAGGGTGAGGGAGAAAGAGGGTAGGAGGGAAGGGGAGGGGGTTGGACAGCGGGAGGAGAGGGAGGGTTCACGGTCTGTCCAGTCCAGAAAGATGGGCTGGGAGAAGGAGGTCGGGAAGTGCCTAGTGCCCAGACCATCATTGACCTGCGTGATTTCCATGTACAATCAAGAGAAACAAAGTGAAGGAAATCACTTCCTGCGAGCAGAGCTGAGGCGAGTTCCCTGTATACCAGCGTTTAGCAGTGCGCAACTCTACTGCGCATTAATTAAAAGGCAAAGTTTCTATCAGCTACTATGTGCAAAAGCTAAATGTTATTCAATCCTTGCTTACCGGAAAACCCAATTGTGAAGATCTATTTATTTCTGTTGTTGGTAAATGCTGCTTTGAGCTCACTATTTTTCAAAAATGCATTAATTACCATATTTCAACTTTCCGTTTCTCAAGAACAAGTATGGTAACCCCTCTTTTTATTCCAGTGTGTGGTCAATGCACATAGGTTAGTCACTTGACGAAATTTCAGCAAAATTGTTTTGGGAATTTCATTTCAGAAGAATTTCCTAGAAGTGGAACTTTTCCAATACAATATAAATAGCGCTGCCGTATTGTCTTTGCCAGTAAGCTTGCTCTAACTATACACATTGTTGGCCTTTGTACTGATTCGCCCGTTTTTTTTTTTTTCCGTTTCTTGGAGAAAATATAAGATAAAGAGAACGTTGGCATGGACAGGTTTTTGAACAGTAAAACTTACGTCAAGGCATGAATATATATGTTTTCGAGGCTTAGTTGGCAACTGTTGAGTGGACAACGATTTACTTCAGTTTTATGTATACTTAGTTTCATATATACCCTATCCATACATTATTACAAGCATATGAACAACAAGACAGCTATATTTCTATCAATTTTATCTTGCACGTCAAAGTATGCTTTCTATGTTATGGCATTTTAAAGTAGACTGTAATGTTCATTTGTTACGAACGTTAATCTCTATGAAATTAAACTCTGATTCCCCACGAAAGTCGTTCCTAAAACCTTCCGTAAGCCTACCAGAGCTCTCACCAGTCTCTTTAGTAAGAAATATCTTATGTGGCGCGGAATTCCTAACATAAAAAAGGCACCACCGCTTTACGTGAGCAAACCGACTGAAAACTGATTCTGTGAAAAACCGTCCCACAAAATGAGGTTAGTTTTGAACAAGATATTTACCATTTAATAGAGTTTTCTTGTGCGAATCGAAGCTGCTTCGATATCAGTAAAATTGGAATAGACCATTTCCGAGTTGCTTTAAACCTCATTACGAAAACGATGGTAAGCGCAAAGTTTTTCTTATGAAAATTAGTTTTCATTCGTATGCAAAAAAAAACACGAATTTTCATATGAAACGTTTTGCACTTAGCCTCGCTTTCATAGTAAGGTTACCAGCAACTCGTAAATGGCCTATTTAATTATTTTTTAAACAAGAAGTTAAGCTATAAAAGGGCAAGCCCCTCCTTCTTTTCACACCTTTGTGGGCCTGAGATGCAAATTTAGACGCTGTTCAGTCGTGGAAAGTTGTTGACTCAAAAGTCCTCTGAAAAACATGCCTCAAAATATTATAATATCACTATAGCAACATAAGATATCAAGTTCTAACATGTTTAACAAGAGTTATTCTGAAAACTAAGTCGATTTTATCGGTAAGAAAAAGGCACGTGTTGTCAGTTTTTTACGCTCTGATGGTTGATTGACAATTGAAGGTGAGAATGGCCTGGCCTGGCCAGGCCCCTTTTATACCGGAACTTCCTGTTTTAGACATTTATTGGTCTATTTCCCATTGAATACATGATGAAATCGATGACGTCAGCGACGCTACGCTGAGATTCAAAGACGGTCAACAAACTTGATCTTTACTGGTTTATACTGGACAACAAATCAACTTTCGGTGCACCTCCAATGGTTCGTGGTGATGCTTTAAGCGGAGCTGCTGAAGGAACTAAAACAGAAAGAGAGAAATAAAATGTCTGTCAATGAAAAATCCTAAGTACGTAAATTATGATCATCCGGGAGAGTATAGTCCTACGAAGGACTTTTTGAGGTGACATTCACCGACGTTTCGACAACCAGAGCGGAAATCACCTTCGTCAAGTAAATTGTGGAACGTCGGTAGATAGTATAAATGTCCCTGGTTGTTAACCTGATTGAGCAACGAAGTCGTGATGTTATTGGTCGTTTCACAGTTAAGCCGTGATGTTATTGGCTGTGACGACAGTAAAACGTGATGATTGGTGCGTTTCGATCCGTCTTTTGTAAGTCAAAAGTCTGTTGGTCTATTGTTACCAAAATTGTCACTTGTTTGTCTGTTTTGTTGATGTTATCAATAAGTCGTTTGAAATGTGCAGGTGGTTGTACGCAACGGCTGAGTGGCGTTTGTTCCCTCAGAAATTATATAGAATAAATTATCTCGAGTATTTCGTGGTAATAACCAATCAGAGTTGATGTTTCTGCCTTTAAGGACGGTGCCTACTATTGTTACTGCCCATACAAGTTCTGCGCATATGGTGATACCCGGTTTCCTATGGGTGGTGCCTACTAATACAGGGATATTTTTGCGCGGTTTAAAACTATTCGGGGAAAGCAGAACTTAGCAAGTGCTTCTAGGATCCAAAAAGAAAATTGGGGGTAACCATGCATTTTTCAGAGATAACAAAGCTTCAATTTGAAAAAAAAAAAAAGAACGCCATACATTGTTTTGTATCTTACTGCTTTTATAACAATTGTTGCTTAATTATCTCTAAAAAGTGCGTGCCCCCTCTCCCCCTCCCCCAATTTTCGTTCTGGATTTCCATTGCCCTTGCTAAGATCTGCTTTTCCCGCTAGTAATAAACCGCGCAAAAATACTTCGGTATTAGTAGGCACCGTCTTTAAGAAACAAATGGTAATTTTAGATTTTCCCCTTACGAGTTTATTTATAACTTGAAACGTTGTATTATTTAGCTTCCGTTCGAATTTTGAATTATTATTGTGTTGTATTTTAGATGTAAGTTTTTGCGTAATTTATTGGTAAATCAGAGAGACATTTTGTCTGACCCCTTGTTCGTCCTTCCGTCCTACCATACGTTCGTTTGTCCGTTCGATCTAAGCTTCCTTTGTTCGTTCACTAATTTATTCTAACAATGCCCCGCTGTAAAGCAACCAATTGAAGCTTTATCCAGCATGCTTGAAAATAGAAGGATACTGAAACACGATAAACAACGGCGTTGCATCAGGCATCTCGATTCCCCTTTAAAAAAAGGAAATATGGCACGTCTGCACGCAGGCTGTGACAGCTTGGAGTGCCTAAAAACACAAATGCGATTGATAAATTAATAGTTAACCTGATATGACACCTAAATTGGCGCGTCATAAAAATTTGATATGTCTACTAAAATTCATGGAAAAAGGTGCTAATTTGATGCAAATTGGCGGCATGTTTATAGCAAGATCCATTCTCGCCAGTTAAAGGCAGTTTTAACCACTAAAGTTAGAACTATTCACGTTATCAAGAAACAAGGTGGGTAACAGTATTTTACTATAATCCGAACACGAGGTAAAAAGGTTTCTTTTATAAATATATCAGGCGTTTTAGGGGGTACGGTTTGCAGATGGTTTCATAAACTCCAATTAAGTTTGTAGCAAGCGTCGTTTCCTGGTAAATTCGCCTCGTGGCTGTTGAAAGGCTGAAACATTCAGACAAACCTGGCATGAGATTATTATTTTGTGCTTCTCTATTGACACTGCAGTAAAATTAAAGTCTACGAAGATCAATGTTAGTTAGACCGGAAGATGATCTAAGACGACCTCTGACTTGAGCGGCGACTTAAATATAAATATCGTGAATAAATACCGATTTCAAACACTTGTCGAATTTTGCTCAAATAATGGAATATAAAGAAAGATGTTGTATTCCACATCCCACGATTATGAACAAAAAATTATCTTTCTTCCCAACGCGAGTCAAACCCATGGCGTTCCCTACAATGTATGGTCGGTCGCTAACCACTGGGCTACAGGGTGACGTGGAAGGCTGGATCATTAAGTAAAATTTTAAATCAAGCAAGGGAAGAATAATTTTACAAAAAGAATCGCTCAGCTCATCAGTTAACTCAGTTCTTTTACCCCTAGCAAAATAACGGAGAGAATAAAACAAATTATGAGTCAAAGTTGGTCAGCTTTGTGACCGCGCTGACCTGGACGCTAGTTTGTCAGATTGAAAAGCGTCTACCTCGTCTACCTCAACCTGAAATCAAAGATATGTTTCGAATATATCTAGAAATCCGCTTCAATCTTCTTAGTGTCTCATTAAATTTTCAATTTTTTACTGATAACCTGTTTCTGAGTTTGCTTTTGCTCATCTTATGATATTATTTTATCATATTTGGTTAAAAGCAGTACGGATCGCATATTCCAAAGGAATATGAAAAGAAGAGGTGGGAAACGTGAAGGCGAAGGGCGGAAGAAATCGCCTTCGTTCACTAAAATAACGAGAGAAATCAATCAAAAACATTGAAGAGCAAATCTCCATTATATATATTTAGAAAATCGAATTTTCTCAACCCGGCGAAAGGTTCGTGTGGAGGGTACCTTCGTAAACGATTCGAACTTCACCTTCGCGTCATGGCTGCTTGGTTTGGAGCTCAGACGAAGACAAGCTTCGGTACACAGTCGATTATCTCCTCCACAAGGACAACCTCTCGTAGAACCTTGTTTTCTACGGGTCGAGCAAACACTCTTGTAATGAATGACATGGGTTTGGTTCCTAAATTTAGATAGTGGAGAAGTTGTCAAAACGAAATTATAAAAGCACAATATCTGATTGAAAGCAGAAATGAACGATTAAATTATTCCCCGACTTCAGAGGTATTCGTTGACCTTTGGCTTTCCCTGGACAAGTCCATCAGTAAATTCTCCATGGTATCAAGAAAATGAGTGTTCTAATATGACATTTGATCTATAATCACTATTTTGACTGGGAAATACTTCGACTCGACAAGGTTTGTTTAGATTTCTCAAAGGATGCGCTTCTCAGCGCGAGACTTGTGATGAAGTGTGATATGCAAATCAGCTAAGAAATGGTATCTAATGCGCATGTGCACCAGCTGACTGTGTCCCTTTAGGGCAGATGGCTAAATGACTAAAGGCAAACCTATGATTTGGCTTGGTTCGATTTTTAAAGAACGTTTTTAAGCATCTGCCATCTTCAGTAGTTCCTTGTTTATACTTTAGGTAAATTTTGGGAAAGTTCGTTGTAACTCGATTGATAGCTGTTCGATTAGGTGAAGCAATTTTTTTTTAATTAAACTACCCAGCAAAGCTCAGCAACGGTCAAGAAAATTTGGTTCCAAATAAGTCTTCTGAGAAAAAATTGCGATGACTTCTAACACTTGTCGAACTAAAGAGTGACGATTTTGCTCAAATAATGAAATATAAAGAAATATGTAGTATTCTACATGCCACGACTTTGAAACAAAAATTGTCTTGGCCTTCTCAGCGCGAGTCAAACCCATGACATTCCCTATAATGGTCGGTTGCTAACAACTGAGCTACAGGGTGACGTGGAAAGCTGGCTCATTTAGAACAAATTTTAAGGAAGGAAAGAATAATTTTTACACAAGCAATTGTTTAGCTCATCAGCTAACTCAGTTGTTTTACCGCATGTAATTCAGGCAATTTATTAATAATAATACCCGACAATGCTCAGAAAGATTTGGTTACAAAAGAGTCGGTATACCTGGCACACTTCCTATTTAGTCATTTGTATTTTTATCTGTTTACTGGTAAGTAATAATATCTCATTCTCGTTTAGTTTAGAGAAAAAACAAATCTTCCACGCCAAATATCGTGTGTAGGATGATTTGCGCGAACTACGATGTAGTCGCCATCAAAACCTACAAAATAGACGAAGGATGAAAACAGCTAAAGAAATTGGACAACCAATCAGATTCTTACTTTCACTTTATGTCATATGATCTTTTGGGAGATGATCTTATTGATGTTATCAGTGTAGGCAATCTCCAGAACATTAATTGGGGACACTCTCCAGATCGAATTGGGATATGTAAATGTTGGTTTTTGAGGAGAGCAGAAAACCGGAGAACCAAGAGAAAAACGTAGATCGGAGAAACGACAAGAACCAAAAACAAAATCAACCCACGTATGACGCCGAGTCCGGGAATCTGGCCCTGGGGGGGCGGGGGGGGGGGGGGGGGAGGACTCCCATATTGAACAGACGGGGATACTCGTCGGAAATTTTGAATTTAACTCCTAAAGGAGACCATCTGGGCGTGGGCGTGGCTTAAGCAAATTTTGACCCCTAATGCGGTAAACAAAACAAGTTAAAAAGAAAATTTGACTTCTGTTTCTCTTCGCGTACTTCTGTGTTTCTTCACGGAACCCTAAACGAGACCTTGGCGGCTTAAAATATTGGCGCTTTGCCCGGAACACCCTAAGCGAGACCAAAATCCAAAATTTACACCACTAAGCGAGACGACGAGCATCCCCGTCTGTTCCATATGGGAGTCCCCCTTCCCCCCCCCCCTCCCCCCCCCCCCCCACCTCTGGGAATCTGGCCACATTAGTTTTCTCTTTTTCTCCTTGTAATTTCCTAAAGAACTTTACCGTGCATAAATAAAGTTATCTTATCTTATCTTTAGTGGGAGGCGAGTGTTCTCACCACTGCACCATCGCTGCTCCCCTGACCTCAATGAGAGACCCCAAGTACAGTAAATAACAAACCAAAACAAAAGCATAAATTATTGAAATAAATTAATAAAAACGTCTAGTTTTTGAAGAGAAATATTGCTCTAACTTGGAGTTCTACTGTAAGACTGAACAACTGAACACCTTTTTTTTTCCCTATCCTTAGCTTACAGCAAACTATACAAGGAGAAGGACCGTTTAGTTTAATTGAAGCATGGGTGATGACACTGCTGAAGATTCTTCTTTAGAAAAGGAGAAAAATGCGCGGTCAAAGTGGTTACAAGTTTTAATCTCTGTATCTATAGTGATAGCTATAATAAACGTTTTCACTCTCATTGCCTTTGCAAGAAATCGCCACTTACGCAAGCGCACTACGTATCTGATAATAAACCTGACAGTGACTGATTTACTGGTGGGAGCAGCGTCGGGACCATTGAGAATACTCGTCCGGGATTTGGAAAGTGGAAATGGTTTCAGTTGGCAAGAATTCATCATTTCAACCTCGAGCTTCATATTTCCCCTTGCTTCTCAAGCCAATCTTTCGTTAATTTCTTTAGATCGGTTGCACGCAACACTTTTCCCCTTTAGGCACTGTTTAATTGAGAAATGGCTTTACTTCAAAGTTATTATTGGCAGCTGGGTGATAACTTTGATTCTGGCCTCCATGATGTCCGTTCTTAAAGGCCTCGATTTAGTTTTAATTTGGTATCTATTTCTATGTTACACTTCTCTTAACCTTCTTATCGTAAGTGTTTGCAATGTTATTATTACCATAAAAGTCAAAAGTAACCCTCCTCCGCAGCATTCTAGTGCAGTTGCCTCAGAAAGGAAATTGTCAGTAACCTTAAGCATAGTTACCGTGGTCTCTATCCTGACCATTCTGCCCTTATCTATTAAGATGGCAATTGGGAATCACATATTTAGTCAAATGTCTCGTGCAGCAGCCGTTCACATACACGAAACGTTAGTGTTGTTATATTATGCCAATTCTATCGTTAATCCATTGATATATGCCATAAGAATGCAAGAGTTTAGGAAAGCGGTTAAGGAGCTTAGTTGTAAGAGGACCGCAGTGACAAGGCGTGTTCAACCCACTGAACTCCATGCAATGTAGTGCATGAACACAAAGATAAAAGCAATAACCCAAAAAACAAAAACGGTTAAAAACAATCGAGATTTGGTTCAGAATGTGATATTTAATGTAGTGTTTTTTACTTAGTGATGTAAGTTTTTAACAAGTGTTGTAAACGATGTTCCTTTTGTTGGAATCAACTGTACAGTGACTGTCTTTTCTTGGTACAAGTAAACTTTGAACTTTAAAGTTACTGAATCTCATTAACAGTACGATCCTAAACTACTGGCTCAAAATATTTGTTCAGTGTGTTATTAGACAATCAATAGGAAGAGTTTCTAGAAGGTTTCATTGAATAAAGAACTATTGACTGTGTTGCTTTTGGTCTCTTCACTGTATACCTTGCATTTGTAATTTGATCATTTGATCATAAGTGGTCTTTCACCGATTTAGTTTTTTGTTTGTTTTGTTTCACTAAACTTCTGCGTAATTTCACAGGGTTTGAAATTCAATAAACCACCTGTGTGCAACTGAGCTATTATGGTGTGTGCTACATGAAGATGCTATTAGGTGCTCACAGTGTTGAGTATGTTGGAATTTCAATCAGAGCATCAGTGGGCTGCAGTGGTTCAGGGCTCATCACTGCACTGTAGCTATAGCGGTCCATCTCTCTGAAACAGCTACCCTGTAATCTTAAGCAGGCTGAATCACTGAATCAATTAAGCAACAACTTAATCTCCAATTTAGGTAAGTTGAGACACGGCATTCATGGAAAACAGGTCAAGTTTTTTTAGGTTTTAGTATTATTGGTTAGGATTAGGATGTTAATATATTTATGCATTTTGGTATTCAATTGATAGTTTATCTTGTAGTTTATATCGTATGGACCTCATTATCTGTTTAACCCTGTGTAAATAAAGACTAAATTGAATGAAATTGAAACTGAATTACATTAAGTTGTGTCATTTTCTCTCTCTCACCAAGGTATATAAATAGGTGTTGGCTTGGGTAACAGTGCAGGAGAAAAAGGGGGGGGGGGGGGGGGGGAGGGAAGACTCCCTGATAGATCTCTTTAAGGAGCTACCAGCTGCTCTAATAAAACATCTATCAACAAGAATGCTATGTTGTGTTATAAGGCAATCAGAATTAACCATGAGCAAGCTGATGTCATTATTTGTGATGCAATAGATATCTGCCATTTCATGAATAAAGTCTTCTTTCTCAACCAATGGATTGTTCCAGAAAAATTATTCCCATGCCCCTCTCATGGAAGGTTTTAAAATTGCAGCTTGGCCTCATATTTTCCTTTTTAGACCTCGAATGCCTTTTGACGAACACTCCCCCACCCTGTCAGACTTTTCAATGACCTTCCGTGGGGGTGGTAAACTGTATACTCGGGATACATCCTAGAACCACAAACTAAAGGAAAACTCCAGATTCTGACTTATTTAATACCCAACTGATCCAGAAGACACAAAACTTTATTAGGTCCCCCCTCTCAAGAAAAGGAAACAAAGGTGGAGGGGAGGGGACTGACAAAGGGTTACTTTTCCTTTTACCTACCCCTGGTGAAAAACCTCACAGGATCCTCAAGGATCTTTGAAGATCTTCAAAGACCTGCTAAAGATCCTCAACGATAAAGATCCTCAAAGGATCCTTACAGGATCTTTGAGGATCCTCCAAAGATCTTTAAAGATCCTGTATCTGCAAGATCTTGAACAATGTCTACAAAGATCCTCAGGGAACTGACAAGGATCTTGCAAGGATCTTACAAAGATCCTTGTAAAGATTCCTGCAAAGATCTTTGCAAGGATCCTTGAAGATCCTCAAGGATTAAATGAAGATCTTTAAAGAATCCTTAAAAGATCCTTGTAAAGATCTTGCAAGGATCTTTGCCAGGATCCTTGAGGATTTAATGAGGATCTTTGAAGAATCTTAAAAAGATCCTTGTAAAGATCTTGCAAGGATCTTTGCCAGGATCCTTGAGGATTTAATAAGGATCTTTGAAGAATCTTAAAAAGATCCTTGTGAAGATCTTGCAAAGATCTTTGCCAGGATAATTGAGGATTTAATGAGGATCTTTGAAGAATCTTGAAAAGATCCTTGTGAAGATCTTGCAAAGATCTTTGCGAGGATCCTCAAGGATTTAATGAGGATCTTTGAAGAATCTTAGAAAGATCTTTGCTAGGATCCTCAAAGATTTAACGAGGATCTTTAAAAAATCTTAAAGGATTGTTGCCATTTTTTTTTCAGGATCCTCAAGAATTTAATGAGGATCTTTGAAGAATCTTTAAAGCATCTTTCAAAGATCTTTCCCATGATCCACCAGGATCCTCAATAATTTTTAAACTGGATGTTTTTTTTTTTTTTTGGCTGAGACTTGCTACCAGGATCCTCAATAATTTTTAAATTGGATGTTGGTTAAAGATCTTATTATAAATAGATCCCTGTAAGTATTTGAAACAGCAGCAAGTCTCAGCCAAAAAAAATAGTAACACATTGTTAAGGGCTCAATAATAATAATATTTATTTAACACCATGTTACCGTGCTAAAGACAAAACTTGCAAAAACCGAACACAAAAGTCAATGAGATGGTATACATTAAGATGATTGCACTTTACAAGTCGAGCTTTTAGTCAGCTGATTGATCAAATTATATTAATAAGCTGAAGATTAACTACAGAACTGAGTGTAGTTAATGAAGGAGACAAAGATGAATTGAAAACTGATAAAAGAAGTCATATTCAATTTCATAAAGAGCTGGTATGAATATTGATACAAATCCTACATAAGAATCTCATAGTGCATTTCAGAGTTACATGACTGTTTCACTGGTGGTCTGACATACATGTAAATTGCACAATCACTCTTAATTAAGCCCATCAATTTCCTAACCAATGAAATTGTCTCATTGTGTTTTTTTTTTTTTAATTGCATTGAGCACACTTGGTACTGACATGAAAGCTACCAAATTAAGATTTCAGATGTTAACCCAAAGGTAACCTGTGAAGAGTTTTAAAGTTAACCTTGAGTTCCACACAGTCTGGAAAGATTAATCTGTTACCAACACATGGTACATGTATATTGAATCTAAATCATTCAATTTTTGGTTGAAAATACTATAAAGCCACTGATCAGCGCTGTCATTAAGTTGTTAGCATGTGGCATTAAGCTTCTCACCCGTAACAATCTTGTTAATTTCTGAGTAAAATGACCCTTCAACCATCAAGATCAGCTGTAACATCAAGGTTCTTTCAAGGGAATCCAGGCCTAATAGGTGTTATGGGATAGGGCCCTTAATGACAGCCCTGACTGATTAAGTACCAATTTCATCAATTATTACAGTTACCCTTCCCATGGAACACATGTTAATTTAATGATGTTGGTAGTGCTTTAACACAGGACTAACATGACAAAGATGCATGGCATCCATAGGAAAATAATTACTTTTCTATAAAAAAAAGAAATTTTTTTCAAGTAAATTAAAAATAAGATCTTAAACAGATTTTGATAAGGTCTTGCCTATTTCTTAATGTTTTCTTAATAAGATCTTAATCAAAATTTGTACCATGATCTTACAACCATTCTGATTAAGATCTTATCACCTTACAATTATCTTGGTAAGATCTTAGCATAAATTAAGAAATAACAGTTCTATAAAACAGTTCTTATGAAGATCTTGAAAAACAAAAACAAAAATATCTTCTTTGGTTCAATTCTTTATTAAGATCTCATAATATCTTACAAGAATCTTGACAGGATCTAAGAATAAATAAACATGCCAGCAATACTCTCACACTGACTGTGATTATCTCTTTACTTGTATTGTTATTAACAATAAAATTTAGTTGTTTGTGTGACATCTTGTACATCTCAATACTGTTTTCTTTAGTGTTCTAAGTTGATACATGCTATGTACACATGTGTGTTTCTAAACAAAGGCTTAAAAGATATGACTGTTAAGACTTACAGTTTGCAGTTTACAGACTGTATTTGCATAAAAAAACTAAATGCACGGTCCTACACTGAAACAACTCACTTGCGAATTTAAAACACTATTACTTACAAACCTTCTTTGATGAATCTCAACTCCATTTAATGCCAAAGAGAACAAAAATGCTTTGAATCATAATTCCTTCGACTTTCATGCACAATGCTCGCTTTTAAAATGAGCAAGAAAACGTGGAAAAACGTGGAATCACAGCAACACCGGCAGCCATCTTGGATTTCATTCAGTCTGGGAAGACTGGGCACCATTTTGGTCAGCAGTTATGCCACTGCAGGCTCGGAGAAAGACCGTTTCAAGTTCTTTCAAGTTAGATTTTAGGCGGGATTCAAGTATACAGCACACATTTCCTCTGGATTTTGCCTCTGTTAAGCTAAAAAAATGATGGCTTCAAGTAGCAAACTTTGGACAACCACTTTTTAGAAAGAGGTAAGTTTCGACACCAATTATTTTGAGAAAGACTGCATGAAAATGTGTCCATTCGAATTACACACAACGTGCATGCATATGTGCTTCTTGAAGATTGTTGAGGTGGTCATTCCCTATTTAGTTTTTGTATGAAGCGTTTGCAAACGTTTTTACGGAGTAATTTGTAGCCAGGTTAATATCATGACAGAGTTGGTATAAGCTGAAGATTTAAGTGATCGATCTTGATTTGGCGTGAAGATCAGTTTATGATCTTCGTGTATGAAGTGTACGTGTATGACTCATTTACTTAGATCAGGAACTAACAAGATTGCTATGGGTGAGAAGCTCACTGCAACGTTGTCTAAGAAGTTAATGGCAACCTAGTGGTCACTGTGATCACTCAGACGAACTGATTTAAAGTGCTCAATTTTTCTGTTTTACGGTAGATTTTCAACCCCTGTCTCCATTTTGTTGTCAAGGTTGAGACTCAAGACTGCAGCTTCAGAGTCAAGTCACCAAATCCTGCTCAATAGTCACTTATAATTATGACCGTTGGAGTCTATTTTAAATGAGTTAATTTTGTTGTGAATCGTGACTTCTGCTACTTCTACACGGCAACAATAATACTAAATAAAAGTTTGTAACTTGCATAATGGCACTATTTGATCAGTACTTGATTTCATAATAACAGCAAACAATATGAAGAGAACACTAAGTAACAATCCTTTTGATCAATGCAATCATTTTTTCTTATAATAGGCTTTTATGAACTTGTCAAAGCTGCATTAAGAATGGTAATATTTAACACATTGTAAATGGTTCAGCCTACACTCTGGAGTTTGTAAGCATAAAAGAAATGTAAATGGGCAATTGGCTTAGAGAAACTCTCACAAAATAAACTGAAAAGTGGCATTCATGTGTCACTTTAAAGCTGTTTAAGAGACAGTGATCTTAATTTTCAGTTAACACAATGATGATGTAATCCTGCTCTTCAATGGGTTGTGGCTTAACCCAGCTACATGTACATTGTTTTTAGTTGCTTCACTGAGTATCTCTTGTATATTGGTGCCATTCTTTTCGCTGAAAAGTTGAAAGACTCTGCTCCCAAACAGTATAAATTACTGGCCCACTGGCCTGAGTGGAAAGTCTACAACAACTCTCAATAGCTGTTGAATCGCTGCTCCCCTTTCCTCTGAGTCAATGTTTTTTGAGCAAATTGGCGTGCACGTCGTCGTTGCTTTCATTGTACTTTACTTAGGAGGAGGAGGGAGGGAGACACTTCTAACAAACAGTGTTTCAACATTTTGATGCCAATAGTAAGCTCTTGTCAGCATTTTCTCAGAGGGAAATAGTAGATGGTGACTTGACCAATGGGGGCATACACTTAACCTTAGTTAATAAATAATTATTGTTCTAATTGGTAGCTTTTTTTAGCAAGGAAAATAGCTTAAAAAAAATTATATCTTGTTTTTTGTTTTTGTTTTGTTTTTTTGGTTTTAATTATTTAATTATTTTTCTTTTTTTCTCCACAGGGGCCATACAGGATAATTTCAAGCTTTCATGTTTTCTTGCCTTTAACATGCAACAGAAATTGTTGGGGGTTTTTTTGGTTGTTATGTTTTTTTATGTTTATTTTTTTATTTTTATTTATTTGTTTATTTTACACTAACACTAAAGAACATTATTGTACCACTGGAAACCAAGCTCTTATTCATATGTACACTCTGTTAGGTTGCTTCTTTCTTGGAAAAATAATACTGGCAAATAATAAGTGTCAGGATTGTTTAGAAAGGCTTTAAAGCTGCCAGGTTAATTAAGTCAAATAGATTATTATTAGTGCTTCATTAATTGATGCAAATGGAAGAAAAAGTTACGTGTAGATCTTTATCCTAGTCTAGAGAACATTTGTTGGTAAAGGTTTGTTTCTGTCACTCTTTTGCGGATTACAATATTATAATTATAGTGCCGTTGATCTTGTGAGAATGCATCACAAGAACTTGAATACAATTTTATGCCTTGTAAAAAAGCCATGTATGGCATTGTAGATGAAAGTTTCCATGCTAACTTTTGAAGATTGTTGTGATCAATTTATTTCACATGAATAGCCAAGATTTAGCAATAAAAGGTTATCACACTTCTAATTTTTCTTGTTGGTTATGGTTTGACAATGCCTCAGCCTTTGAATTGAAGTGCTAGGAGCATATCCACCTCAAGTCAGCTTCTTGGTACAGTGTATTTCAAGCAAGCTGTGATCAAACTCTCAGGAACACATGATTCTAGGTTATTTGAATGAACCATTGTAGGTCATTGCCAGAAATGTCAGGGCAATCCAAAAAAAAAAAAAAGAAGTATACACTCCTGGTTTTTCCCTATTTTGCAGCTTGCTTGGAAAACAAAATCAAATATCGGCCCTTTTTGGTAAGATCGTGACAATTTCAAGATCTTGGTAAGAAACTTATAAGACCTTGCAAGATCTTGGTAAGAATCTTATATTAAAATCTTTTAAGATTTTGGTAGGAATCTTATAAGATCTTGTAAGATCTTTGTAAGAATCTTGTGAGATCTTGTAAGAGCTGAATAAGAATAAGAATCTTTTAATCGTACAAGATATACGAATCTTTTGACAAGATCTTGTAAGGTTCTTGTAAAATTCTTATTTCTTATTAAGAATCTTGATAAGATTATTGAAGGATACTTAATGAGGATCTTTGTAAGATCTTAGGAGGATCTTTGCAAGATCTTGGGAGGATCTGCATGAGGATCTTAATAAAGATCTTCAAGGATCTTTGAAAAGATCCTCAGGGATCCTTCATTTTCTTGCCAAGATCCTCAAGGATCTTTAAGGATCTTCAAAGATCCTCAAGGATCTTTAAGGATCCTCTAAGGATCTTCAAAGATTCTTGAAGATCTTTGAAAGATCTTGAGAGGATCCTCGAAGATCCTTGAGGATCTTTGCAAGATCTTGGGAGGATCCTTAAAGATCCTTGAGGATCTTTGCAAGATCGTGGGAGGATCATTAAAGGTTCTTGAGGATCTTTGAAAGATCTTGGGAGGATCCTTAAAGATTCTTGAGGATCTTTGAAAGATCTTTATGGATCTTTGACGATCCTTAGAGGATCCTTAAAGATCCTTGAGGATCTTTGAAGATCCTTAGAGGATCCTTAAAGATCCTTGAGGATCTTGGCAAGAAAATGAAGGATCCTTGAGGATCTTTTCAAAGATCCTTGAAGATCTTTATTAAGATCCTCATAAAGATCCTCATGCAGATCTTTAAGGATCCTTAAAGATCCTTGAAAGATTTTCACCAGGGACATGTACGTGCTGCTCCCTCGTAATACACACCTTGAAAAGCATTCGATGAATTAATTCTGTTGTCTTCCATCTCTTTAAGTTCTTTCATTTCCTTGTCAACAAAGCCCTGGCTGATTTCAAAAGCAGCATTACCACACTTGAGGAACTTCTTGAATGTTGGTGTGTCTATCTATACTATTTCCCAGCAACTGTGTATAGTAGATTGAATTTGAGCTTGTGGGGAAGCTTTAAAAAGTTTTTCACGTGCTAAATGAATCTCTGGGCTTCCAGCTGTTTGGAGCATCTTCATACAACCCCAGTCAAGCATCAAATGTGAAAGTCCAAATATCTGAAAAATGAAAAAATATATATAATTATATAACAGTGCTTAAACTTAAGGCTCAGCTGTTGTACTGTGATAATTGCACTATTAATCACATAAAAAAAAACTACACCTGTACCTCTCATGTTTCGCACTAATTACCAACTGCATGGTCATAAAAAGGGGAAACTCTGCCATCTGGAAATTTTCATACCACATGTATGTATGCATGGAGATTTTGGACCCTGGGTTGGAGTGCTCCCATGAAAAAATGATGGGGAAGCTTACAAGTAATACACAAAACTTTGAAGAGTAAAATTTGTATTTAGAACTAGTAGTACTGCTCAAATGTAAAATGCCTGACAAACCCATGGGGGGAGGGGGGGGTGGGGGTATTTTGACAGTAATGCCTTATAGAAAAAATAATATAAGAAATGTAACTACTCTTAAATGTCTGAAATGATTATGATTCTGCAAAATAAGATGCATTATGCCTCATAAAGCCTTTTTTTCTGAGCAGCAAAGCACAAGATGTAAGCTTGTTATGTGCTTCACAGTCATGTTTCATGCTTCACGTTGGTGTCTTAAGCCCTGTGTGGCTCAGCAAAAAGGGCCAGCAAGGCTCAACAAGACAGTGTAATTTCCATTCTACAGCTCTCTCAGGGTGAAAATGGGCTTAAGCTTTGTTTTAAGCCAAGTGAATAAATGATAAATGCATGTTTTTCCTCATTCAGTGACACAGGCATATATTTCAGAAAAGGAAAATACAAGTCCTCCTAACAGGAGTAAAACCTATATGACCTTCCAGTTACTAATATTCAGTTTACATCATGATAATCCAATTTATGGTGATAATAATTGTACATTAATGTAAATGTTTTTAAATATATTTTTGTATTTTATATATTGCATTTTACTGTAACATAAGTACATGTGAAAGAAATGTGATACAATGTTTAAAGCTTAAGTGAATAAATAATGACACATAGCAAGTATTTTTTTTTTTTGGTCAATGACATGGGCATACTCCAGAAAAAGAAAATGTTATACTGTCTGAAGCAGTACATTATTTTAATAAAATTTTAAATATCATTTTTAAAATTTGTAAATGAAATGGGTTCTCCTTCTAAGGCAGGCATTATCTGGTCCACAAGCCTTAAAGTAGTTCAACAAACCTCAAAATTGGCAAATTATCTTTGCTGATGTAATTGTTTACATTTTTTCCCTCATTAACATACATGAAGCGGTACGCTATAGACAAATGACACATAATAAGCTAAAAGAACCTGTCACATCTAGTAATCAGGGTGAATACCTGTGAGAAATATTGTACAAGAAATTTACTTTGAAAAACTGTTAAAATTACAAAGAATGTATGACTGGGTGACAAGAGCTACCACCAGCCATACATCCTTTGTAAAATCTTGACACTTTTAAAGTTCATTTGTTTGTCAAGCTCTTTCAATTTACAGAGTGCATTTATTTCTAACTTAGTAGTTTTCCTGTTTATGCTAAATATGTATGCTAATTATTGAGGGTGAACATGTAAATAAAGATCCTCCTGTAGCATCAACGGTTATGCCATTAAAGTTGTCAATGTTTTCCTTCAATATTTTTAATTATTAGCTTTCAGTGGCCTGTCTGCTACAATCAATACAAGAATATCAGACGCTTGAATCTTGGCCATAGATACAGTAAAACAATTGCGGCTGATAACAACTCATGCCTGCTTCCAAAACAATTAAAAGCACTCCTTTAAACAAATAGTTATACTGACACATCCAAATAAACTTTGATTTTGACGCTTTTAGCATTCTTGTCAACAACCTTTTAAAAATTGTATTTTAGTTCTTAATTTATGTGTACTAATTTGCTGTATTTAATGTTTATTTATTTTTTTTTTAGTTTTTCACACATCGTTTATATCAGTTCTGTTGAAGGTATCAGCCCAGAAGGGATACTTGGGTATAAACGTGACAGGGGGTCCAATGTATTTTTTTAGGTATAAAATTTTCAACTCCTGTATTTTTTTGGGTTGAAGATTTAACCATGTACTTTTTTGGGTCTAAAAAATCTGCGCATATTTTTTGGGGTTCGAATTTCCGCCAGGCTAATAGTTCTTATGCAATTCAAGCCAAAGTTCCTGCAAGATCCGAAAGCATGATTCGAATAATCTCCAGTCCAATTTTTTTGGGTGCACAAAATATTAGGCTCTGTCAGACCCCCCCCCCCCCCCCATCACATTTATACCCGAGTATCCCCCTGAGGCTATCAGACAGGTTACCGAAAGTTAATAATCTTTTACAAATCATTTTAGCCAGTGACCACCACTCTATATTTGTTAATGGGTAATTTATGCATTAAGTTCGGCATATAAGAGGAGCAGCGTCTGAATCAGCTGCTGCTACAGTGTCGCATTAAATTTAGCAGACCCTGTCAAAATTAAGTTTGGCACATGACAGGAGCAGCTTCTGAATCAGCTGCTGCTCCAGTGTCACGTAATGCGATAGACCCTGTCAAGATTAACAATGTTTGCAGTGCCAAACTGATTCAGACGCCACTCTTTTGTCGTACTTAATTTATCAATCAGGTTCAGCACATGAGTGGAGCAGCATCTGGAACAGGCCTAAACCAAAAGTATTATAACAGGGGCTTTCCCAAAGTCCCCACTGACTGTCGGAGCTACTGATCCACCAAGAATGCCTAGACATTAAAATTATTAAGAGAGAGAATATTAATACTCACGACATGAACACCTCCGAAAAAGGTTTCTTCGTTTTTACAGTGATCAACCCAAAAGTATGTCAATAAGCTGTCTCCAAGGCAAAACGGGTACTTTCCTTTTCCACGGAAGATTTTCTCGAAATCATATACATGTATCAGTAACAGCTATTTTTCTTGTCTTTCTTAGAAATTATACCACGTTCCTCGAATCACCGATCGGTCAGTTTGTATGTAGTTTAGTGAATCCTTCGGTTTTCTTTATCATCCATCCAGCCCCATTTCGCTCTGGGGATCTCTGGGGATATGTTCGAAAGGTAGCATGGTGGCTTTCTACGCAGAGCCGGCCAGCGTTACGCGACCTTCCAACGCATTTACCTCTGTTTTCTGTAACCTCCAGAAAGCAGCTAAAAGTTGAAGATGTCGTGACCTCCAGAGAAAAGAAATACACTTTGAAAGGCACCATCTTTAATGCAGAAAAGGCACTGGTGCGAGTAACCTCGTCCTGAAGACGACTTTCTCCCTTTGCTGCAAATGCTGGAATGGAATGTAATGTAATGGAGAATGATGGAATGAAACCAGCAAAAACTAAAGGCTCGTTTAAAAGTACCTGACACTTGACATTTCAACATTATTTCTAAAAGAAAAAGTTCCCAGGAGGAATAAGCAATCCTCGCTGTACCCCCTAACCAACTGAGCTACAGGCCAAGTTTCACTAGTCTGTGGGATGACCCCTGACTATCTATATTGCTAATCATTGGTGTAAACCGTTTTATTTTTAGAAAGTCAAGTGCAAGTATCACATTTCTCAGGCTGAACGGTAGCCTCATGGGTAGACATCTTTGGGCTCCTTGGAACACCACTGGCGTTGAGAACGAAAATACATCTACCACGATTACTGACAATTGGTCCGCTCAAAGTGCGCAGCGAACGGTTTTTGTCCAAAGCTGCCAATATAAAAACATCAAGTTGCGTAGTCTTATTTTTTCCTTTCCTCTCTTTTTCCTCCTTTCTTCTCTCCTCCCCGTATTTCTGAACCTTCTCGTGCAATAAAAATGGCTCAAGTTTTCATCGACCGCCTTTTCAAAAAAGTCTGGTTGACATGTATTTCAACAAAACTGATAGAGTCCAAATTCCCTGCCGAGTAAAATCACATTGCACTCACAGGGAACTAGTCATGTGTCTGTTCTCGCCGTCTTCACCCAGCATGCCTTAAGTAATAAACCCTTGTAAAAAAATAAGTAACTAAAAATAAAAATAATAAAAAAGAAACTCTCCGTAACACGGTACGGCTTCACTTTTTGTGCTCTCTTTAAAGGTAAGTCGAGGACGATATGCTTTTGGTTTTTCATTTGGGATTGAGAGATATTATTTACGAAATAAATAGAAGAAAACTAATGGAAAAAACCACGAGACTGGCTGCTGCACTCTGGGTGTAGTTTGAGTTGATATAAGAGAGCTTAAACAAACTTAACTTGCCATTAGGCGTTCTTTTTTTCGCGGGAGCGCGAAACTTTGGCAGCGCGAAGGTCTCGAACGCCGACTCTCGCGCTGCCACACTTTCGCGCTCCCCCGAACGAAAGAGCGCCTAATCGCAGGTTTAAGCAAACCTTACTCAGTTGAAATGCAATTTTTCTAGAGCTTACGATGACAAGAATATTAAATCAGTTGTTTCTTCAATCACAAGCTGCTGACCAAAAAGAACGCTGTAGCGCACTAGCAATCAGACTTGGCGCGCGCATTTAAAATTACGCTACGTCGTAAAGGTCAATTTACTCGGAGTTTTCAGGAAACGTTGGAAATCTTAACAGCGTGATATATAAAGAAAGTGACAAGCAAAAAGCTAAGAAAATGGCTTCTGGCCGTCCATCAGGTTAGTAAGCAAACCTTAAGTAGTCATATCTTAAAGGCTTCTCATTTTGGGCTTTTAATTGTGGATTTTCCTTGATCGCTTGCTTACAATATTTCATTCAAATCCTGCTGGAATAAAAACTCCGCCATGCACGTTTTGCAGCACTGTTCGCCAACTTACAGTTGCCGAACATAACATTTCCGAAGCTATCGAACCTAGGGCGTTAACTCAGAATTTTAAAATATAGTAGGGACGCAATGTGTTCAGGAGTTATTTTGTGATAAGCGCAAAAAAACTACACCACTACAAAATTTGTTTTTTACTCCAATTCAATACATCACATAACTTTCACACGTTTTTAAAGAAAGACGGGTATAAGAACTTCAATTGATATTTTTTTATGGAGTAATACACATTTATAGAAAGGTGCAAACAGTTTTTACTTGTTTTCAAATGTTTATTTTTTACACCTGCTATGGTTACGGTAGAGGTTAAGAAATCCTTTTATTACGTCATTCCAAGAATGCTTAGAACTTTAGAAGAGTCGCGCGCATCGAATTCCAAATGTCATTCAGATTGACGTCATAACGGAGATTTACTCGGAGTTTTCAGAAAATGTTGATGAAAGCAACACAGTGAATAAAAACCCTAACCTCGTACCCAGATGTTTGTATTTGGAGAAAACATTTGGTAAAATCGATCATGTTCTCCAATCTGACAGGTCAATGAAAATCGCCCCATGTGAGTCGCGTCTTGTCGCGTAAGAAATTTTCTCGCCACTTTCCAAATCTTTCACCTTTGCACGCGCGGAGATGCAAGCCTTACAATGAATCTATCTTGACACTTCAGTCCTTCTGTGGAAGTGGTTTTTGTATCGATTTAACTTATGTGTTTCATTAAACTGCAACAGGTTCTTATAAACTAACATATTTTTTACGTTGTTTTCTTAATTATTGTGAAATTTATGTTTGGTAATCTGACGCGTGCAACTAAGTTGTACGCGTGGTTTGATGCCCGAACATTGTGTACCATTGTCAACAAAAAGTTAGCGGTGCTTTCTGGTAACACCCAAACTTTTAAGTTAAATAATAAATATAAAGTCATTTCATTGGTTATTTCGAAAACTTTAAGTAAATCTCCCTAAGTCGGTGATATAAGAAGATCTACTCGGAGTTTTCGAACTCAACAAAGTTAAAAGCGCCAAATCTTACTTGAGTGAAAAAAAAAAAATTATCAATCAATGAAAAGCCACAAAATAGCTTCTTAATGCTTTTCATTTTTACAGACCGGCTTAGTTTTCCAATTCCCGTTGACAATTCAGCTCTTCATCGACACTGAGTTGGTCTGTGTGTTCTTGATTCCTTGTTTCTGAGAAGAATGTTTTTTAAATGTCTCTCATAACAACTGATGGCAGCTTGTCGCGCAAATAAGTACGTCGTTTTACTTAATCTTGATAAGTTGTCAACATTTTAGTTTCATTTTAGTAACACAAATTGTGCACAAAACTTGAGGAGGTGGGGGGGGGGGGGGGGAAGAGTGAGATAAGCATGCCAGTATTGCGTTTTGGGGGAAATTCCAGAAAAAATGTAATATCTGGCCGACCGATATTAATTGGCTTAAATAGCTTTCGTTTGCTAAGTATCGGGAAATTGGAAGAGTCCATAAGGTGACTCTAAAAGCAATAAAATCTGCTTTTATTTTAGATCGAAGAAATAATTTCTTCGAGATGGAGAAAAAGTTGAATCACCAGGAGCGTGAAAATGAGGTAAGTACATTACGATATATTAAATAGAAAAATAAGAAATGCAGACAAAAATTCTTCTCCACTTCCATGAAAATTTCTTCGAAACGAAGAAGAATTTAAATTGTCATCAGCAACTGAAATAAAGTAATACACTGTGATATATTAAAAGGAAAAATGAGAGATGCGGACAAAAGTTCTTCATCATTTCGAAGAAAAATTCTTCAAAATGAAAAAGAAATGCACTTACTTTATTTTCTTGCTTTTGACGATTTTTAAATTGTCATCAGCCACAAAATGAAATAAGTACATTTTGATATTAAAGAGAGATATAACTAGTAAAAGCAATGCCTGTGATCCTGAGGGAAATTCTATTTGAAATGTTTGAAGGAGAATTGAATTTCATAAGAAAATATAAGACTGAACCGCTCTAAGAGAGGCGGATATTTCATGACAAGATTTGAGAGCGATCTGCTAAAAGAGATTCTAACGATACTGGAATAATAAAAACTTAATATCTAGTACTTAATCAGACAATACAGTATATGTTCTTGATTTTTTTATAAAACTTAGGAAACTAACTACTGAGTTGCAAGTGCAGATTTCCGTATTTTCATGGGATTTAATAATAAATAATTTGAAATTGATAATTATTGCAAAGCGAAAGCTTACTTTGTTATTCATGAAATCGCCGATAGCCTTGTTATTCATTCGTTCATTGATTCGTTCGTTCATTTCTCTTCTGTTTTCCCTTTTTCTTTTAGAAGTTAAAAGAGAAACTAAATTCAAAAGAAGAGTACTTGAAAATGGTGACCAGAGAAACAGAGTAAGCGATTGTTGTTTTAATCATTTATTTTAATTAAAATACAACACGATGGTTATATATCCGTCGGACAGACCCCATAGAGCCGACAGCAAACCACCTCTTTTCCTTCGCTAAGCGTGTGTAGTGTTAAGATCTCCTAAAAGAGGCGATAGGGTCGTTCAGAGCCACATAAGGTTAAGCTAAAGGTTTCTAAATTAGAATAGTGTAGCAGGTGCCAATTGAAACTCGCCTCATTGCCTTCTCCAACCGTTTGCATTGCAGAAAACTAAGAGCAGGTGATGAGGTGTTTTGGAGGCACAAAAGACAAATCTCAGCTTTCCTATTAGTATAGAGTGTTTTATACCTACTGATTGATCGAGCCGATTTGGACAAAATATGAGAAAAGAATTCGAAAAAATGGAGTGGACGAAAATCGGCCGATTTATGAAAATCTCTGGCAATGCTCGAATGCAAGTATCTTCAAAGGCTTTTCTTCGAAGGCTCGGATCTTTCTCTAGTCAAGCGTATTAAGTAAATATAATTAGGTAATTATTTTCTTATAGAGTTTTTGCTAAGTCTAAGGGCAGATTACATTCATTATCCTTATTTCTTTTAAATTTGTTGCAGCGTGAAATATAAGCAGTTGACTGCAGCCAAGGAAAAAATTCAGGCCGCAAAAGAGAAGGCTTTGGTTTGTAATTTAGACTGATGAGAATCTTGTTTTTTTTTTCTCTCAAAAAATAAACAAGCGATGGGGGCTGGTAGAATGGTGTGAACTGGGTAAAATGGAGGAATGATGAAATTAGGACATGTAAAATGAGCGAAAAAACAAACTATAGAGAGAACTTTGAAAACAAGGAAAGCAGGGGAAACTAAGAGAGAAGAGTGGGAACAGGGAGAAGAGGAAGAACAGAGGGATAAAGTAAGGAACAGGGGAAGGGGGGCCGATGATCTATGGGGAAACCGAAAGAAGTGAGAATAAGAGAGATAAAACAATGGAACTGGGGAATAGATGCCGGAACAGCGATAAAGGAGGGAACAGTGGGCTAAAACATTTAAACGAAGAACAAGGGGAATAGTGGAGTATTGTGGCTACAGGGGAAAAGATGCATAAATTGGGACCCATTAAATAGGAGGAATACGAGTTTTCAGGGGGAATGCAAGGAAAAGGGGACTGGGAATCAGGGATACGAATAGAGGATAGGGGTATTAGAGGGAGGGGGAGTCACGTGGGAAGGAGGACGAAGTTATGGGAGATAAGGGCTGAGAAACAAAAAAAGAATCAGGAGATTAGAAATCGTATGAAAACAAGAAATGGAGATTACCATGGGTTGAGAGCAAAAAGGAAAAGAGACAGTAAGACAAGGGTTGAGGGAAAGTGAACTATAAAAGGACTCAGGAGATTAGGAATGAGAACAGGGCCAAAGTTGGCATAGAGGATGGAGGGGGCGGGGGGGGGGGGGGGGGTTGAGGGTAAACACTGTATATGTTGGTTGATGAAAGATGGAATTAGGAACTGTCCAATTTTAGTGTTGGGAATTTTAGGTGTTTCAGTGCAAGTGTTGGGAATGAACTCAAGACATTATTACTTCAGGTCACTAATGTATATAACCGTATCTTTCATCTGTCAACAGGCTGATCTAAAATTGTTACGAGAAAGAAACACCGACTTCCACGGGTACGTGTTCACTGCAATAATAGAACAAAACTTAAAATAATGTCTGCTGATAACTTAGAGAGAGATAACAGGACGGGAACAGTTATGGTGTGTTATTTTTCTTTACAAAAATATAAAAGTGTGTTTGTACCACTTTGTGTTTCTTTTTAGGACACTTCAGGAGCTGAAAGTTGAAGACAACAATGTTGATCAAGAAAAGGTAATTTCCCTAAATTTTAACAACAGAACTGAAGGCTCTCTTTGCCTTTCCAACAATTAAACTCTCGATTAATCTTAAAGGTGCAAGTATTCATCTTTTTATTTCGTCCATCACCATTACAGATAAGTCATTGATTTAATCGGCGTCATCGTCATTACAATCCTGATTATCCTGAAATCATTCCATTGCCATCCTAATAATCGTCTTTGTCACCCACCATCACCACGTGACCAAACCGAATCATCATAATTATCATCATCATCATCATCATCATCATCATCATCATCATCATCTTCATCATCATCACTAGTGGAAGTGTTTTTTCCAAAGTTATACCATAAAGGTTTTGGAGTTGTCCGAACTTCTACATCACTAATACGTCCTGCTTGATTGCAGAACGGTAATAACCTTGTAAAGCATATGTCTTTCAATTGCATTGTCTTTTTCCAATAAAGAAGGAGTTGGGGAGAGATAACGGGAGGAGACCAGTCTTGGTTGGTTATTTTTCAATAAAAAATGCAAAAGTGCTATTGCATGGCGTTGTGGTTCTTTCGAGGAAAGGTCATGGGCTGATCACAAAATCATCGCTATCATCATCATCATTATCATCATCATCATCATCATCATCATCATCGTCATCATCAGCAGCAGCATATTATTATTATTATTATTATTATTATTATTATTATTATTATTATTATTATTATTATTATTATTATTATGCGCAGTAAAACTATTAGTATGCACAGTATCAGAAAGCCACACAGGGCGCGTAGCGTAACCTATGAGCCAAGCGAAACTTAAAATAGCACGTGAATAAATCAATAAAATATACAGCTGTTTCGACAAACGTTGTCCAAAAAAAAGTGTAAAAGCTTACGAGACAATGCCGAAAGATACCCAATAAATTTCAACAAAAGCTACGAATGTATAATGCCTCGACCTCGACCTCACAGCGAAGACTTGAGATTCTGGGCTATTATTGAGATTCTGGGCTATTATTGAAATTTATTGGTATTTCGCAGACTACCTTTCGGCATTGTCGGATACGCTTTTACGCTTTTTTGGACAACTTTTGTCGAAACAGCTGTATATACATATATAAAAGTCATAGTCTATTATTATTATTATTATTATTATTATTATTATTATTATTACTATTATTATTATTATTATTATTATTATTATTATTATTATTATTATATTGTTACTGACACCAATCAGTGACAGAGCTTATTACATCACTAATAACCCCGTTCTTTATGGCAGAAAAAGAATGAAGTCAAAAGGTATGTACGTTTTTTATTATTATTATTATTATTATTATTATTATTATTAATTATTATTATTATTATTATTATTATTATTATTATTATTTTTGTTAGCTCTAGCTGTTTAGAATCACAAATTGAAAATATTGTGTGGCTTAGATTATATTAAAAAGTTCAGCAACACTGACAAATTATTTTTTAATTACATTCAACTCCATGTTATTTACTTTAGTTATACATGCCATTAATACTCAAAGCTACAGGATATCTCGTTTGTGTTACAAGTTAACTCTGCGTACTTTTTTGGATGATTGCAGCAAAGCTAGAACGAATTTTCCAAACCTCGCGAAATGCTTATTTTAATAACATGTGGTAATGGTAATGCATTTATATACCGCATTTTCTATTCATATATATATATTCAAATGCAGTTTACATCAGCATATGTCCATTAGTGACCTCATCCTACCCACCCAAAACCCATGAAATCATGAAATAGCACAAAGACCACACTGGCACACCGGGAACTCCATGCCCTACTCTTTGCGATTAGTGTCTGGGTTCTTTAGCGTCCCACAGGGTTATGAACATTGAAGTGTTGTGAGACAGGGCCTACGGTTTATCTTCCTTATACGAGAAGACTAGAAAGTCTTACTATTTGCAGATGTCATTACAAAGGCAGCACTTTCTCCTCAGTTATTTAAAGACCCTGGGTGTTGGTCCGGCCGGGGTTTAATATTAGCATATCAATAGTCAGTTTAATAATAAAAAAAGCACCTTCTTAAAGTATGCACTTCTGTTTATCTGCAGGGATATTGAGAATTTGGTCCGAAAAATAAAAGAAAAGAAGCAAGAGGTGCCTGATGATGTCATTTACGCTAAACCGTACTGTTATATTTTCTTAGTTTAAGCTTCATATTCAACTTTTCTTGAAACAAATTTAGTTCATGAAGTTCTTCCGAAAATAAATCAAATGGTTGTTGATCAGATTAGTTATAATGTTGACCCAAAATATTAAACATTGGAAATGTGTTCCCATACACCCCATATCTCGAAGTGCTGGCCAATCAGAAGACTAATAGCATTTGCACAGAGTATATAAACGTATTGCAAAAAATATGATCCAAAACTTATATACAAAGTGACGTCTTCTTTGAAGGGTCTTAGGATAGTCATTTCAAAATAATTCTAGAGCAGATTGGTACATTGCTTATTTATCGTATTTTTGTTGTTGTTGTTGTTGTTGTTATTTTAATATAGAGGGAAAAGCGAAAGGCCTCTTTAGATGAAGTGAACGAAAGTTTCCAGGTATGTTTAATTATATCACCCCGTTGCTTTCGCTTTCCTCTGCTTCAAATCAAAGTTGTTCCTTGTGTTTGTCTGTGCCAGAAAAGGCGTCTTCTCTTGCAGGTTAGTTTCAAAGTTATCGTTCCCCCTCTACATAGACCCTTCACTACATTATTATAATCGTTCACCCATTACTCCCCACCCTAAACGCTTTTCTACCTTTTTTTTCTTATTTTCTATTTTACTCGATCAACAGTTCGTCCTGGATACGAGGCAGCAGATGGAGAGGTAAATATATTGAACAGCAAATCATATTCTCTGGTTAATTTTATATCTCGATTTGCACTACTTATAGGTGAATACAAAACGTAACGTGGCATGGTGTGGCTTGTTAATAAATTGAAATGGAAAAGACGAAATGATAACCTTGTTAGGAGCACGGGGAATGACGTCAGGTTGAACACTTGAACACGGATTCGTGTGGACAGTATAAATACTGTTAAAGGCTTCTATCACTTGCAGCAATCGCTTCTATTGATTCTCTTTTTTTCTTCTCTCCTTTCATATCTGTTTGTTCAAATTGCACAAGTAATAGTTTATCGAAAGCCATTACCTAAGACGTTATGCCAATACTTTCTTCCTCTTTTCCGTATAGTGAACTGAAACAAATGAAACGTGAAGAAAAGAGCTGCAAAGAGCTGGTGGGTTTATACGAAATAAAACGGAAATAAGTTCCTTGCACTTAGAAGTCACGTGACCCACATCTCCAATATTGCAAAGTTACGTTCAAATGCAAGAGGCCTGTTAATAAGTGATCTCGTTTTGCTGGAGAATGTGGAGCTTTGATGCTTGAACTCTTATCTAAAGTTCATATTTCCGTGTAACATAAAACAGTAAAATGGGAAATGGTTTTTATTGAAGTTATCCACTCACTGCCATACTTATCTATGGATATATTATTTAACTGGCTTATTGATAGATAGATAGATTGATTGATTGATTGATTGATTGATTGATTGATTGATTGATTGATTGATTGATTGACTGATTGATTAATTGATAGGTTGTTTGCTTGGATGATTAAATGGTTGGATGGCTAATTAACTGATAGGTTGATTGATTGATTGATTGATTGATTGATTGATTGATTGATTGATTGATTGATTGATTGATTGATTGATTGATTGACTGGTTTGATCTCATTTTATCCCTTTTTATTTAGGTCTCCAAAGTGCAAGAAGCACTTGATCATGACGAAGAGATGAAAAAGTGAGTAGATTTTTTAAAAAAATATGTGCTTTCATCTGACCAAACGATTGCACTGGTCTTATGCTCCTTGACTGCCAGTGATGCTAAAGTTTATAGACGAATAAGCTTGAATTGTTTTCTGTTTAGGGAACAATTGGATGTGAGCAGCGAGCTTCAAAAAGAGAATGACCAGTTTGTAAGTCTCCTTTCAACTTATATGACCTTTAATCGTAATTATTTTACTACACGGGATACCACAATCGTTCCAAATCTTAGGAATGAGATATTGCGTAGAAAGAAAAGTATAAATGTGTTAAGATCAGCGATGTTGAGAACACCAAGTGCGACGATTTAAACAAAGTGCAAACATTGTAGAAGAAAAAATGGTTTCACACTTGGGTAGCAGACAGTAAATGTTCTGGTTAAAGTTCTTGGGAGAAGAAGTTTCGCCTTCACTGTTTCAAGTGCTCTCGTGTCTAATTTGATTTAGACTTCGGCCTTGGATGAAGAAAACAGGAGAGTGGAGGTACCTTGCTATGGTTACGCTAGATGTTGAATAAATCGCTATACTACGTAAATGCATAAAAAATGAGACAACGTCTCAAAAACCTCAAACTAAAGAAACACCATTTCTTTATTTCTGCGATAAATATAAGTTTTGAATTCGGTAGATAGAAAGAACAGCGAAAAAAAACATACAACAACAACAACAACAAATAAGCAAAGAAGTAAATGAAAACAACAACACATAAAAAGGAATAATTTCCAAAATAAAGCCGTAAGCGGTCATTTTGGGAAAACGTTTTGTCACATATGCTATGATATTGCTTTACCACGCTCCACTAATGAACATATTCTACGTGAAGCAAAAGCTAGCCAATCAGGAACTCAACGCAGACCCAGTTTTCCCGCGCTTTCTGCCAGTTTCTTGTGGTTGTTTCGAGTTCTGATTGGTTCATTGTGTTGCTGAAACTTGTTATGATTGGTTGGAGTGATTAAATTGGTTTCTTTCTAATTACACTCACTCTAAGACCAACTTATGTTCTCAAAACTGATATTTGTGAAAAAAAAAATGTTTAGACTCATTTTCAATTTAACCGGAACACATATTTTCCTTTCATGTTATTTCTCGTTAGTCAAACCATGAACTACTACAAATTCCGAACAACTTGCCTACGAATCAGACTATGAACACTGAAAATGTGAATGATTTTTCTGTTACTTCCAACTGTCAAAGAGAAGCCCGCATGAAATCATATCTTTGTAATGACGGTTGCTTAACAATTATTCTAAACTGTGTTATTTTTGCTACATCCTGTAGGAAGTAAGGACAGAGCTGGAGAGGTAAATAAAAGATTGGTGAAACTTTGAAATCCTCGCCCTTTTTTTCGTTTCCAGTTAAGATGTTGTGAGATGAGCTCAAATACTTTGTTTGGCTTTACAGGAAAATGGAGGGCTTGTCGAGAAGAATGGTGAACATAAATCAGGTATTATAAAGTTCTATGAAAGCTTTTGATTTTTGTCACGTCGACAGGAGTCGGGAACAATGCGGAATTTTCTTACTTAAGGTTAATTCTTGCAAAGGTCCACCCTAGTTTTCAAGCCTTCGCGCCGTCCTTCAACAGATGAAGCGAGCTGTGTTGTAGGCATTGGTTCGAGCAGTGACGCCAACTTTAATAGTATCTGAGATTAAACCCGTCGGTGAATACTGAAAACAAGGCTTAGATATGTCATAGCTTTGGCTGAATTGAGCTAAACAAAATGGGTGAGATACGGGATTGACGAATGTGATGACCGAGATAATGGATTAAATTACTGAATACCACTGTAGACGGAGGATGTTGAAAACTTTTGAGTCCTAGAAAGTGGCCATGATGAGTTAAAAGTATTCTTCTCGTCACTGTCAGAAGAAAAGAATTCCTCTGTTTCTTGTGAAAGTGACCGCCTGTGACAATGTTAAAAAAGGCGGAAGAGGTACATACGTTGCCTTGCCACAATGGCAACCGGTAGATCAATCATTGTCTTACAATTTACGCATTCTCTTGCTGTCCAATTTAAAATCACCAGTCCGTCCGTGACCGCTATTCTAATAATTTCTTTTCTTCTCTATTTTTTTGTTTCCGCAGTCGTTCACAGATGAAATTGAGAAGCTTAACAGGTAAAAACAATCTTTTCATGCTTCCAACTCATTAGGCTATTTTCTATTTTGATGACAACTTCGCGGTTGCATTAAACATTCCTGCGCAAAATGAAAAGAAATTTACGGAAACTCAAACTCTAACTGAAGGATATAATTCATACATTTTTACCATTTTTATTTGTTTTAATTTTAATTTAGAGAGGGTGCAAGAAAGGCTAAAGAGTTCTCCGCCTGGCGACAGCAGGTGAGAAAGGACTAAAGGAATCAGTGTCCTTAATAAAATCTCGCTGCTGTTTGAAACTTTACTTCGACTCTAAATAAGAAACTTAGTGAGTAGTGGGGAAGGCATGGTGCAGGGCCAAATCGCCTTTTTCCTATTTTGAAGTTATTTCTTGCAAAGCGTATACAATGGAAACCCTAAAACAAACAAGACAAGAGCACATTTTATAAGTGCTTACATAATGGCTTTGGGAGACAGACCCAAAGCCGTATTAACCTAGACATCAAAAGTTCCCTGGCAATTACCTTGCACTTGTTACTATGAAACGCTTCTTGAAGGAGCGGGTTCTTTGTAGACTGAACTCAAGAGTATCGGTAACAGCAACAAGCAGATTTATTCCCCAACACTAGAAATCTTCACAGCTCACAGGTTCTTGTCACACAGACTTTAGCACACAGCTCTGGCATACAGCTTTTACACTTGAATCAGCGCACAGCTCCGTCGTGAAGCTCTTTTTATAGACTTCTTGACACACCGTTTATATTTCTCTAACATTTCTCTCTTAAACTACTAAGCTTGCTTGCTTAAGCAGTAGTCGTTTAGTAAGGTCTTAGAACCACCTAGGATCTTTTTTCAGTAACATTTACAGTAGCGTATGCTATATAAAACCAATTATGTATACCATGACTCAGAATTTTAAAATGTGCTGGAAAGTTCTACAGAATGCTCAATAGAATGTTTTGGAAACTTTCGGAAAATAAATACAACTTTTGTAACGAACGCACATTTTTAATTTAGAATCAGTAATCCTGCTTTCCAAAGGTAATTAGTCTAGCTTGCTGTTTCTTTGTCAGGATTGGGATGAACTTGAAAACAAAGATACTTATCTTTATTTGCAAGTTCTTTTTTAGCCTGAAAAAGGTCCATTGCGATTACCTTGCACTTGTCATTATGAAATGAACATTAATAAATTTATGATCAGTAATCTTGGCTTGCCAAGGTAGTTAGTCTAACTTGCTGGTTTCTATTTCAGGCCAAGGATCAACTGGACAACAAAGAAAAGTAAGTTCAGCAAAGTAGAAAATCTAGCTAGCTAAACTATTGTATCAATGGAACGAAGACTATTTATTAGAAATTAGAGTGACTTTAGCGAAGTGAAAGAGCTGGCGTAACTAAGCAAAACTTGTTGCGCTTTGTGAAGTTCCACCAGTTCACTGGAAGGAATGATAAGGGCCAGTCATACTTGATTAGATTTCAGTTTGTGATTAGTTTGGGTTGGATTACACTACAATTCTCAATGCATAATAAATATTGTAATTAAGGATTATCAAACGCAATATAAAACTGAAACATTTTTAATATTAGTTTGAAATACTTCCGTGGACAATCTGTGAGTAAGATCGTTTTTCTGTTTTCTCTCTTACAGTGAACTTACAGAAGTTAAGAAAGTGCTTGAGCCACTTCAGGAAGTGAGTATAGAGAATACATTCATACATCAGAAATATTTGGAAGTGTACACGACAGAAAATCTTTTTTTTTTTTATTTATGTCCGTCATAAAATTGTCATGTTGTTCCTGTATGAACATCGAAAAAGAAATCCTTATCAATTTTCGTTCCCACGTTTGTGGCGCATAAAAGTGTCAAATTCCAGGAGACTGGGAATGGTACATCTGCGAAAATGATACAGGAACGCTGGCCTCGCGATTTCTCTATTCCTCAGTTGCTTTTCGTGTGCATAGGAGGAAAACTGTGTTAATGAAAGGAAGAATAAGGTTGTTGAATACTCAGAATGAAACAACTGAAGAATAAAGAAACGGCGAGACTATTTAAAATAATTAATCAATTCATCCGTGTTGACTGGACTTGAGATTTACTCATGTCATTTCGCTTTTAAGCAGCAACTGTTTTCGATACCACCCTCCCACAACGAGCCCTAACTGCCCTCACGCTATCCTGTAAAAGGAATCTGAATTGCCACTATCCCACCCTTGCGATAGAGGCCAAGTGATAACGAGAAAGTCAATGGGCAGAGGAACTTGTAAAATAAAATATTGCTTGCCCATAATGCGCGGTAGTTTGAACATAGGCGTCTACAAACGGAGTAAATTGTAATTAAAGTAGTTTTCTTCTGATAAGATCTATGAATTAACGACATGTTATCTCCTCACCAGTTTCCAACAAGAAAGAAATCCAGAGGGGTTATCAGACTGCTATGCATTCTGTTCTGCTTTCGAAGTTAAAAGAATCACCTTGTTTTATATCAAAGTACGAATAATTTGTTGTTTTGTAAATTAAATACTGTACATTTTTTCTGCATCAAACTGACGTGAACAATTTGCCTTCTCGTTCGAACAGAAGGAAAAAGTGCAGTCGTTTTATTATGTGTTTAAATAAATATTCGTTTTGACAGTTTGAGCTGGATTTCAATGTTTAACCTTTCGCAAATACTGAAAGATGGTCTTTTTCTGAACTGAACCTGCGGTGCTTTTTATAAATGAGACAGATTGTCGGCGTTTCAGGAATAATGTGAGGGAGGGTGGTAAGAAGTGTCCAGAACAACAAATAAAACTGCAATTCAGAAAAGAGCGAGGGAGAAGGAGGGGGAAGGGTTTGGACAGCTGGGGAGAGGGAGGGTTCACGGTTTATCCAGTCCAGAAAGACGTGTTGGGAGGGGGGAGAGGGGGTCGGGAAGTGCTTGAGGCTCAGTTTCCAGTATCACGCACATAAATTGCGCAAGGAAGATCATCGACCTACCTGATTTCCATGTAGAAGCAAAAGGAACAAAGTGGAGGAAGTCACTTCCTGCGAGCAGAGCTGAGGCGAGTCTTAATTACCAGCGTTTAGGTTTCTATACAAGCAGGATAATGTCCGGCTCTCTAGCGGCTATGACGTTTGTGTGCTTCGTGTCATTGCATCAAAAAATGCCTTTGGGTTTCCATGCAAACGTTATTAAACATTTAAAGTTTTTCCTCTGTTTTGAAGTGCGCAACTTTACTCCGCATCAAGGCAAAGTCAAAGTTTCTATCAGCTACTGTATGTAACTTCTAAATGTTATTCAGTCCCTGTTTGAAACCCAACTCTCTGAAGCTCGATTTAGTACCGTTGAGCAAAATATCTGCAAAACCAGTATGGTAACCAAATGTTTCCCTCCACATGCCCAGGCATAATGACGGTTATCGACTAGTGTGTCAGGAAAATTCTATTATTGTGTATTTATTAATGCTATGGTATTTAAAAGCGGACTGCCAGGTTCAATTATTACGAAAGTCTATTTCTAAGAAATTAAACTATGATTCCCTTAAGAAAGTCGTTCCTAGGTCCAGCCCCTACAGCTAGTAAGAAACATCTTATATGGCGCCGAATTCTTAACATCAAAAAGCGCTATCGATTTACGTGAGCAAATAATGAAAACTGATTCTTTGAAGAAACCTCCGACAAAATGAGATTAGTTTAAAAAAATTTATATATGTATCAGTTGATAGAGTTTCTTGTCTAACCCATCGAAGCTGCGTCGATCACAGTAAGATTGAAAGGTAATTACGTTTTAACAAGCAATTCCGCAATCAAAGGGCAAGCCCCTCCTTCATTTCACACCTTTGTCGGCGTGAGATCTAAATTTAGACGCTGTTCAGTCGTGGCCAGTTGTTGACTCAAGTTTCCTCTGAAAAAAACAAAAAAACAAAACATACCTAAAAAGTCCATAATATAACCACAACAATATAAGATATCAAGTTCTAATTTTTTTTAAGCTGGTTTACTCTAAAACCTGAGCCAATTTTATCGATAAGGGCCGTAGAAAGACATATGTTGTTTATGCTATGATAGTTGATTGGCAACTGAAGGTGAGAATGGCCTGGCCAGGCCACTATACCAGAACTTCCTGTTTTAGACATTTGTTGATTTATTTTGCCATTGAGATTCAAAAGTGGTCAATAAACTTGATCTTAACTGGTTTATACTGGACAGTAGTCTGCTTTTGGAGCAACTTCAATGATTCGTGGTGATACTCAAAGCGGAACCGCTGAAGTAAGTAAAACAGAAAGAGAAAAATAAGAAAAATAATGTCTGTCAATGAAAAACCTTAAGAAATTATGTCGCATAAATTATCTCAAGTATTTCGTGGCAATAGCCAATCAGAGTTGATTCTTCTGGCTTTGCCTTTACGTTAAAACGAATAATTATTTTAGTTTTCCTTCCTACAAGTTTAAGTATAACTTGTAATGTATTATTTATCCTCTAGTTGGATTTTGCATTGTAATTTTATTGTATTTTAGACATAATTTTTGCGTGATTTCTTAGTAAATTAGATGGACATTTGTCTTTCCGTTTGTTCGTTCACTGACAATGCGCAGGTGCAAAGCAACCATGCGATTGGAGCCTAATCCCTCATCCTACAGAAATAGGATGCTGAGACACTATTAACAACCGCGTTGAGTTACACGTTTCTTTTCCGCTTCAAGGAAAGGAAATGTGGGACTTCTGCACGCATGCTGTAAGAGATTGGACAATTGATCGAAAGAAGAGCTAATTAGATGCAAATAAGCCGCATGTTTGTCGCAAGGTTAAGTCTCGCCAGTTAAAGGCAGTTTTGGAGCCAAGTTGGCATTATTCACGTTATCAAGAAACGAGGTGAGTCGCAATACTTTATTATAGCCCAATCAAGTTTAAAAATGTTTCTCCCAGAAATATATCACGCCTTTTTAGCGTACGGTTTGAAGAGGGTTTCATAAACTCCAATTAAGTTTGTTGTGAGCGCCGTTTCCAGGTAAATATGCAGTGGGGCTGTTGCAAGGCTGAAACATTAAAACAAACCTGGCATAACATTATTATTTTGTGCTTCTCTGTTAACATTCCAGTAAAGTTTCAGTCCACGATGATCAGTGTTAGTTAGAAAGACGATCTACCGAAAGCATCGTTAGTTTTGAGCAGCGAGTTATATATGAATATCGTGAATAAATAGCGATAAACTCAAACACTTGTCGAATAAAAAGTGACGGTTTTGCTCAAATAATGAAATATAAAGAAAGATGTAGTATTCCACACATCACGATTTTGAAAGAGAGAACTATCTTCCTTCTGAACATCATGACGTTCTCTATAATTGTCGGTCGCTAACGACTGAGCTACAAGGTGAGGTGAAGAGCTGGATCATTTAGTTCAAATTTTAAGAAAGGGAATAATTATATTTAATATTTATTTAACTTAAGTCAATTGTTCTACCGCAGATAAAGCAAATACAAGCCTAAAACAAATTATGAGGCGATGCTTCTCTTTATTAATGACATTTATTAATTAAAAGAGTTGACAAAAGGTGACCGTATGGTTTAATTTTAGCTCAATTTTGAAAGAACCTTGGTTATGCACCTGCCATTTTTAGTAGTTCCTTGCTTAGGTACATTTTTTGTTAAGGTACATTTTGGGAAAGTTTGGTGTGCCTCGATTGATAGTTGTTCAGTTAATTCAAGCAATTTATCTTTTGAATGAAAATACAGCCCATCCGTATTTTTATTTGTTTACCGTTAATTACAAACTCATCCTCGTCTGGTTCAGAGAAAAGAACCAATTTCCCACAACAAATATGAGGGATGGTTGGCTTGAACTTCGATGTCCTCGCGATTAAAACTTATGAGTTAAAGAAGGATAAAAACAAATAATCAAAGAGATTAGACAACCAATCAGGTTCTTGCTTCCACCTTATGCCATATGGGTACAGCCGGTGTTTTAGCACAAAATTAATATCGTTTTAACACGTTGTCATGTTTGATCGAAATTAATCTACATGCACCTAAGAACTTCATGAGGACAATTATCATTTTATCAAAACGAGAATTCACTGCATCCACAGATCTTTACGATGACAAGAACTAGCTTCAACTAAAGTAGCCTTGGACATAGTTTGGCGTTGATCGACTAATAGGGCAAAATGCGTCGCAAACATCGTAGACGAAACAATAAATTGAACACTTCGCCATGGCAAAATTCACACGTTTGGGTAAAGTGTGAGACTTTAAAGCAACCCTCTTTTCCTAGAGAATATTTGTCGCACTGTTCGGCTGAAGGACTGAAATCTTCATGAAAACAAGGCATAAAATCATTATTTTATTGACATTCATTGCGAATTTTAACGTCGCTATCAAGATTTCTGTAAATGAAGATCCGGCAAAATAGCAAATGGAGCGACGATTTACGATTGATAATCACGCCATCAAACACTTACAGGAAAAAATTTGGAAGTTAGACGATGAAAGTAAAATTATTGTTGATATTTTAAAAGAGCTTCTGTTCAATAAGTTAGGATATTATGTCATCTTTTTTCTTACAGACAGACCATCATTGGCAAAATACCAAAGGAAAAACGTTCCTTCGGAAACTTTGCCTTTCATATTTCAGGTTGAAGTTTTATGCCCGGCCCATTTGGCAAACATTCATGGTTTTTAACTTACGGTGTTAAAGGCATTGCTATGACCATATATGGACACTAGCAAAGCTCATGTCTCTCAAAACAATGGCGATACAACCACACCGAACACGAATGAATCATTGAAATAAATTGAAAAGAAAGGTCTAGTCTAGGAATTGAAATATTACTCTAAGAGTTCTACTGTAAAAAACGAATGAACATCTTTTTCTTTACTTTTTCTTATTCACAGCTTACAACCAATTAACACGAGGAGAAGGAACGTTTAAGTTTTATTGAAGTATGGCTGGTGACGGTACTGAAGATCCTTCGCTAGAAAAGCTGGGAAATGCGTGGAAAAAAGTTTTACTCATTGAATTTATTGTGATAGCTATAATCAACGTTTTCACTGTGGCTGCCTTTGCAAGGAATCGCCAGTTACGCAAGTGCACTACGTATCTGATAATAAACCTGGCTGTGGCTGATTCACTGGTGGGAGCTGTGACGGGACCAGTGCAAGTATTCGTCCTAGATTTCGATCGTGGGAATGGTTTCAGCCGGCAAGAATTCATCATTTTAACCTTAAGCTTCATATTTCCCCTAGCTTCTCAAGCTAATCTTTCGTTAATTTCTTTAGAGCGGTTGCACGCCACACTTTTCCCGTTCAGGCACTGTTTAATTGAGAAATGGCTTTACCTTAAAATTATTATTGGCAGCTGGATTATAACTTTGCTTCTGGCATCCATGACGTCTATTCTTCAAGCGTTCTATTTATTTTCAATTACGTATGCATTTGCATGTTACACTTGTCTTACCCTTCTTATCATAACTGTTTCTAATGTTATCATTGCCATAAAAGTCAAAAGTAACCCTCCTCCGCAGCATTTTGGTGCAGTTGCCTCAGAAAGGAAATTGTCAGTAACCTTAAGCATAGTTACTGTCGTCTCTATCCTGACTATTCTGCCCATATCTATTTGGATGGCAGTTATGCGAAATGACATATTCAGTCAAACTACTCCTGGAGCAACACATATACAAATAAACGAAACGTTAATGTTGTTTTATTATGCCAATTCTATCGTTAATCCATTGATATATGCCATGAGAATGCAAGAGTTCAGGAAAGCGGTTAAGGAGCTTAGTTGTAAGAGGACTGCAGCGACGAGACTTGTCCAGCCCATTGAACTGCATGCAACGTAGTTCATGAGTACAAACATAAAATAATAATAGTAATGATAATAATAATAATAATAATAATAATAATAATAATAATAATAATAATAATAATAATAATAATAATAATAATAATAATAAAACAAAGAACAAACTTTAAAGATTAAAACAATCGAGATTTGGTTTAACCTGAAACGTAAGTTAGTTTTTCTTGCCTTGATATGCAAGTTTTTTTTACAAGTGTTGTAAAGAATGTTCCTTTTAATTTCATATTTTGTTGGAATCAACTGTGCAGACTCTCTTTTTCTTGGTACAATTAAAACTTGAACCTGAAAGTTGCTGAATCTAATAAGCAGGACGATCCTAAGCTACTACTACTTATTTGTTCAAGGCGTTATTAGACAATCAATAGGAACAGCTTCTGGAAGGTGTCATTGAATAAATAACCATTGACTGTGTTGCTTTTGGTCTTTTCACTTTGGCTTGCATGTGTAATTAAGAAATCGAAGAATGATGGTAGGTGGTCATCTACCAATTTGTTGTTGTATTCCTATGCTGGTTTGTTTCGTTTTTAGCTTAACATTTCTTTAAGTTCATAAGAGCCTTGAAAAGGGAAGAAGGTTCTGAAACCCACAACTTACCCCTCCCCCCTCGATCCGCCTCTCCACTTGTCGTAGAGTATTAAAACTATGCAAATGTACGAGGGAGAATATAGTGCGTTTAACACTGTCTCCTTCGAGGCACGAAAAATGAGGTTCCGTTATAAATTCTGAAAACTTTAAACAATTTATAAGGACCAACCAAACAAAGGAAAGGTGCCGGATCCTGACGGTTGTAGTCAGAAAAATTTAGAAAATGTATAACTAATGAAGAAAAGCTGACTGTACAGCTGGGGCTATATAACGTACATCTATCCAACACTGAAAACTGATTCTCTGTAAAAGAAAGATAATAAAAAAAATAATAAAATAAAAAAAAAATTTTCAGTTCATAAAGTTTTCTTCTGTAGGCGAATCCTTGCTGACGTCATTGCTTACATTTTTCCTCATTAGCATACGACTTAACTCAAAGAAGCCGCGGCCGTATCTATGAAGTAAATGCAGAAGTTGCAAGAGCTGATTAAGTTGACCAATTTGCTCAATTTTCAGCTCCTTGCAAGCAACATTGAAGGAAATATCAGCCATCAAAAACTGCGAAATTGCTGGGTGGCAAAAAAAAATTAATGAGCCATACATTCTCTGTAAAATTTTGAGTGTTTAGAAGAGAATTTCTCCGAAACCATTCAAACAAAAAAACAACAACAAAAAAAGAACATCACCAGTCCCAATGAAAATTTGCATGTCTACTAAAATTGATCGAAAGAATGGCCAATTTGATGCAAATGAGCCGCATATTAGTAGCGAGATTCAGTCTCGCCAGTTAAAGGCAGTTTTGGAGCCAAGTTTTCATTATTCGCGTTATCAAGAAACGAGGTAAGTAGCAATACTTTATTATAGCCCAATCAAGTGGAAAAATGTTTTCTCTCAGAAATATACCACGCTTTTTAAGAGTAGGATTTGCGGATGGTATCATAGACTCCAATTAAATTTGTTGTGAGTGCCGTTTCCTGGTGAATATGCAGTGGGGTTGTTGCAAGGCTGAAACATTCAAACAAACTTGGCACAACAATATTATTTTGTGCGTCTCTGTTAACATTCCATTAAAGTTTTAGTCCACAAAGATCACTGTTAGTAAGAAAGACGATCTACTGAAGGCAGCGTCAGTGTTGATCAGCTGGCGAGTTATATATAAATATCGTGAATAAATAATGATGAATTCAAAAACTTGCCGAATAAAAAGTGACGGTTTTACTCAAATAATGAAATATAAAGAAAAATGTAGTATTCCACAGGTCACGATTTTGAAAGAAAGAACTATCTTCCTTCTGAACAACATGACGTTCCCTATAATGGTCGGTCGCTAACTACAGGGTGACGTGAAGAGCTGTATCATTTAGTACAAATTTTAAGGAAGCGGAGAATATATTTTTAGAAAAGCAATCGTTTAGCTCATCAGTTAAGTCAGTTGTTCTTCCGCAGGTAAGACAACTACGAGACTAAAACAAATTATGAGGAGATGCTCCTCTTTATTAATGCAGATGGCTAAATGACAAAAGAGTTTACAAAAGGAAACCGTATGGTTTAATTTTAGCTCAATTTTCAAAGAACCTTAGTTATGCACCTGCCATTTTTAGTAATTCCTTGTTTATACTAAGATACATTTTGGGAAAGCTTGGTGTGCCTCGATTGATAGTTTTCCAGTTAAGTTAGCAATTGATGTTTTGAACAAAAATACAGCTCAGAAAAATTTTGTTTCAAAGAAGTTTGTATATCTGGCACACTTCATCTTTAGTTGTTCGTATGTCTATCTGTTTACTGATAATTAACAACTCCTTCTCGCCTACTTCAGAGAAAAGAGCCAATTTCCCACACCAAATATCTAGGAGCGATGATTTGCACGAACTTCGATATCCTCGAGATCAAAACCTACAAATTAACAAAGTTTAAAAACAACAAAAGAAATTAGACAACCAATAAGATTCTTGCTTTCACCTTATGCAATATGGATAGAGCTGATGTTTTAGCACAAAATAAGTATCGTTTTAACACGTTGTCGTGTTTGATCAAAATTAATCTACATACACCTATGAACTTCATGTGGACAATTATCATTTTATCAAAACGAGAATTCACCGCATTCGCAGATCTTTACGATCACAAAAATAAGTTTCAACTAAAGCAGCCTTGGACATAGTTTGGCTTTGATCGACTAATAAAGCAAAATGCGTCGGGAACATCGTACACGAAACAATAAATTGTACACTTCGCCGTGGCAAAATTGACACGTTTGGGTAGAGTTTGAGACTTTAAAGAAACCGTCTTTTCCTGGAGAATATTTGTCAGAATGTTCGGCTGAAGGATTGAAATCTTTATGAAAACAAGGCATAAAATCATTATTTTATTGAAATTCATTGCGAAATTTTATGTCGCTATCAAGATTTCTGTAAATGAAGATCGGTGAAATAGAAAATGGAGAGCAATTTATGATTGATAACCACGCCAGCAAACACTTATGGGAAAAAATTTGGAAATTAGACGCAGAAAGTAAATTTACTGTGGATATTTTAGAGGAGCTACTGTTCAATAAATTAGAATATTATGTCATTTCTTTTCCTTACAGACAGACCATCATTAGCAAAATACCAGAGGAAAAACCTCCCTCCGGAACGTTACCTTTCATATTTCAGGTTGAAGTTTTATGACCGGCCAATTTGACAAATTAAACATTCATGGTTTTTAACTTACATGTTAAAGGCATTGCTATGACCATATATGGACAATGGCATAGCTCATGTCTCTTAAAACAACTGCGAGACAACCACACCGAACACGAATGAATCATTGAAATAAATTAAAAAGAAAGGTCTAGTCTAGGAAATGAAATATTACTCTAAGATTTCTACTGTAAGAAACGGCTGAACATATTTTTCTTCACTTTGTTCTAATCCACAGCTCACAACGAATTAAAACGAGGAGAAGAAACGTTTAAGTTTTATTGAAGTATGGTTGGTAACGCTACTGAAGATCCTTCTTTAGAAAAGCTGGAAAATACGTGGAAAAAAGTTTTACTCATTGAATTTATTGTGATAGCTACAATCAACGTTTTCACTGTCATTGCCTTTGTAAGAAATCGCCAGTAACGCAAGCGCACTACGTATCTGATAATAAACCTGGTTGTGGCTGATTTACTGGTGGGAGCAGTGTCGGGACCATTGGGAATGTTCCCCCCATATGACAGATACGGTTTCAGCTGGCGAAAAGTCATCATTTTAACCTGGATATACATATTTCCGATAAGTTCTCATGCCAACCTTTCGTTAATTTCTTTAGAGCGGTTGCACGCCACACTTTTCCCCTTTAGGCACTGTTTAATAGAGAAATGGCTTTACTTCAAAGTTATTATTGGCAGCTGGATGATAACTTTGCTTCTGGCATGCATGATGGCTGTTCTTTATGAGCTCGGTTTAGGTTCGTATCCATTTGCAAGTTACAATTTTCTTACCATTCTTATCACAACTTTTTGCAATGTTATTATTATCATAAAAGTCAAAAGCAACCCTCCTCCGCAGCATTTTAGTGCAGTTGCGTCAGAAAGGAAATTGTCAGTAACCTTAAGCATAGTTACCGTGGTCTCTATCCTGACCATTCTGCCCGCATCTATTTTGATGGCAACTGAGGATCACATAATCAGTCAAATGTCTCCTGCAGCATTTATTCAAATAGAAGAAACGTTAATGCTGTCATATTATGCCAACTCTATCGTCAATCCATTGGTATATGCTCTAAGAATGCAAGAGTTTAGGAAAGCTGTTAAACAGCTTTGCAAAAGGACTGCAGCGACAAGGGGTGTCCAGCCCACTGAACTTCATGCAATGTAGGGCATGAGCACAAAGCTAAGAGCAATAACAAAATAAAAATAACGATTCAGTAAAGATAATCGAGATTTGGTTCAACCTGATATTGAAGTTAGTTTTTCATCCTTTAACAATCACATACAAGTTTTTGACAAGTATTGTAAAGGACATTCCTTTCATACTTTGTAGGAACCAGTGACTTTTTTTTCTTAATAAAAGTAAAACTTGAATCTTTAAATCTGACGAGTCGTTTGATCCTAACCTTCTGGCTCACAAAATTTCTTCAAAAATTTTAGGCATTTAAGGTGGCCGAACACTGTTTGCGCGCGCTTTACAGCTTTTATAAGTGATGCAATTAAGCGCGCGCTAGGGTTGTGGTACGCCAATACGGCGGTCGATAAAGTGATCCCTCAATTTCACATGAAATGGACAATAAATAACTAAGTTTCTCGTTTCTGGACTCCTTTTCTTTTCTTTCCAAGCAAAAAAAAAAAAAAAAAAAAAAACATTCACCAAGACCTTTCGCATGCTTTTCACCTTTGCCATGAAACCCAAATAAACCCACGCATGCGCATTTGACCAAAAAATTGCGACTGGTTGTTTTCGTGGAAATGAACTGTTTTCTAAGGAACCGCTCATTAGAATTCCCTGAAATTTGGCATGAAAATAGTTCCCTAAAAGCGTAACTCGCCTACAAAGACAAACCTAAACCTAACAGAGGGTATCTTCACAAAACATTAAAATGCAAAATCAATATTTGCAGGAGATCTCTCTGTCAAAATTACATGAAAATAGCGCAACTGTATCAGTGTTTTGTGAGTTGTTCTGGATACAAAAAAATGGAAAAAATCCAATGAGTACATTTTCTAAAAATAAAGGAAACCTACTATTTATGGACGTTTAATAGCTCGCTGCGTTGCCATGGAAACGGTACTTAGCTCAACAAGACGTACGAAAATACATTTTTTCTTAGTTGGTCTTACACCATACCAATTTTGGGCGTCCAGAAATACATAGATTCCAAATAACGTCTTCTAACATCTGTACACTAAAAAACTGTATTCGGCCACCTTAATAGGAACAGCTTCTGGATTGGTTTCATTGAATAAATAACTAAAAAGGTGTTGCTTTTGATTTTAGTTTACTGTACAGCAGCTTACATGTATAATAAACAAATCAAAGGGAGATGGTTTAAGTGGTCTTCCACCGATTTTCTAAACCGAGGTTCTGAACCTCCCCCCCCCCCCCCCCCCCCTTCCCCGCCTCTCTCTGTGGACTAAACAATGCTTGTGTCCACTCGTATGACTCGTGCGACTTGGCAACTGATTCCTGGGGCCCTTCTGCCGTGATGGATATTTTCTAGGTCTCCCTAATGAGATGCCTTTTTTCAATGGACAATTGTCTTTTGTCCACTCGACAATGATTTTGTCAACCCAGTGAAAATTAAAACCAACTACATGTTATTCCTCTGAAAAGCACCTAATTCACCACTTATACCAATCTAACCAATGGAAACAATTGTTTTACGACCCGTACCTGTCGTACCAGTTGAGTCTGTGCTTTCATGACTTGAACAAGTGGTGGGTATTGGACAACCCTCGGGGAGGGGAATGATCACGGATTACATTTCCTTTTACCCACATACCACTCCCTCATATACAAACTTTGCAAATTATTACATAAATTGATTCCCCTCCTTCCATCTCTTTAAACAGGAAGTTCCTGTGTAAAAGGGGACTGGCCTGGCCATTCTCACCGTCAGTTGTCAATCAAGCATGAAAGCGAAAACAGCTGACAAACAATATGTGTCTTTTTCTTCGGCTTTTAAGCATAAAATCGGCTAAGTGTTCAAAATAACCTTTGTTAAACATATTAGAACTTGATATCTTATATTGCTGTAGTGATATTATAATATTTTGAGGCATATTTTTCAGCGGACTTTTGAGTCAACAACTTGCCACGACTGAACAGCGTCCAAATTTGCATCTCGCGCAAAGGCTTGCCCTTTCATAGCGGAACTTCTTGTTTAAGTTACCTCCCTCATCTTCTTGTAAACAAAGCTATGGCTGCTTTCAAAAACAGCATCACTACACTTGAGGGACTTCTTGAATGCTGGTTTGTCTATATACCTCCCAGCAATTGTGCTTGGAGGATGGAATGTAAGCTTGTTGGAAGCGTAAAAGAGTTTTTCACCTGCTAAATGAATCTATGCATGGGCTTCCTGTTTTGGACCATTCCATATAACCCCAGTCAAACATCAAATGCTTAAGTCCCAATATCCGAAAAATTAAAAAAATAAAGCAGTGCCTTGACTTTTATTTATAATGCTCAGCTGTCATAATGTGATATATGCATTGCTAATCAATTAAGGCACTACCTCTTATGTGGTGTACTAAATACGGAGTTCTGTATGGTCATAAAATAGGGAAACTCTGCTATCTCGAAATTTTCGAACCACTTATCCATTCTGGTTTTGGACCCTTGGAGGACAAGAGGGAGGGGAGGGGGGTGGGGGGAGCTTATCACACAAACCATTAAAGAGTACAATTTGTGTTTAGAACAAACAGGAGTGCTCAAATGCAAAATGACTGGCGAGGACATTAGAGGTATACAGCAATAATTCCACAAGCATGCATCAGATATGAGATGATAGATAGCCAACGAGGCTTGTAGCACCGAGTTGGCTATAAAAGTATAATTATATAATAAATGGAACCCGACCAATACAAGTGGAATAATTGTTTTAATATTACAAATATATCACAAGAAATATTCCTAGATCTTGTCGATTTTGCTTTGCAAAAATTACCAGAACACAATTTAATGGTTGCTTAATTTCTCAGGTATGGTATAATGGATATTATTAAAAGCTGAATCATTGTATAATGCAATTCGAGGGATTTGATTGGCTTAGCAGCTATGGTAAATTTAACAATTATTCCATGAGCGCGCGTTGGATATGAGATGGTAAATAGCCAACGAGGCGCGAGGCGCCGATTTTGCTATAACCACTCCCATATCCAACTAGCGCGAATGGAATAATTGTTTTTTTAAATTCTCCCCGTTTGGATATTGAGAATTTTGTTTTAAGTAAAAATTTCTTTGAAATTAAAACGACCGGATGTTGAGGCAACTTCCGACCAAAGCGCGCGAAACTTACTGATCACATGACACGCGCAGCTCATTGCGAACGGAGTTGAATGAAAAATCGAAAACGAAGTAGATTGGACACAGCCGGACATCTCAAATTCAAGAAACGTTCAAGTGTACGAGTAACAACCTTTCTGAGACAAGCATTCAAGTGCTTTTGAAGTTCCAGGTGATCGAGAAGCGTAATAGGTGTGCACATTTGAGCAAATGTTTTGCTAGTGTGGTGCCGAGCGAAGGAAGGGATCAAGGACGGCTTTTTTTATGCTGAACTGAATTCCTTGCAGACGTTTTAAAACTCTTAAGGCAAGCCGAGTCCAAGTGTACGAGGTACAACCTCACTGAGACAAGCATTCAGTGCAAGTTTTTAAACTTCGAGCTTCTCGAGAAGCGTAAGAGTTGTGCACATTTGTGCAAATGTTTTGCTGAGTGGTGCCGAGCGGCGGAAACGAACATCATGTTGGCCGCCGCTCGTACGGATTTCATGAATGAACTTTTGTAACTGGAGTCCTCGTAAATGCGTAGAAACAGATAGGCAGGCATTAAGCTCTTCTTAAAAAATTTCTTCGATCGGTTTTAACCTCTTACCGCCAGGATTTGCAAGCCATCCTGAAATTTTTGAAGGTAAACGGTTGTTATTGTTGTTGTTGTTACATGTGTGATATAAATCGTGAAATCGGGCAATTTTTCTGATTTTAAAGGAAACTTCGGAGATACGTACCATTAAATAGTGTCATTCCAGACTTTGAGGCTTTTATTGTTGTCATTGTCTGGTATTTCTTTTCTTTTTTTTTTTTTTCTCCATTTTTCTGAAGAAACTTTCGCTTCCCGCCGAAAAATTTTTTAGCTTAGCGACACCTGGGGCAATCGTTTTCCATATAAGGTCAAACTACGTATATGAGCTGATAACCGAGATTTAGTGAACCAATCACAACGCTAGAAATGCAATATCCGAGGCTGAGAATTTAATAAAAGCCATCATATCATAGGCGAGAAATGGCGACCATTAAATTTTCTGCAGGTTATCCTTGCGCAGCGAAAATCAGTAAGATCTAGCAATGTCTCTCGATTGTTTTTAATAAAACAATTATTCCACTTGCGCTTGTTGGATATGAGCTGATTATAGCCAACTCGGCGCTACGCGCCTCGTTGGCTATCTATCATCTCATATCCAACGCGGGCTCGTGGAATAATTGTTAAATGTAACATAACCGCTAAGCCAATCAAAACTCTACAATTACATTATCCAATGATTATGTTTATAATAATAACTGTTATAACTTAAAGCACAACTTTTAAAATAAATGTAACTACCTAATGTCTGAACTGATTGTGTAAGAATCCCGGAAAAATAAGGCATTGTGCCTCACAAGCTCTTTTGTTTTAGCCATACATTACACAAGAGGGGAACTCGTCAAGTACTCCTCGGTCATGTTGCATACCTCGCACTTGTGTTTTGTGCCTCTTATGGCCAGGGGAAAAGGGCAAGTGAGGCTCAATAAATACATATTATTCGATGATTTTACAAATTGTACGTATAATGCGTGGGGCTATTTTGCGAGTTGCAGAGTATTTTTATGAGCCCTGAAGGGGCGAGGAAAAATACGAGCAATGAGCAAAATGTTTGAGTGTATTAATATGTAAAACCATCGAATAAGGGATTTATCGTTCCATTACGAAAAGAATTTGTTATTTTGATTTCTCTTTTCTGGTGTGGGAGTATAGCCGGCATCATCTGTTCATCCAGCTCTCTATCAGTATATGGCGTGTGCGAATGACGTAAACGACACAGAAAGCCAGTGAAATGTCGTTGCCCGTATTCGCTCTGTTGTGAACCGGTCAAACAGGGGCACTACAGTGTATTACGTTCCTGTGTTTTGCACGTTCTCTTTACCTTATTTAGTGAAATAACATAATAGTGGAATAATAATGCCTTTTATTTCCAAGCTACATACCCCAAAGGGGTGAAAATGAGCCTGCAACTTGTGTTTTGTGGACTGAACACTCCTCCCCTTTGTGGGGAGGAGTGTTGCGTGACGAGACTTAAAACGGCTACGAGGGAGACTTGGTGAATATAGTTAGAAATATTCTACAAGAAATTCATTTTGAAAAACTGTGAAATTTATAAAGAATGCATGACTGGGTAACAAGAGCTACCATCAGCCATAAATTCATTGTAAAATCTTGCCAGTTACAAAGTTCATTTCTCAATTTTTTACTGGATACTAAGTTTGACAAGCTCTTTAATTTTATAAAGTACATTTATTTGTAGCTTGGTAGTTATGTTGTTTACGCTAATGAGGGTGAACATGTAAACGAAGACCCTCTTGTAACATTAAGGGTTATGCCATTAAATTTGGCAATGGTTTCCTCCACTATTTTTGATTATTAGCTTTTGGTAGCCAGTGGCCATCTACAATCCATAATCCAGAATTCCGGATGCTTGAATCTTGGCCATAGCAGTTAAAAATTGTGGCTGATAAGAACTCATGCCCGCTTCCAAACAAATATAGCATTCTTTTAGTCAAATATTAATTCTGACACTTTGATTTTGACACTTGTAGCATTTTTGTCAACATTCTTTTAACGGCGTTAAAAGAATTAAAAGAAAAAGAAATTAAAAAAATAATAAATTTTCACAAGTGGTCTCTGGAAAAGCACCCAATTCAAAAACTGTACATCCAAAGTAATAATATTTTAATAATAGCAAATTACCATGAATGTAAAGCCTGATCACAGAAAAGTAATAAATTCCAGTGTGTCCCTCAGTCACTACTTGTCGTCAAAGCCTGTTTCCATAGCATTTTATGGCAAAGCATGATCAGTGAAATATTTTCATCAATGAATTCCATGGATTTTGTCTCTCCATTAAATTCCATGGAAATTCATTAAGTATGAAGTTGTGTTCCATGGAACTCCATGGAACTTTAAAATTAGCCAACAGAATTCCATGGAAAATTCCATGGAGCTATTTCCATGGAGCTATTTCCATGGAGCTCCCTAGCCTGTTGTTATTTCCCTGGAGCTCCATGGAATTCCATATCCTAATACCCCATGAAATTCCATAGGATTCCACGGATTTCTATGGAAAATTTTTTCATGGAATTCCATGGGGTTATTTCACACCTGGTGTATTTTTAGCTTTCAGGTAAGCATTCGCTATATTTAAATTTATCTTTGTTTCATTTATGACATATCATTCTTATCCGTCAAAGGTAGTAGACAGGCTGCCAAAAGCTCATAATCTTTTACAAATCATGTCAACCAGTGACCGCCACTCTATATTTGTTAATGGGTAATTATAATTTTTCGTGTGCAAAGGAAAAAACTATGTGGACGAAAATATGAATGAGATTGTTGAATACTCAGAATGAAATAACTGAGGAATAGAGAAACGGCGAGACTAAGCGACCAATTAATTCATTCATAAGGACGGGACTTTAGATTAATACCAGTCTTCTTAGCTTTTAAGCAACAACTGGCTTCGAAACCACCCTCCCACAGTGAGCCTGAACTGCCCCCGCACTACCCTGTATAGGTTCTGAATTGTCACTGTCCCACTTTCAGATAGAGGCGAAACGGAACCAACAAAGTCAATGGTTAGAGGAACTGAACTTGCAAAATAAAATATTGCTTGCCCATAATGTGCGGTAGTCTGCACAAAGGCGTCTGTAAATGGAGCAAATTGTAACTAGAGTAGTTTTCTTGCACTAAGACGTATAAATTAATGACATGTTATCTCCTCACCAGTTTCCAGCAAGAAAGAAATCCAGGAAATACAGAAGTGTTATCAGACTGCTTAATGCAGTCTGTTCTGCTGCCGCTGTTAAAAGATGGACCTTGTTTTATATCATAGTGTAAATAACGTGCAATTTTGTAAATAGAATACTGTATATTTTTGCTACATCAAACTGACAAAGTGAACAATTTGCCTCCTATTTTAACGGACTGAAGTAAAAAGTACACCCGATTTCTTGTGTGTTCAAATAAATAAATATTCGTTTTGACAGTTTGAGCTGGATTTCGATATTTAACCTTTCGCAAATAATAAAAGATGTCCTATTAGGAAGTGAACCTGTAGTGCTTTTCAGAAATGAGACAGATTGTCGATGTTTCAGTAGAAATGTGTGGAGAAGGAGAAGGGGATGAGGGAAGGCGAGGGGGTTGGACAGCGGGAGGAGAGGAGGATTCACGGTCTTTCCAGCCAAGGAAGATGGGTTGGGAGAAAGGGGAGGGGGTTGGGAAGTGCCTAGTACCCAGACCATGAGGCGCATAAAATAACGCAAGGTCCAATTTTAGATCATTGACCTGCGTGATGTCCATGTAGAATCAAGAGAAAGAAGAGGAGGAAGTCACTTCCTGCGAGTAGAGCTGAGGCGATTCTTAATTGCCCTTTATACCACTGCTTTGAAGCTGAATAACTTTTTTTTAATATTTAGTACACGCCCTGAAACTTCAGGACTTTTTCAGAAATTTATCGGGCAAACTTTGACACTTAACGTTTATATAAACCCTATCTATACACTATCACAATCATCTCTAATTTCTTCAAGCAGCTCTGTTACAGTAATTAAATGTCAAAGAATGCTTTCTATGCTATGGCATTTGAAAGGAGACTGTAATGTTCAGTTATTAGGAACGTTCATCTCTAACAAATAAAACTGGTTCCCTGAGGAAAGTCGTTCCTAGGTCCTTCGGTAAGCCGTTCAGATGCTCTAACCAGCCTCTATATTATGAAACATCTTATGTGGCGCCGAATTCGTAACTTGAGTCGATATCAGCAAAATTGGAAGTTGGTTATGTTTTTAGACATTTGTTGGTCTATTTCCCATCCAGTGTATAATAAAAATGATGACCTCGTGACGCCACGCTAAGATTGAAGGGTGGTAAACAAACTTAATCCTAACTGGTTTATACTGGATAACAGCCAGCTTCTGGTGCAACTACAGTGGTTCGTGGTGATATTCTCGAATATTTCGTGGCAATAGCCAATCGGAGTTGACTCTTCTGGCTTTACCTTTACTTTAGGAAGCGAATATATTTTTATTTTCGTTCTTACAAGTTTCAACATAACTTGTAACGTTGTATTTTCTAGACTTGAGTTCAATTTTGCACTGTAATTTAATTGCATTTTAGACGTCAGTTTTTGTGTGATTAGGCTTAGTGAATTAGATAGACGTTTTGTCCGACCTTTCGTTTGTTCCTCCGTCCGTCCGTCTGTATATCCATCCATCCGTTTGTCTGTTCGTTCGTTCACTGGTTCCCTCGTTCTTTTAGAAGTTTAATCTAACAATGCATATCTGGAAAGAAACCAATTAGAGTTTAATCCCGCATTCTAGAGAAATAGAAGGATACTGAAACACGTTTAACAACGGCGTTGCATTAGACGTCTCTTTTCCTGTTTAAGGAAAGGAAATATCAGATCGGATGTCTCCACGGAGGCTGTGACAGCTTGGACTGGCTAAAACGACAAACGCGATTGAAACTCAGGCAGTTAATAAATAACTTGAGTTGACATATAAATTTGCTCTAAATGAAAATTTTCCATATCTAGTAAACGTAATCGAAAGAAGAGCTATTTTGATGCAAATGAGCGACATGTTTATAGCAAGATCCAGTTTCACCAGTTAAAGGCAGTTTTGGAGTTAAGTTGGCATTATTCACGTTATCAAAAAACGAGGTGGGTAACAATATTTAATTACAACCCGGGCACGAGGTAAAATCGTTTCTCTAAGAAATATATCAGGCGTTTTAGGGGTAGGGTTTGCGAATCATTTTATAAACTCCAATTCAGTTTGTTGCAAGCGTCGTTTCCTGGTGAATATGCTGTGGGGCTGTTGAAAGGTTGAAACATTCAGGCAAACCAGGGATGAAATTATTGTTTTGTGCTTCTATTAGCATTCCAGTGAAGTGTTAGTCTACGGAGTTCACTGTTAGTAAGAAAGATGATCTAAGACGACCTTTCAGTTGAGCGGCGAGTTACACATTAAGATCGTGAATAATAAAATATTCCAACACTTGTTGAAAAGTGACGTTTTTGGCCAACAATGGAATATAAAGAAAGAAGTAGTATTTCACATGCCGCGATTATATGAAACAAAGTAAAGAAAAAGTGTTCCCTCCCAACGCGAGTAAAACCTGTCATGATAGCGTTCCCTGTAATGCATGGTCAGTCGCTAACCTCTGAGCTGCGGGGTGACACGGAGAGCTAGATCATTAAGTATAAAATTTTAAATTAAGGAAGGGAGGTATAATTTCACAGAAGTAATCGTTTAGCTCATCAGTCAAGACAGTTCGTTTACCTTTTGCAAAATAATTTAGAGAATAAAAGAAAAAATATGAGGCGATGTTTCTCTATCAAGGCAGATGCGAAAATGACAAAAGCGTTGACTAAAGGAAACCCTATATTTTATTGCTCCATTTTTAAAGGAGGCTTTTTAAGCACGTGTCATCTTTAATAGTTTCTTGTTTTTACTTAAGACACATTTTGGGGAAGTTTGGTGTAACTCGATTGACAGCTGTCATATTAGATCAAACAGTTGTTTTTGAGCCTGCTGAGGAGAGGTTCCACACTATACCCGACATACTTCATGTTTAGTTCAGTACATTTTTTAACTGCTTGTTTCTCGTCTAGTTTAGAGAAAAAAATAATTCTTCCACGATCGAGTGAGCCATCATTTGTTTGAACTTCGATCTCCTCGTAAACAAAACCTACAAATTGACTCAGGGTAATACATCTCAGTGAAGAAATTAGACCACCAATCAGATTCATGCCATATGGACACAGCTGACGTTTTAGGAGATTATATGGATAAGCTTAATATCATAAACAGTAAAAGTAGTCACCAACATGTAAAAAAACAAAACAAAAAAAAGAACAGCTTTTAAATACCTTGGATAAAAAAATTGTCAAATTTGATCTTCGTACACTTAAACGCTACAAGAATTAACTATATGCAGACAAAACTATTTATATGCTTAATAAAACTTTCACGCGTCGACTATTTTATTGAACAGAAAAGTCTATTATATATTTGATGCAAGCGTCTGCATCCTTCGATCTTATCGATAGAAAGATAAAGCTTCGCCGAAAACAGCTGGCGTCGATCGGGTAATATATGCTCAATGTGATCATAGCTATCGTAGACGAAACAAGAAAGTGTACACTTCGCCATAGAAAAGTCCAAATGTTTTAGAGGCATTGTTTGTGATCCTTTCATGAATTTCAATTAAATTTGTAGCAAGCATCGCTTCCTTGAGATTACTATTATTATTATTACTATTATTATTGTTATTGTTGTTTTTGTGTTGTTGTTATTAATATTATTACTAATTATTACTATTATTATTGTTATTGTTGTTTTTGTGTTAATGTTATTAATATTATTATTATTATTATTATTATTGTTATTATTATTATTATTATTATTATTATTATTATTATTATTATTATTATTTTTATTATTATTATTGTGGTACTGTGAAGTTGAAAAATTAAAATCCTTTTGAAAACAAAGTGAAATTCATCATCTTGTTGACATTCATTGTTGGTTTACTTTAGACATCGATGTCTAAAGTAAACCAACAATGGATGTCAATAAGATGATGAATTTCACTTTGTTTTCAAAAGGATTTCATCATTGCGAATTAGAAGACGGCGTCACGCTCCCTGAAGAAAAACGATCAGGTAGAATAGAAAATACAGCGAAGATTTACAAATGAATATTGCCATTGAAACATTTTGATCGCCGGAAAAAGACATGAATTATGCAAAGAAAACAATCTATAGGAAATAAAATATTACTCTTAGAGTTCTGCGGTATGAAACAGCTGAACGTTTTTATCATCTCCTTTTAATTTTTTCTCATCCTTAGATTGCGAGGAACAAACACGAGCAGGAGGAAAGTTCAAGTTTTACTGAAGCATGGTTAACGACACTACTGAAGATTCTTTTTTAAAGCTGAACAGTGCATGGGCAAAAGTTTTTATCAGTGAATTCATTTTGATAGTTATAATCAACGCTTTCACTCTCGTCGCCTTTGCAAGAAATCGCCACTTACGCAAGCGCACAACGTATCTGATAATAAACCTGACTGTGGCTGATTTACTGGTGGGAGCAGTGACAGGACCAGTGGAAAAATTCCTCCCAGCTTTGGATCGTGGACATGGTTTCAACTGGAAAGAATTCATCATTTCAACCTCGAGCATCATATTTCCCCTCACTTCTCAGGCCAATCTTTCCATAATTTCTTTAGAGCGGTTACACGCTACACTTTTCCCCTTCAGGCACTGCTTGATTGAGAAATGGCTTTACTTTAAGGTTATTATTGGCAGCTGGATGATAACTTTGCTTCTGGCATCCACGATGATGTTGCTTGAAGGGCTCGAATTAGCTATATTTCCCCACACATTTGCATGTTACACTTCTCTTATCCTTCTTACCATAACTGTTTCTTACGCCATTATTACCGTAAAAATAAAAAGTAACCCTCCTCCGCAGCATTTCAGTGTAGTTGTGTCAGAAAGGAAATTGTCAGTAACCTTAAGCATAGTTACCGTCGCCTCTATCCTGACCATTCTGCCCATATCTATTTGGATGGCAATTGAGGATCCCATACTCAATCAAATGTCTCTTGCAACAAATTTTCACATAGTCGAAACGTTAATGTTGTTACATTATGCCAATTCCATAGTCAATCCATTGATATATGCTATAAGAATGCAAGAGTTTAGGAAAGCGGTTAAGGAGCTTTGTAAGAGGACTGCAGCACCAAGGGCTGTCCAAACCATAGAACTTAACGCAATGTAGTGCATGTCTTGAGTACAAAGATAAAAGTAATAAAACAAAAAAAAAATCATTAAAGATTAAAAAAGAAAAGAAAAAGAAATCGAGACTGGTTTAAAAAGATATTTAAGTCAGTTAGTTGCCTTGTAATACATTATTTAAAAAAGTGTTTTTTAAGGGGTTTGTGCTACATGATGATGTAGTAACAGGAGCTTTTTTTAAGAGGTGAGTATGTTGGAATTTCAATGAGAGCATCAAAGGGCTGCAGTGGTCGCTGGCCAATTCTTGTTACACAATTGCCGCACTATTTGTTTAGTTTGCTCCTCGTGAGGAATTTTTGTTGTAACTTGGCCGGTAGAATTAACGATGACTACTTTAACTTGAAGTGTCCCATCAATTGGTAAATCGTCGATGTTCAACTTCGATTCGACACAATTCTTAGCATCCTGATCAGCTGTGGTTGCAAATTGTAAAGACTTCCGAGAAGCTTTCTGTGAGACAGGACTAGGAAAGTAGATACGAACAGTCTTGCGAAAAGGACTGCTGCCCGGTGGCGTTTCGAGCAACCGCTTGGATACGTTAATGTTTTGCTTTGGTGGAGTTTTGCAAGAGGCCTGACCACCTATCGAATTCTGCACAAGTTCGCATAGTGTCCCCAGATTTCTAATTTTGCAAAGATTGTACACACGCTCAGAAAATAACTTGGTGTTTTCCACTTCAAGTCCATCCGCTCTGCAAGTATCGGCAAGGATTTTACCGTATGGATATTTTCTTTTCGATGGTTTGGAAAGATTTTCTGAAGAAATATAACCAGGTTTAGATACTATTCCAAATTTTACCTTGAAATTGCACTGACAAACTCTGCAGCGACCGCTTGGAGGTTCCGCGACTCCGGGTTTGACTATATCCAGTAATCTGAAATTCAAGACAGTGAAAGTATCATTTTGTTTGGCAAAAGACTTAAAAAATCCTTCTTTCTTAGTTAAATTGACTCTTTGTTGAGCTACACACCTTTTCTTCTTCTTTCTTTTTTTTTTTTTTTCTTTAAAAAAAATTAATTGGAGTTTTCATTCAGTACCCTTAACTTGTATGGTTGATCCTATAGTTGCAGGAAGCCTATAGTTTATAAGCCCCCGGCTTTTATATAGGCTGAATGAATGGACGGACGGACGGACGAATGGATGGATGGATGAATGAATGAATCTGTAATTGGATAATTTGTTGACAAGCGGTGGGCGTTTTTCAAAATCGTGGGGTATGCGGGCAAGCGTTCCCTCGCCTCCCCACTCCCACTCCCGTCCGCCGAATTTTTTCCTCTCGCCCCAATTTTTGCGTGGCCAGAATGCGTAAAAATTGGTTCATACGGGAACGCTTGCTACGCAGAATACTCTCTCACCGATGTGTATAACTAGGTGCTGGCTTGGATAACTGTGTAGGAGACAAAAGGAGAGAGGGAGAGAAAATTATAGAGTCCCCGATAGTTTTTTTCTTATTATTCTATTTTCTGAAGGAAAAAAAAAAAAAAAAAAAAAAAAACCTCCTTCAACCAATTGTTGCCATGGTAACATGAAAGTCAATCAACGCCGACCGAAAACATGAGAATTTTCTCATTTAAATTTTTTGAAAAAGTCCTGCAAAATTTCAGGGCGTTGGTTCAAATATCAAAAAAGTTATTTAGGTTCAAAGTTACTGCGGGACACCCTTCCCCCACCCTGGTCCAGAATTGCCAACTGCTCCAATTGAACATCTCTCATCAAGAATGCTATGTTGGGTTATAAGCCAATGAGAATTAACCTTAAGCAACCTAACATTTTCTATTTGTGAGTGGCAGAGATGTACGCAAGATGCAATAGAAGTCTGTCATTTTTTTATGAATAAAGTCTTTTCTCTCAACAAGTGGATTGTTCCAGAAAAAATATACTCATATCCCTCACATGGAAGGTTTTTGGTTTGCACCAGCCCCTCCCTCCCCCCCCCCCCCCCCCATTCACACACACACAAACACCCCCTCCCACAATCCCACCTCTCTCAACACTGCTGTTTAGCCTCATATTTTCCTTTTAAACCTCAAAGGCCTTTTGAGGTACCCTCCCCCACCTTCTGTGGGAGAGGTAGACTGTATATTTCTATGAATATTTCCTGGAACTACACAAAATAACAGAAAAATCCAAAATTCAAAACAACCGATCCCAAAGACACAAAACATTTCCCAGGTCCCCCTATCAAGAAAAGGAAACTAGGGTGGAGGGGAGGGGGCTGATAATGGGTTACTGTAACCTTTACCCACATGCTACTCTCTCATACACACACCTTTCAAGAGTTCCTTCATTTTCTTGCCAAAAAAGCTCTGGCTGCTTTTAAAAGCAGCATCACCACACTTGAGGAGCTTCTTGAATGTTGGTTTGTCTATGTATAATTTTCCCAGCAATTGTGCTTGGTAGAACGAATCTAAGCCCATGGTGAAGTTTAAAAAAAGTAATCCATCTGCTTAATGAATCTCTAGGCTTCCTGTTTCAGGGCATCTTCATACAACCCAAGTCAAGCATCAAATGCTAAAGGCTCAATATCTGAAAATATAAGTAAATAAATAAAACAATGCTTTAACTTTTATAAGGTTCAGCTGTCATAATGTGATATGCACTATTAATCATGAAAGGTAAAGATAAAGTCGCACCTAAGTGGCCCATACAGCCGGAACTTAGCCCGGTGTCTGTAGCATGAAGCAACTAAGAGTATTGTTACTCCCCCCTGGATGAGACGCTAGTCCATTGCAGGGTTACCCCCAGCAGTGTGTCATCGTTACCCATTTATACACCTGGGTGAAGAGAGACAATATGGAGCAAAGTTTCTTGTCTAAGGAAACAACAGAGCAGAGAAGAGACCAACCTGGCTAATCATGCAAGACACTACCTCTAGTGAATTAAAATAATAATTTGCAACATCTGCATGGTCATAAAAATGGGACACTGTACTATTTGTGTTTAGTATTTGTAGGAGAGCCCAAATGCAAAGTGACTGGCAAGCTCATTATCATTATTGTCATTATTGATGTTTATAAATTTGCCTTTTTCCTAATGTATTTATAATTAACGCATTGAAACCACCAAGCTTATAGTTGAGGCCACCTCGACCTAACAACACACTTGCATGCTTACATAGTTTGTGCAACAAGTGTTCGGCTTTGCCAATTCAGTAATTATACAGGTATATTAATTCCAATCAGTAATTATACACTGAGGTATATAAAGGCTACTAATTAAGCTCTTTTAAATTATAAAGTGCATTTATCTGACAGCTCAGTAGTTGAGAATGATGTATTATTCTAGAAAGTGACACAGGCATACTCAGAAAAAAGAAATCTGAGTGCCCCTATCAGGAGTCCAACTTAAGACCTTCCGATTACCAGTTCGGATGTCTACCACTGAGCTACAAGATACTCGTGAGAGCTAAGGCCATTAAACTAGGTTCCTGGAACAAATACCCTGCATACTGCTAGGATTTGAATGTCGAACGTGTGGTATATGAAATAAATGCGATGGTATATTTCAAGCCTGGTGAATGAATGAGAATGATTTACTGGTATTATTCTAGAAAGTGACACAGGCATACTCAGAGAAAAAAAAGCGACATCCCAGTGCTCCTATCAGGGGTCGAACCTAAGACCTTCTGATTACTAGTTCGGATGCTCTATCACTGAGCTACAGGAGACTCGACTCGTGGGAGCTTCAAGTATTAGGCCATTAAACTAGGTTCATGGGACAAATATCCTGCTTACTGCTAGGATTTGAATGTTGAGCTACAGGAGACTCGTGGGAGCTAAGGCCATTAAACTCCTGATAGGAGCACTCAGATTTCTTTTTCTGATTATGCCTGTGTCACTTTCTAGAATGATACGTCATTCTCATTCATTCATCAGGGTTGAAATATACCATCACATTAATTTCATATACAACACATTCGAAATTCAAATCCTAGCAGTATATGCAGGATATTTGTCCCATGAACCTAATTTAATTAGGAATTATGTACAAAAATGTGGCTGATCTGGTTTACTCATTGCTAAAATGTCATGCAATAAGAGAAACTAAACTCCAATGGTAATTTTTACTTCTTTTTATTATTTTAATTAACCTTAAGTTCAAAATATTTTGTCACATTAGAGCAGGTAAAACAGACTTGTACCAATGCAATTTTTTTCTAAATTGAGCAAAAAACCCCAGTGAACTGAGAGAAGTGAAAAGATAAAACATGAGAGAAATGCAGTCACGTTTGTCCTGATTTGATGGGTAAAAGTTCATCCGTGACTTGTCACGGTATAAGGCTTTGAATGAATCACAAGCGCCGACAAAAAATGGGTAATTTACATGTATGAATTTTAAAATTCGGAAAATGAGAGGGGGGATGTCTGAATCAGCTGCCATACTGAACTGATACAGATGTCACTCTTTTGCTGGACCTAATTCTTCAAATCAATTAGGTTCGATAACTGAGTGAAGCGGTCTCTGGACCAGGCCTGAACCACTGGCGCCCGATTGTTCAAGGAGCTGATAACTTTTTCTAGCGGTTAAAATGTATTGGTTGGACTGAGTACATTTGGTCCGTTGGATAGCGATTTATCCACTGGATATATATAGAGTAATCCACTCTTTGAACAACCTGGGCCAGTATAGGCCTTATCACGGTTTTCGACGCCATTTTGACGAGTAGGCAAACACGTCTGAAATAACAGTGTTTGTATGGGAATCTGATGTCAAATAATTTTCATAAAACATCGCTTCTGAAAAAAAACATGAATTGGAAACTTTTGGAACTGGTGAAAGGATTTTAAGAAAAAAATTGGAGGGATGTAGCTGTGCCAGAAAGCGCCCAGTCGTGTTTTGAACTTTCCATACATTTCCTTGTATTTTTTTCCCGCGAACTATTTTTAGTAGCAGTTCACGGCTGGTTCGCTATACAGACAAATGTATGGAAAGTCCAAAACTCGACTGGACGCTTTCTGGCACAGCTACATCCCTCCAATTTTTTTTTCTTAAAATCGTTTTCCTAATGCCAAAAGTTTCCAATTCATGAATTTTTCAATAGCGCTGTTTTTTGAAAATTATTTGACATCGGATTTCCATACAAACACTGTTATTTCAGACGTGTTTGCCTACTCGTCAAAATGGCGTCGAAAACCGTGATAAGGCGTATTGTAACAGGGGCACTCTCAAAGCCCACAAAAGTATGCTGAGAACTCCTCAAGAATGGCAAGAGATTAATATTATTAAAAATATAGAATATTAATACTCACAACATGAATACGGCTGGGAAAATTTTGCTTTGTTTATCATTCTCGACCCAAAATGATATCAACAGGCTGTCTCCAAGGCCCCAAGGGTACTTTTCCTCCAGAATTATATACTCAATGGATCAATAACAATCTACAGTCGTGGCGCCATTTGTTACGTCTTCCTGTAAAATAAGGCTATGTTCCACTTTCACCGACAGAACAGTTTGTATGTAGTTTGGTAAATCCCTCAGTTTCCTTATCAGTAATCCATCCAGCTCCACTTCGCTCTATGTGGGGATCTCTGGAAATATGTTCGAAGGGTAGTATGGCGGCTTTCTACTATTGCAGAGTCGGCCAGCGTTTTCGCGGCCTTCCAACGTTTTTGCCTCCGTTTTCTGTCACTTCCAAAAAGAAATTAAAAAGTTGAAGTTGTCGTGACTTTTGGTTCACCATCTTGAAGGCAGATAAGGCACTGGTGCAAGTAACCTCGTCTTGAAGACGACTTGCTCCCTTCAAGGTTGCTGCAAATGCTGGAATGGAATGGTGGAATGAAACCAACAAAAATAGAGACACGTTTGCAAGTACTTCACACTTGACACTTGATCATTATTTCTAGAAGAAAAAGTTCCCAAGAGTAAGTAGAAAACCTCTTTATACCGCAAAGACAACAGATCTACAGCAGGAGCCCATTACCCATGAGCTCCTGTCTACAGGCCATCATTTGGGCATGTAAAAAGGTAAAGTAAATTAATTTATACACGGTTAGATTTAAAGCTAGAAGCTTGTGGGGCCGTGTGATCAAACAAATATGTGATGCTATTACTTTCCCAGGATAAAGTTTTACTAGTCCAGAACAATACATTACTGCCCATATTGCTGAGCAGTGGTTTACCATTTTCTTTGTAGAAAAGAAATTGCGAGTATCACATTACTAAGGCTGAATAGTAATCTCATGAGTAGATATATCTAGGCTCTTTCGGACACCATATGCTGTAAGACTGAAAATTTGTCTACCCTGAGTATTGACATTGAGTCTGCTCGAATCTTGCGGTGTACGGGGTTTTCGTTCAAAGTTGCTAACAAAAAAAAAACAACAACAACAACAACAGGTTGCGTAGCCTTGATTTTTCTTTCCTCTCTCATCTGCGTCTTTCTGAATCTCGGGTCCACGAAAAGTGCTTAAGTTTTCATCGACAGCCTTTTTAAAACCACGGGTTGACACGTATTCAATAAAAATGATAGAGACCATTTTTTTAGTCAAATGAAATCAAGTAGCACTTACGGGGAACTAGTTATGCTTCTGTTTTCTCCGTCTTTACCCGGCACGCCTTGCGTAATAGACGCTTGTAAAATAGAAACTCTCCGTCACACGCCTTCATTTTTTGTGCTCTCTTTGAAGGCAAGACGAGGGCGCTATACTCTAAGTTTTACCTCCGGATTCAAATACATGACTCAATAATATTCACTTGACAGAACTGTTATTTAGCACGATATCAAGCCCGTCCCAACGGAAGCAGCGCCAAATGCGTGGAAGCGAAGTATTTTCGCCTTAAAAAGCGCATAAGATTTTGGATAGTGGATGCCAAAAGAAGGGGGTAGGGATGTGGGGGGGGGGGGGGGGGGGGGTTAAGAATATACCCTTACCTCTCGGCAGCCATGTTGAGTCTCGGGAGATTAAAAGCTTTTGATTTCGTACAACAAGCCTCTGTCAGACGCGAATTTAGTGCGAAGCTTGCCGTGCAAAAACAAAACTTTTTATTTTCCCGTAACTCAACATGCCCACCGAGTGAGAAAGGTGTATTGAAAAACCGTGAGGGCTTTGAGGAAGATAATGGAAACAGTCCTATGCATGTATCATTATTCCACGATGGCGTGCCATTGGATATAAGATGATAGACAGTCAACGTGTTGCGAACTTGAGCACCGAGTTGGCTATAATCATCTCATATCCAACAACCGTGAGTAGAATAATTGTTTAATCAGCTCTCGCTGATATCCCTTTCACAAAATTGAACAATCAGAAGCAAATGTAATGGTCGCTATTCCTTGGGCATGGTATAATAGTCCATATACCATGGCCACTAAGACAATGGAATCCCTGGAATTACATTATATAATGTAATGACCCAGTTTCTTTTTAATAATAATGATTACTTGGTACTCCTTGCTCTGCAGTGGAAAAAATATGTATTCCTTTTTATGACCAAGTGATGGCTAAAAACGGAGTACCATTCAAATCAACTTTCGGGGATCTTTAACCGTAAACACCTGTGTTTTAAACAGAAATTATACGTTAGTAAGACGAAAAAGACGGAAAAAGGTTCAAGGCGTCTTACAAAGGCAGGTTTAGTCCTTGAGGTATATTACATTGATGGTTCAAAAAAGTATAGTAGCAAAAATACAAGCTTTATTAAAATATCAATGGCAATAGTGAAGAAAATATATTTTCTTTCTAAAACACAAAGTTAGTATATCTACTTTACACATAAATGCTCCACAAAAGTTCATTTTCGCCTGGTATACCGGCATTGTAAAAGTGTTTAACCTATGCATTTTTGTGGCTACAAACATATTTTTTACTACAAAGTAAAATTGAAAAGACTTTAATAGCTAAGAGAGGGCGTTGGCCGTAGTTGAGCCCTTTGCCTCCAAACTCAATCCGTCTTCACCGCCTTCAAAGTCAAAGTTATAGTGTAAAAGGCTAATCACCAAGGGCGTGAAAAGAGTTAGGAACTTTCTAGAACCTGTCTACTGTCTACTGTTTCTAATTCAACAACACAGAAAAACTAGATGAACCATTTTTTTTTTTTGTAAAACTCCGAACTGCATGAAAGTACTCTTTAAGTTACTAAACGTCTTATCCTATCACTCAATACAAAAAAAAAAATGCACGTATAACCCGATGCTGTTCGTACCTTAAGAGTACATTACACGCTCGTGGACTAAGCATTGTCTTAATAGTTAACGTGGAGAAATCAGTTTGTATTGGATACTTCTGTAGTATCAAAGTAGTTACCAGCAGCTAACAGCACAACTTACAAATTTCATCTTGAACTTGTCATTTGCAATTGCGAATATAAGCACACATAGTCACATTAATTATGCTGAAAACTCGATTTTCAAGAACAATTTATCATTCTTTACATACTGAGGGCGAAAGAAGACCTCGATAGGTGCAAACTTCACAAAGCCACATCCAGTACGGCGAATGGTGTCATCAGGCTTCTGGAATGCCAACAGGTTCGGCTTTGGTTGTACTAGTTGACTGATGTGGTTCCTGTCACTGCTCTGATCTAGGACTGAAAGCATGATTATTCCAGGAAAAGGCCAATCCAAAAGATCGTCGTATTCACCTCTCATCAAGTGAACAAAGACCGCCACATGTGAGCCCCACCCGTTGTCCACACCGTTGGGGTACAATCTAATACCCACTTTCCATTCGTAGGTATCTGTAAAAACGGCCTGACTTAAGATTGGTGTTGCAAACTGTCGATGCTGATGGATTTCACTGATTTCAAAAATGAAATAGGTGCTGCTTACATTTCCTTTGCACCTGGTTGCCTTCTGTGGATTGGACCTGAGAATGAAATAATGGTCAGGTGTTAACCATATATCTCTGCCAAACACCCCTTCAGTGTACGAAAATTAAGAGCTGCTTTGCGTCTGGACGGCTTATCAATTATCCGATTTCTTGTTGATAGTGAAGCCAGGAAACACAATGATACGAAGTCATGAATCCCTCGTTTTTTTAGTGAGCGAGAGATTTGGATTGTGGCTTGAAAATAAATTTACAAGATGGGCAGTTGATTGATTAGCCTATTTCTGTCCCTACTTCGCCATTCCAACAAAAAAAGAGCGTTACTGTCATGATCTCATTTTGGCACAGTTATCAAATTTTCTCGGAGATTGAATACCTGGAAATCCCCCGAATGATGGTATAGAACTATGGAATTGTTCCCAACAAAACTTATGACGGGAAACAAAGGGAATACTATCAATACAAAAAAGCGGAGGACGTCAGTAAACTGATCATGCGACGGTTCACTTCCTGTCTTAATTTATGGAGATTCAATTGTCAAAAGGTTTGTCGCTATAGTTAGACTACCTGGAACGGTTTTTTAAATAAAGCTTCAGGATAGGATGTAGTTACTGTATTGAGATCTTCCATTTTAACCTTACAATGATTTTAGCTACCATTAACTAACTAACTAACCAACCAACCAACCAACCAACCAACCAACCAACCAACCAACCAACCAACAACCAACCAACCAACTAACTAACTAACTAACTAACTAACTAACTAACTAACTAACTAACTAACTAACTAACTAACTAACTAACTAACTAACTAACTAACTAACTAACTAACTAACTAATTACAATCGAAACCTCAGAGCTCTTTGCTCAATTGCATTTCGATTGACTTGTTATGAATCATAGCTCTACTGAATATAAAAGTTTTTAGAAATCCGTACCTGTTTTCAAATATGAAAAAAACAAAACAAAACAAAACAAAAACAAAAAACTCCGGACACAACAAGTCGAGACATACAATTGATATCAAGGTAGCTGTAAACGATACATACATGCTCAAGACTTGACTCCACTGTCTAAACTCTTCCACACTGCACTGATGCACTGTAGCTTGTTCGCGCTCACTGGTGGAACTCGTAGCATTCATGGATTGGTTATTTCTGATCTGGTGGTAACATGAAAGTAGCCCGTGGCTGTTTGGTTGCCCTGTCTCTTGAACAGAGACATTCAATCTACCAGCCTGGTTTCCAAATATGGGTGGCCTCTGTGATGAATGCTCAACACTCGTCTCCTGAATTCTGCTGTTTGTTCCATCTATATCTTCCTGTCCATTTTGACCGTCAAGAGGAGGGATTAATCCGTCGGGCAGTTCAGTACTTTCCTCAGAAGGGTCACCCAATTTGATGGTCTCTGCATCAATTCCGTTTCTAGGATGGTTCCGCCCGTTGTTTTGCCCCGCATCTGCCTGATTAAGTTGCCTTGACCCATTGAACAGTTGATCACCTCCCAACGTAGAGTCGCTAACCCCGTTGGCTTGCCCGCTGGTTTTATCAGCATCTTCCTCACTAGTCTGGCCCGGGTCAATCAACCCATTGGCGTGTGCAGCACCTTCCTCAGCTGGACGGCTCAACTCGTTGGACTGTCCAGCTCCTACCTCGGCAATGGGGGTCAACTCGTTGGTCTGTGTAGTACCTCGCTCGGGGAAGGTCAATCGGTTGGCCTGTTCACTGGTAACGAGGGCGACTGCGTTAGTCTGTCCACCAGTAGCTCCCTCAGTAGGACAGCCAAATTCGTTGATTTGTACTGTACTTTCCTCATTGGGGTGACTCAAACCGTTGACCTGCTCGGCTGTTCGGTCAGTAGCGTAGCTCAATCCATTGACCTGTCCGGCCCCTTCCACCGTAGGGTAACTCAATCCACTGGCCCCATTGATACCACTCTCCGTAAGATGGCTTGGTCTGATGGCTTGTCCTCCGTTTCCCTGTTTATAAAATAACACGTGCATCTGTTAAGTGACTATGTTTTGAGCGGTCATGATATTGGGCATCTATTGACCATGTTACGAGAGGTCACGATATTGACTAAGGCCGATTACATGCAGCATATGGTTTAATTATCAATTGGCTTCTGAAGTTACACACTTTTTATAACGAATTGAAGATACGTACCAAACGAGTAGTAATAGAATAGTAGTGTATGCAAGGTCAATAGGGAATGTACCCTTGCCTAATATTTGTGCTCACCTCGAGCTCGCCATCAACTGGACAACTTGAGTCGTTGTGCCTTCAGGAGAAAAAAAATACCGTAAACTTAATTAGGTCATATGCAACCTCATTCAAGCAACTTTTCCATTAGGTGTTACTTGTGCCATTCAAGGAGACAGTTTTTATTTTCTTTGCCTTACAAGGCCACACATATAGGAGCGCGTTTAGCCGTCTTGTTGGTATGCCAACAGTGTCATAATCCTTCATATTACGTGCCCAAATAAACACTATTATGCTGAATAACTTGGAATTTTCACTCCCAAACTTGAAGAAAAAAAATGCCTACTTTGTTTCGCCTGTCCTTTTATGCAAATAAAGAATCTCAAGTACTTGTCTCGACTGTGTTACGTTACTTGGGAAGAAGTGCCGTGACGCTCAAAACAGCGTCATTACAATTCAAGGTCATATAGACATTTTAGATGTGACATGATGTGTATTAATCAGAGATGGAACCTTTGGAGTGGAGCGTTTAGATTGAAATCCCTGATTGACACATAATCAGAGGCATTGTCTAGAATACCAAATATGGAACATAACGTGACGCTAAAGTCTAAAGCAATGTTAATGTTGCGTGTATGTTCCTTTGTAGCAGATAGAAATATCATTTGGTAAGGGAAATGTTCCGTTTCTTCTGAATAATCTCGATCGAAGTCGTTGAAACTACAAGAGATCCGTCCGTTCGGATGTTTGTGAGCCATGGTCGAACTTTATTGCACAATGTAGGAAGCAGAGCTTGCAAGTCTCGTATTATGGGATGGAGTTGCTCTTGCTTTTTAGTTGTGGTTTTGCCTTCGTTTTCTTCGCAGACCAGGATATTTCGCAGCATTCATTTCAGAACTCAATCCTTCAGTACATAAGAATTACGAAGAGGAGGAACTTTGAAGCAATCATCTGCAGCAAGTATGTACATTGTATATAGGCATATTTGTGTTATGAGTTCGACGTAACATAAAATGTCCTTTAGGTCAGTCTTCTTAGCTCTCTCCCTTGGTGATGCTAGCATCACCGACACTTAAATAGTTCAGACATCGCAATATTCTTTTACCAACTAGCCTTAATCAGGAAGAACGAAGGCCGTCAGCAATTTCACCTTTCGCTTTAGCTAACAGTGTTTACTTTGTGACGTGAGTGTAATGAGGTCACTTGAGTGCGTTTGACGTATATTAGTACACTATTTTAACGTCAGATCCTTCAACTATAAACTTTCACAAATCGTTTCCCGATACTCAGAAACTCGTCGCTTTCTCATCCAAACTAAATAAGCACGTGCAAATAATACAATAAACTAGGATAACATTTCATAAAAGACAGTGTTTGTATTTAGGTCAATTTTCCTTCCTGTGGAAAACGTTTAATTTGAAATGACTTTGAAATGAAGATGTTCTACCGTTTACAGTACATCCACACGTGTTTGCATGACTTAAAAGATCTTCACATTCGAGGCAAAATCACTAAGGAACAGTTAACAAGAATTGATTTGAAACGCATGAATGGTTTCCAGATTAAAAAGTCGGTTGTTTTTATTTAATATTTCGTATCTTTCTTACAACCGTATGATGTATTGGAATGTTTGATAACAATGCTGACGCGAGATGCTGCCTAAAAAGGTTAAAAAAGATTGGTACTGAAAATTGTTCAGGAGACGGATTTAGGAATTTTCTTTGGAACGGAATTTACCCCTCATACTCTGTCAAATTTCTTCTTATAGTGGAGAAGCAAATAAGTGAAATTATTGCGCTCAAATTGAAGCACTCCTTTTTTCGTTTCATGGCATATGCTAAGCCTTTTCAGATTTCAGATATGAATTAAATATAATATCGATTTTATTGTCATTTCAAGCGTAGCCGTGAATAGTTAAATATTGCAGCTGCTGTGTTAATATTGGCCGGTAAAACTCGCTTCCTCATTGCATCTAAGTCGTGTTGATTTCAATCGAAGATTGACTTATACAACATCTTTGTATACAAATCATTTCCATTCAGATAACGGACCGAGCCAACACTTGTGGACTGATAATATGTACTTTAGCCACTTATCTATCAGGCTACATGAGATCTACAAATACAGAATTAGAAGTACGCTATAATGGGGATGAAATACTGGGAAAAAAAATAGACGAGGGACAAATTAAAGACTACAATTATGATTTCCCACATTTTAAATTGCTTCCTTTTTCATATGATGATATTTCGGTACTCGAACATATTTTTAAGTGAATGTCGATTTGCAGTGTTAGCTCAATATGGAGAACTTACCTAACTGCCATCAGTCGTACAAATAGCGTTTTCTCTGATCTGACTCAAATGCAGCTCAGATAAAAGAAACCATTTGACTTTGAGAAACGTCTTTGAATTTAACACTGATCTAGCAAAGTAGAGTGTTTTTTTTTGTGTGTGTGTGCGAGGTTGACTTGGAACTGTTCATTTAGTTGTTGACAAAGTATCATATCTTTCCATTTCAACTAGTTGCAGTTTTTTTTTTTTGTGCAGCTGAATGTATTTGAATATAATTCATTTACTACTACAAAAACATCCAAACTGACAGCGCTAAAATACTACAACACTTCATTTAATATCCGGTTTCTTTTATATCTCTAAGTCGATCAAACGTTTCCTACAAAATATAACCTTCACATCGTTTAATTGTAGCTCATGCGCTCAAGCATTCCCTCATTTCGTTTATCCATGTTCCAATTACCATTTTCCGAAGGTAGCGCGTAAAACTTGAGGAAATATAAGTTTCCGTTCCCTACAATTTTTGGGTCCGCATTAAAAATTATGTCACACAGTTTAAACTAACTAACTAACCAAAACCAAATTTAGCCTTGATAAATTGGAAACGATGACAATATTCATTTCTTTCAGCCAAACATTTCAAACACTTCGTTCGTTCTTGCATACAGAATGGAAAGCTGTACCTTGTTTCCCGCGGTTGATGCAAGTCCTCTCTCCATTCTGAATGTGTTTCGATGGTAGACGATAACTGACTTTCATCGAAATTCATGTTTGACAATGTTCTGTCTCTGAAAGTCAAAGGTTCTTCACTTTACGAACCGCTGCAGAGTGATCTAGTTCTCAAGTTCTTGTGGTTGTGAAAGTCGGTGATTATCCAGTGACACCAATAATCAGTAAGGTCACACCAACACGTAGATAGTCTTTGTTACTCCACCAATCAAAAGAGACCTAAATTTTTGAGCTATTATTTTGTTTTTATTTTCGGCCTTTGCGTGGAATTTCATAGTCAAGCGGATGTAAGAAACGAAAATCCTGAGTGGCCGGAAGTTAGGTTAAATCGACATGGTTAGTTATCGTCTACATAACTTGTTAGAAATGATCGAAATGTCGTCCAATGCAGTCCATTGGAGTCCGCAGGAGTCGCATCGACTAATAGTTCGATTGACTTTGCAAGATGTTAATCAGAAAACAACGATTTCCTCAATAAGTGCACCACACAAGTCATCTATTGAGCTGCAATGCGAAACAAGAGCATTACCAATGTATATACCTGTTTTTTTTTAATCCATGGGGCTGAACTAAGTCTATACACAATTTTTATGCTACGTCGCCAAACGAGCACACTACTACAAAAGTTGAATGTGTGTCATAATCAGAAATGGATCCTGCGCTTCGCTGACCAAGGACATTTCAACCATTGACGTAGAACGTTCAGATTGAAATCCCTGATTGACACATGACGAGAGGTATTGTTTAGAATACCAAATATGGAACGTAACGTGACTTGCACCATCAAGCAATGTAATGTTGCGATGTTTGTTCTTTTGTAGGAGATGGAAATATTATTTGTTAACGGATATGTTCGGTTTCTTCTTAAAAACCTCGATCGAAATCGTTGAAACGACAAAAGATTCATCGTTCGGATGTTTGTGACTCATGCTCGAATTATAAACTTCACTGAAGTGAAAGAACTGATTCGCGCATTTGGCTTTGGTTCTTAGGAATTTGCTTCAACATGTCGGAATCACATGTACACAAGTGGACAATCATATTGATGAATGACGCCGTGGTTTGTTATAGGGGTTGGATTTTTGAAAAACTGTGTGAATCTACTGAATGGAGATGCATATATGCTCGCATTTCTTATCGACAGTTAAGTTAGTCTGCGAAATTGCCATTTCAGAGCTTGCAAGCTTCGTATTATGTGATGGCAGAATTGCCTTTTCCTTGTGGTTTTGGGGTTTTGCCTTCGTCTCTTTCCCGGACCAGGGTGTTTTCGCAACATTTATTGAAGAACTCAATGCTTCTGTACATAATATAGAGGAGGAACTTTGAAGCAATCATCTGCAGCAAGTATGTACATTTTATATTCATATTGTTTTATGAGTCCGACGTAACATGAAATGCCCTTTTGCTTTTTTTAGTTCGCTCCCTTGGTGATACCAACATCACCGACATTTAAATAGTTCAGACATAGCAATATTCTTTTACCAACTAGCCTTAATCAGGCACAGCGAAGTCCGTTAGCTATTTCACCTTGGCTAATAGTGTTTACTTTGTGAGTGTGACGAGGTCACTGGAGTGCGTTTGAAAAATATTACAACACTATTTTAAACGTCAGATCCTTCCACTATAAAGTTTCAAAAATTATCTCCCGATAATCGGAAACTTGTTTGTTTGTTTGTTTGTTTTTTTTAATCCAGACTGAATAAGCATGTGCAATACACTAAACTAGCAAAACTTTATCATTAGGGACATTGATTGTATTTCGTTCCATTTTCCTTGGTGCGGAAAATATGCAATCTTAAATTAATTTTGGATAAAGATTTTTCTAAAGCTTGCACTATATTTAGACGTGTTTTGTTGAATTAAAATATCTTTAAATTCAAGACAAAATCACTGAATAATAGTCAACAGTATCCAATTTAAAACGAACGAATGTTGTTCAAATTTAAGAATGTTTATTTTTGTCAGTTAAGCTCTCATGCCTGTCCGAAGTTAAGACGTATCATCACAGTATTGAGAATTTTAGATAAAAATACTGACACGACATGCTGCCCGAAAAAATGTAAAAAAAGAAATTACCTATGAAAATGTTTGATAACCACAAGGAAGAAGACGGATTTGGGAGATGTTTTACAAAGGAATTCACCCCTAACTTCACTGTCAAATTCCTACCACTATTGAAAGAAAATACACAAATTGTGAAATAATCATTCTCAAACTGAAGTACTCCTTCTCTCATACCAAGGCACGTACTCAGTCTTTTCAGAGGTAAATTGAAATAGATTTATTATCATAAAGTAGCATTAATGGTTGTATATAATAACAGCTATTCTAATTTTAGCTGGTAAAGCTCGCTTCTTCATAGTCGTGTTGATTTCAAGTGAAGATTATCTCGTACTGATCACACTGTATACAAATCATTTTCTTTTTTCCATTTAAGCGACAGCTGCAACACTTTTTGGCATTGATAATTTTTTTGGTAGCTACTTATCTATCAGGTCACCATGAGATCTCTAGCTACTGGCTTCAGTTAAACGTTTTCATTCTGTAAATATAGAATTAGAAACCGACGCTACTAATACGGCAAAAAACACTGGATAAATTGTCGGAGGGACAAATTAAAAACAACAATTACAGCTCTCCACAAATTTAGATGCTCCATTTCCCATTTCCTCGAACATATTTTCTTTGAACTGAATGTCGATTTGCAGACTACCTAAACATCGAAAATTTCAGTCCTTAACTTGTCAAGCATCTATGCAAGTATTAAAGCTCAGCGGCACTCGATACAAATAGCGTGCTTATGCTGATGTGACTGAAATGAAGCCTGAAGTCTGGACGAAACAAGGTAAAGGCTAAAGAAAATCATTTAACTTCGAGAAACGTCAAATAACTTTGCAATTGATTTGCAATTCCAATAATTGGACTGAATCCACTGACCAAATGAATTGCACATTGTTTCGGTTACTAAATCACAAGTTTCATTTCTTCAAAATAAAAGAGCTAAAGTACCAGAACAATTCATTTGATTGTGGGGGTTTATATTTCTAGGTGGATCAAACGTTTCTTACAAAATATAACCATTACCTCGATAATTCTTACTATTAAGTTAATTCGTCGATTTGTTGACATTTGAAAACTGGGAAAGCGCACAGTAGATCGTTAAACTCGGAGAATATATGATTCTGTGCTCTATCATTTTTAAATCTAAATCTATCCTTGAGTTACTGGAAACGACGATAATATTTACACTTATCCCAACCAAACTTTTCAAAAACCTTCAGTCGATTATACTGGTGGACAAGTTGTACCTTATTTCCTGCGGTGGATCCAAGTCCTCTCTCGACGGTGAAAGTCGTGCGTCGGAAAATGATAATTGACTTCTATCGAAATTCATGTTTTATCGGGCGGTATGTTCTGGGTCTGAAAGTCAAAGGCTCTTTACTTTCTTACTCTTTACTCATGGGGTTTTGTGTCTTAGTAAGTCGCGCCGCTGAATGGGCTGTGGTTATTCACATACTGCGGCTATTTTAAGATGATAGCGCAGGAACGTCTCTACTGCCAATCAAAAAAGAGCTTTACCACTTCCGGTAGACAAACGCGTTGTGGTTTCTTGGGTCGTGATTTTGTACGGTTCAGTGCATTGCACTAACGTCATACGTCAGTAAATTTCTCGTGACTCAGACAAACAATGACTAACGAGTTCAGTTTTGCTTCGATCTTTGACGGTTCTTACAGACGATTATGGCGTTCCTGGCTCTGTATTTGAAAAAGAACCGCAGGAATATACTGTGGAGGAGCTGAAACGGTGGTTAAAGTACTGGATTGAAATTAAGTGGTAAATGCGAAGAGCTTGTGGAACGTGTTAAAGACTGCATAAATAGTGGGAATTACCATACTCTTCATCCGAGCATTTGATGACGCAAAAGTACTTAGAGAAATTTGCGAGTTACCTGAATTGAAAAGTTTCTGTTCTTCGAAAAAGGCAAGCGTCAACTTGTCATGTCGTCAACTTGTCAGTAACCCAATCTTTGAAAAATCATATCTCTCAACATATTAATCGTATAAAAATAAAAAAAACTATGGTTATAAAGCTTTAACGCACTAATGGAATAGCCTCCATTGCCGAAGACTCACTTGATTATATATTCGCGCGTGAAGCCCTATGTGTTTGTTTCTTAATTCGCGCTACATGAGACCTCGCATTGCAATTGAATCTTTAAAAATATCATCTCTCTGGCTAGGATTGTCGAAAAATCATGATTCTTGCACGAAAATAAAAGTAAGGAAGTGTAAGTTTATTCATAGAAATTAAGAATGGCGATGCACAAGAAACATTTCTATTCACGAAATTGGTTCCAACTCGTGTTTTCACTTTTCGCCGTCACTCGCATAATTTGATTACATATACATGCATCTTGAACTTTGAAAATTCATAATTCGATTTACATTAATTCTAGAACGGTAGTTAGATACTTTTTGAAAAGTTTATTTATTGGAATTTTTGATAATTGCTAAGCGATGTAAATTTTTTCTTCGAAAAATGCAAGCGAGTTTTCTGCGAGTTCAGCTCTTGTGAAAATATGCAAGTGCCCTCAACATGTAACCAACCTTTGAAAATTCATATCTCTTGAGAAACTAATCATATGAAAATAAGAAAATCATCTTTATAAAGTTTATTTATCTCACTAATCGAATACCTATGGCCGAAAAATCATAAGATTGTTTTCTCGTCGTCAATTCGAATGCGCGTGAATCGATGTGAAGCACTAGGAATTTGTTGAGTAATCCGCGCAACATGAGATCTTGCAGGCGACATCTTTAAAAAATCATATATCTTGCTGGGCTTGTCCTTAAAGCATGATTCTCGCAAGACAATTAAGGTAAAGAATTGTACTATTGATATGCGCAAGAAGTGTTTCTGTTCAAGAAATTGATTTGAGCTTCGGTCATCCGGTTGCCGGTTTAGAGTTCGCGCCGTCACGCGCGTAAATTCGATTTCATAAATCTTCAAGACTTCAACTTTGAAAATTCATAGTTGGCTTTCTATAAATCCTAAGACGGTAGTTTTATACATTTCTATACTTCATTTTTATAATTCATTTATTGTAGTTTTCGAAAATTCCTAACCGATGTCAATAGTAACGTTTCGAAAAATGCAAGCACTTTCGTTTCTCTATTACTGCCCTAGCACATACATTTTGCCGATGACCGGATCGAAATGTTTGTCTGAGTCTATTCGGGGGGGACTCAGTGTTAGAATGGTTAAATGAAGATACTTTTTACAGTTCGCAAGAGAGCACAATTTTGAAAGTTTGTTTACTGTTTGTCTTAATACTGTGTCAGCCTGATTAATAAAGCTTTGACATTTATAGTCCCAAAAAAAAAAAAAAAAAAAAGAATTTTTATGAATCGGTAAACCCATCGTCCTCTGAGTCATTAATTTTATTTTAGCCGATAAAAGCATAAGGACTATAAGTATTTTATACTATGGTATAGATAAACTGAAACAACATTTAACGCGTACGGACTAGATGAAATGATTTATTTGAAGTTTGTGCAATCAACGTTTTGCATCTATTAAAAACTAAGTTGAATATTGAAGACAGCAAAATATTAGTCTTTTTAATGCATCCTTAATGATGCAGAAGTCTAGTCTTTCAATTAAAGACTTGTTAAGAGCTCATTGCGATAATTATGACGTAAAAACGAAAGCCAATAAAACTATTTCGTCACTGCAAAGGGAAATCGCATCATTATATATGATCTCAAAATAAAAATACTAAGCGAAGAAATTACAGCTTGATAGATTGCAACTTTAATGGTCTATAAGAATGCATTTTCATTAAACATATGTTGATTTTAGATACTGATTACATTTGAATCATCGCCGTGAAGTTGGGTGCTTTAAATAGCTATGTACTGAAAGCGAGAGCCGTTTCTCTAGGATATTAATCTGCGCACAACATTAAGTTCCTAATGTTATGGTTTTATTTATTTGCATGCTCTGTGCTTCATTGCTTGTGAGTTATTTGTTATGTCTTGGGAAGGTAATTATTTCAATTAACTTTACTTTCAAACTGACCATCAGCAAAAGACAACTTAAAAGGAAATGGCGAGTTAATCTGTATGGAGCTAAATTCTGGAAACTCATAATTTCGATATATTAATTTTTGTAACAAAAGTTCTTTGTCGACATGCGCGTATCCAGATCGGTCCCCACCGTTTTACGGCAAATAGTCAGATTTATGACTATTAATGGATAGTTTTAGAAAAAAAATCCCATGTTTAAGTATGGAAAATGCCTGTCAAGACAAGTTGAATTGAAACTCAGGGATGACAAACTCGAGGCGAAGCATGTCCACGGATCCTCTAGAACTTTGCGCCTTCGGTACTCGCATTATCGGAAAACGGTCACATTTTTTTTCTTGGATTCGCGCCTGTTTGAGGTATTACTGTAATGTACTCTGAATAGGTGATCTAAATAAACGAAAAGAAAATTAGCAGATCTGCACCTCTATCAGCCATAGGAACAATATAATGAGGCATTCGTTATGTGACAGGAAAGACAAACTAGACTCGTAGTTCATGAGAGTGGACTCGTGTGTGTCTGAATAAGAAGATAGACTACAATACGGATGGATGAGTTTTCTTTCGACAATTGATTGAAGAGACATAGTAAAAGCTGTATTTTTATATGACATGACAGCTTTCTATCCTATACCGCTCAAAATCCGCCATTTGAATTTCCTCGACCATGACACAACCATAACACAAAAAATTCTGTTATAAATAGCCGATATAAGTGACTCTCTTGTTGATAATTACTATTTTTTTTAATGGCATTTCAGATCCGGGGCGGAATTGAGCAGGTGCATTTTGATGACTTTGATGACTGATTGATCACTGTTCATCGGACATCGGACATCAGACATCTAGTCCTGTAAATATATACCAACTATTTGGACGGATGCCAATATTTTGCTCGGGAAATTTGTAATCGAACTCCTGTTACGAATCTTTCAGTAGACTCTGGTGATGCTCAACTCGAATTTTTCCTTTCTACGGGTAACCACGAGGGGTAGTTTGCTCTATCGATAATAAAAGAATCCCAGGTTGGAGACAACAGTTATTTTGAACTAGAGCGACGGGGCAGTCAAACCATGTTTTGTCCTGCCTTTTGTAACTCGAGAAGAGCTATTCAGTGATTCTTGATTTCTCAAGTGGTTTCAATAAAGTGCAATAAAACCGTGTGTTTACTATACTTAGTCCCTGTCAATAGAAATGTATACAACTGCAAATAAAGCGTTTCAAAAAAATTGTTCTTAGTTGTATTTTTATCTGAGTTGTTTTTTGTTATATATAGGGTTTTGACCAGGCTTGTTCGGTCTAGATGGCTGGATGCCAACCACGTTTTTTGTTAAAAAAGAAAAAAAAAAAAAAAAAAAAAAATGAGGCCAATCTCAAGAATTCTTGACCGACCAACCTTCAGCAGTATGCAGGATATTTGTCCCATAAACCTAGTTTAATCGTCTTAACTCCCATGAGTCTTGTGTAGCTCAGTGGTAGAGCATCCAAACTAGTAGTCGGTAGGTCTTACATATAGGTTCAACTCCTGATAGGAGCACTCGGAATTTCTTTTTTTCCGAGTATGCCTGTGTCACTTTCAAGAATAATACTTTTCCACAAGCTAAGATTCGTTGTACCAAGCACAATTGCTGGGAAATACAGAACATGTAAATGAAGATCCTCCTGTAGCATCAAAAGTTATGCCATTAAAGTTATCAATGTTTTCCTCCACTATCTTTGGATGCAAGATTTTTGGTTCAATGGTGTCATATATTCTGCTCTATTCGTCTCCATCTGTAGCATATTATTAAGCCTAAAACGTATTATTAAAAATAACTTACCTACAACGTTATATGCATGTTAACTTTAGGCCTGTTCCAGATGCTACTCCACTCATGTGCCAAACCTGATCAAAGAAGTTTTACTCTGGAGTAGCTTGGGAGTGACGACTGATGCAGACGGCATACGGTACTTTCTGCAGCACCTAATTTGCCAAACCTTGCAAAAAAGAATAAACAATTTTCACTGATACACAAAATCAGGAATTATGTACAAAGATATGGCTGATCTGGTTCAGTCATTGCTAAAATGTCATACAAAAGGAGAAACTAAACTAATCTTCTTTGACCTGTTTTTATTATTTTAACCTTACGTTCTACATATTTCGTCAGAAGATCAGGTAAAACAGACTTGTGCCAACATAATTCTCCCTAAATTGAGCACAAAACCTAGCAAACTGAAAGAAGTGAAAAAACAAAAAAAAAAAAAAAAACACGAGACTCGCGAGTCTTACTAAGTGGCAGTCACGTTTGTCCTGATTTGATGGTTAAAACTTCATCTGTGACTAGTCACAGTATGGGGCTTTGAATGAATCACAAGCACCATTAAAAAATGGGTAATTTACATGTATCATGTATGAATATTTTTAAAGTTCAGCACATAAGAGGAGCGATGTCTGAATCAGCTGCCATACTGAACTAATTCAGATGCCACTCTTTTGCCAGATGTAATTCGTCAATTAGGTTCGGCAACTGAGTGGACTGGTGTCTGTAAAAGGCCTAAACCACCAGGGTCCAGTTGTTCATAGTATCCCTCGCAGCCATTGTGTGTCTTGCCATGCAACGGTCCTCCCTACAAACGGCTGCTCACATTCAAACCACATTCCTTTTCCATTATTTGTTTTTTGGGGTCTATTGAAGGAGCCAATCATGCCACTCTTTTGCCAGATGTAATTCGTCAATTAAGTTCGGCAACTGAGTGGACTGGTGTCTGTAAAAGGCCTAAACCACCAGGGTCCAGTTGTTCATAGTATCCCTCGCAGCCATTGTGTGTCTTGTCATGCAACGGTCCTCCCCACAAACGGCTGCTCACATTCAAACCACATTCCTTTTCCATTGTTTGTTTTTTGGGGTCTATTGAAGGAGCCAATCATGTATCAGCGAAGCGAGAATAACGTTAGTTTTCATCCGAAAAAAAGACAACGGGACAACAATGACAAACGAGAGATAACAATGAACCACGATAAACAAACATCCTGCAATCTTCCTGCAGCAAGATACCTGAGCAAATCACAAGTAATAAGAGATACACGGATCCTGTGTCTCCACAGATAACATTTATTTAGCACTACCTGAAATCTTGCAGTTAATCCTAGCGGATAAACCTAATCAAATGTCCTGGCTAGCATATCAAAAACTAATCCTAATGGCTCAGAATGCATATGATCAGTAAAAAAAAAAAAAAACCTCCATAATATTTCAGTATATTTGAAAATTCCCCCTGATGATCACGACAAACACCATTAAGCAGAGTGGTCGCATCACATTTTGATCAAAAGGGGAGAATCTCTTATACAGAAAGAAAATCACATTAAGACTAGCTTGTAAAAGCAAAACTGAAAAGGCTTTTATCAACACAATGGACACACAGTGGGAGTCGCACAGGTATGTCAGCCCCATTTTAACGTGATTCTTATCAAATTATCTGACGATAAAACTTGGGCTATGATTGGGCGAGTCATCAAGAGATAATTTGGCGTGAGGCACTTCCAGAAAATGGAACTGTAGCTGCGATTGGCTAAAATCGGGAAAGGAATGTGGTTCGAATGTGAGCAGCTGTTTACGGGGAGGAGCGTTGTGTGAAGAGACACAGAACGGCTGCGAGGGAGACTAGGTTGTTCAAGGAGCGGATAACTTTTTTCCAGCGGATAAAATGTATTGGTTGGAGCGCATTTTATCTTTTTGATAGCGGTTTATCCACTGGATGGCTATAGAGTACAGGTAATCCACTCATTGAAAAACCCGGGCCAGTATTGCAACAGGGGCACAGCCCACAAAAGTCTCCTGAGAGCTCCTGCTCCATTAAGAATGGTTAGAGACTAATATTACTAAAATATAGAATATTAATACTCACAACATGAATATACGGCTGGGAAACGGTTGCTTTGTTTACCATTTTCGACCCAAAATGAGGCTGTCTCCATTAGGTCCCAAGGCTGCCAAGGGCACTTTCCCTCCAGAATTATATACTCAGTGGATCAATAACAATCTACAGTCGTGACGCCATTTCTCACGTCTTCCTTTAAAATTAGGCTATGTTCCGCGTTTACTGATCGATCAGTTTGTATGTAGTTTTGGTAAATCCTTCGGTTTCCTTATCAGTAACCCATCCAGCTCCATTTCGCTCTATCTGGGGATCTTAGGGAAAATGTTCGAAAGGTAGCACGCCTTATGGCGGCTTTCTACTGTTGCAGAGCCGGCCAGCCTTTTCGCGGCCTGCCAACGCATTTGCCTCTGTTTTCTGTCACTTCCAAAAGCAGAAAGCAGTGATCTCCATTGAAATACATTTTTGTTCACCATCTTAAATGCACTGGTGCGAGTAACCTCGTCCTGAAGACGACTTTCTCCCTTTTTTGCAAATGCAGGAATGGAATAGTGGAATGAAACCAACAAAAATAGAGACACGTTTGCAAGTACTTCACACTTGACACTTGATCATTATTTCTAGAAGAAAAAGTTCCCAAGAGGAAGTAGAAAACCTCTTAATACCGCAAAGAAAACAGATCTACAGGCCATCATTTGGGCATGTCAAAAGGTAAAGCAAACTCATTTATACACGGTTAGATTTAAAGCTAGAAGCTTGTAGGGCCGTCTGATCAAACAAATATGTGATGTTATTATTCAACACATTGTGACACTGCCCAAATATGGTCATTGCAAGCTCAATATATGTCGTCCGCACTCAACAGATATCCTGCGAAATACGTAGTTTTCGTACGTCCGGGAGAAAAATGGCAGGCAGAGCGCTTTCAAAAAGTAACGATCTCGCAAGAACACCAAACTATAAATAACGCTGTTTTATACTGAACACAACAAAGACAACCAAGTTTGCTGTTAAGAATTGTAATGGTCAGTACAAAATCTTTTACTGGTTACCTTTCTATTTATGAACTGGCAAATTAAGCTTACAGTTAAGCTGCTGGTTCAGCAAAAACGTTAAAGTATTGTTTTCGCTACACTTTTGGGTTGCCCCGTATTCTAGGGCTCAGAAATTACAAACAGTACATGTATTTCCTTAGATTGGTTCTCGCAACCGTTAAACAGAGATTTTGACTCGTCTTGAAGAGATGGAGAAAACCACCTGAGAAAATCCGAGCTCACACTGAAGTGCCTGGAGAAAGTTTGGCTTTCTGTCGGACAAAAAGATCAACGGAACTCGTGCAAAGTAATTGTTCTCAGAAACATCAGATCTAGAGCCGCTTGAAAAACCGTTCAAATTCATAAAAGATCCAGAGTTCTTGCAAGCATTGACAAGGCACTAGATGCGTTTGTCAAAACAATGAGGAAAGATCGTGAAATTGCTTGCGTAGTAAACAAAGAAACGCTCACCCGAGAAATCGTTGAAAAGCATTTCCAGTCTTTCATTCCGCCCCAGCTGACACAACAAATCCTTCGCAGCTTCAAAATACTGCTTGGCTTTAGCTTTTGGTGCTAGAAATTTGTAGAAAATCTTGCCGGAGCGATTGGCGCACAAGACGAGTACTCAATTTTTTAATGTCCAGCTTGATGCAAAACGCTCTCGATTTCATTCAAACTTGAGCAAAGCTGCCACCTTTCATTCATGCCTGTCCGCACGCGGGAAAATGTTACAAGTTTCTTTCTTTTTTTTTTTTTGACAAATAAAGTTCAGCTTTTCTGCTATAAATGTGTGCCTTGTTATTAATGTGCTGAATAATAAAACAATTATCCTGCTCAATCTTGCGGAATATCCCCTGATTTTAGGCAACTCGGCCTACGGCCTCGTCGGCTAAGTATCAGGCGATATTCCGCGCGATTTCGCAGGAAAATTTGTAACTATTACTATCCCAGGATAAAGTTTTACTAGTCCAGAACAATGCATTACTTCCCATATTGCTAAGCAGTGGTTTACCATTTTCTTTGAAGAAAAGAAATTGCGAGTATCACATTACTTGGGCTGAATGGTAACCTCATGAGTAGATATATATATATATTTAGGTTCCTTCGGACACCATCTGCTATAAGACTGAAAATACATCTACCCTGAGTACTGACAATGAGTCTGCTCGAATCTTGCGGTGTACGGGGTTTTCGTTCAAAGTTGCCAACAAAAAAAACAACAGGTTGCGTAGTCTCGATTTTTCTTTCCTCTCTCAATCGCATCTACGTCTTTCTGAATCTCGGGTCCACGAAAACTGCTTAAAGTTTCGTCGACAGCCTTTTCAAAACCGCAGGTTGACACGTATTCAATAAAAAAATGATAGAGACCATTTTTTCAGTCAAATGAAATTATGTAGCACTTACGGTGAACTAGTTATGAGTCTGTTCTCTCCGGCTTTACTCGGCATGCCTTGCGTTATAGACGCTTGTAAAATAAACTCTCCTTCACACGCCTTTATTTTGTGTGCCCTCTTTGAAGGCAAGACGAGGGCGCTATGCTCTTAATTTTTACCTTTGGCTTCAAATAGACTCTTGATCACATGACTCAATAATATTCACTTGAGAGAACTGTTATTTAAATAGCACGATTTCAAGTGCGTCTCAACGGAAGCAGAGCCCAATGCGTACAAGCGATGTATTTTCTCCTTAAATAGCGCACAACGTTGTGGTCAGTGAATGTCTAAAGAAGGGAGTAGGGGTGTGGGGGTGGCTCAGGCAACCCTTACCACTCGGTGGCCATGTTGAGTCTCGGTAGAATAAAAGCTTTCATTTCGTACGACAATCCTCGGTCAGACGCGAATTCAGTGCGAGAATTGCTGTGCATAAACAAAACTTTTTATTATTCCGAGGCTCAACATGGCTGCCGCATGGTAAAGGTCTTTAACAAACCGTGAGGGCTCTGAGGAATGTAATGGAAACAGTCCTATACACGTATCATTATTCCACGATGGCGCGCCGTTGGATATGAGATGATAGACAGTCAACGATTTTCGTAGCACCGAGTTGGCTATAATCATCTCATATCCAACAACCGTGAGTGGAATAATTGTTTAATCTAAAATAAATCAAGCTGTCGCTGCTATCTCTTTGCAAGAATGAACAACCAGCAGCCAATTAATGGTCACTATTCCTCGGGCATGGTATAATTAACAATCATTCACCAAAGTGAAGGTGAATAGTTAACAATTATTCCATGAGCGCGCGCTGGATATGAGATGGTAAATAGCCAACAAGGCGCAAAGCGCCGAGTTGGCTATAACCAATCTCATATCCAACAAGCGCGAATGGAATAGTTGTTTATTAAATTCTCCGCGTTTGGGTATTGCTGTTGAAGTTTAGTGAATTTTATTTTAAGTAAAAATTTCTTTCAAATTAAAACGACCGGATGTTGAGGCGACCTCCGACCAAAGTGCGCGAAACTTAATGATCACATGACACGCGCAGCGCTTTGCAAACGGAGTTGAATGAAAAATTGAAAGCGAAGAAAATCGGACACAGTCGGACATCTCAAATTCAAGAAACGTTTAAATGTACGAGTTACCATCTTTCTGAGAAGAGCATTCAATTGCTTTTGAAGTTCCAGCTCATCGAGAAGCGTAATAGTTGTGCACATTTGAGCAAATGTTTTGCTGTGTGGTGCCGAGAGAAGGAAGTGATCAAGGAAGGCTTTTTTTACGCTGAACTGAATTCCTGGCGGACGATTTAAAACACTTAAGGCGAGTCCAAGTGTACGAGGTACAACCTCACTGAGACAAGCATTCAGTGCAAGTTTTTAAACTTCAAGCTTATCGAGAAGCGTTAGAGCTGTGCACGTTTGTGCAAATGTTTTGCTGAGTAGTGCCGAGCGACGGAAACGAACATTGTTGCCGCCGCTGGTACGGATTTCATATATAGATGAACTTTTGTAACTGGAGTCCTCGTAAATTCGTAGAAAAAACATAAAGGCAGGCACTAAGCTCTTCTTGAGAAATTTCTTTGATCGGTTTTAACCTCTTACCGCCAGGATTTGCAAGCCATCCTGAAATTTTTGAAGGTAACTGGTTGTTATTGTTGTTGTTGTTATTAAGTTTATGTGATCTAAATCGTAAAATCGAGCAATTTTTCTAATTTTAAAGGAAACTTCAGGGATACGTACCATTAAATAGTGTCATACCGAACGTTGCGGCTTTTATTGTTGCTATATTGAGATGGCATTGTTTGGTATTTCTTCCTTTTCTTTTTTTCTACATTTTTGCGAAGAAACTTTCGCTTCCCGCCGAGAAAAAATTTAGCTTAGCGACACCTGGGGCATTCGTTTCCATATAAGGTCAAACTACGGTATATGAGTTGATTTAGTGAACCAATCAGGACGCTAGAAATGCAATATCCGAGGCTTAGAATTTAATAATGATGAATATTTACTGAGCTGCGAAGCGGCGAGGTAAATATACATCACATTCACCAACACTGAGCTGAATAATTGTTTGAGGTGAATAATTGTTTTAGTATAGCCAAGAGAGGATCAAGGGATACCCCTTAATTGATCCTCTCTTGGTATAGCTGAATAAGAAATGGATAAAAAATCACTGTATTTTTGACAAAATACCAAAAATGGTGGGAAATTTTAAAATCTCGCGCGCCGCGCGGTAAGCGATATCTTATTGTAGAAAGTTCCGTCTCGCTTTCTTGCGGACAAATAAAACTTCTGGAGTTCCTACGTGTCTTTTCTTCGATTGTTGTGTGAAATTTGTCCTGTTGTTGAAACCATACTGCAAAACATTAGATGTTTCAATTATAGTGCTTGGCAGTTTTCGTAAACAATAGTCTTTTCTTTTTATATTTCGCCTTAGAATATGAGGTTTAAAAGATTAAATAACTTACCATGTAATGCCGTCAAACCAAAATTCCTTGCAATTTTTGTATTTTTTTGTAATGGCCATCTCTTTTATCAAAATATTGCCCTCTTAAGTGACCGTGGCGCAACGGGAAGCCATCTTGTTTCTCTTCGGCTGCTCGGAGGTGAAGAGTACTTGGCTAATCACTTCTAAGCTAGCCAATCAGCACGCACGTTAAGGACTATTCATTTAATAATAATAATAATAATAATAATAATAATAATAATAATAATAATAATAATAATATTAATAATAAAGAAGTTTAATTCCATCATCATCGCAGTTAATCTGAATTACAATGTGGTTACAATTGTACAACTATAAGAATTACATACTGTTAATCAATCAATGAGGGACTGGGTTACAATAAGTTTCATATCAAAATTACAAATAAATTCATACTTATGCAAGTTAAAAATTGGGTATAAAATCTAAAAATCTAAAGATCGTTGAAAGCTAAAATAGTGCTTGGGAAAAAACTATGGCGCAATCTTTCTGTCCAGCATTTAATTAATGTATGTTTATTAGCGCTTCTCGTTTGATAGTGATGCATGTGCTCTCTCGTTACTGGAAGATGTTTAACAAGAGGTCCTCCTCTTGAGATCTTTTCAAGAGTTTTAACACAAAGTTCACTACGTCGTTCGTCTAATGTTCTTAAATTTAGGAAATGAAGAGCTTCTGAGTAGGAAAGCGCGGGAACTATGATTTTGAACGCACGTTTCTGTATGCATTCTAACTCTTGTGAGAGGTAGGAGGGAAGAGTGTGGTGCCATACTACACAGCAATATTCTAGTAAGGATCGTATCAGGGCGGAATAGATAGAAATTAGATCATTAATCTCAACGCCCCCTCGACGGAGTACTCGGAGTATATGAAGGCGTTTAGAAGCCTTGGTGACAATAGATTCAATGTGATTATTCCATTTTAAATTATTCTGAATGACCAGACCAAGTACTTTATGCGAGGTTACAAGCTCTAATTGTTGATCATCGATCTTCAAATGAGGGAGTTCTATGGGATCCTTTAGGAAGCAAATCCGCAAAAAAACTTGTGTGGTATATACTAATAGTAATACATACCATGGCCGCTAAAACAATCAAATCCCTGGAATTGCATTATATATTGCAATGACCCATTTTTTTTTAATAATAATGGTTATTTGATAAATATTGCTCTGCGATGGAAAAAATCTATTCCTTTTTATGACCAAATGATGACTGAAAACGAAGTGCCATTGTTTAAGTAGATGGGTGAGCCCCAGAAATTGACCGTTAGTAGGAAGGAGAAAGGTTCAAGGCGTCTTACAAAGGCAGATTTTGTTCTTGAGTCAAAATGATAGTTCAAAAAAGTATAGTAGCAAAAAATACAAGCTTTACTAAAAAATGAATGGCAATAGTAAAGACAATAGATTTTCTTTCTCCAACACAAAGTTAGCATATCTACTTTACACATAAATGCTCCACAAAAGTTCCTTTTCGCCTGGTATACCGGCATTGTAAAAGCGTTTAACCTATGCATATTTGTGGCTAAACATATTTTTACTACACTGTAAAATTGAAAAGACTTTAATGGTTACTAAGGTGGCATGCATTGAAATTTCGTATATTCGTATGGAATAATTAATCGTCTTTTACAGGTCATTCAATGTTAATACTGTTATCGCCCCTACTGCAGTGGAAGTAGTTAAGAGAGGGCGTTGGCCGTAGTTGAGCCTCTAGCCTCCAAACTCAATCCCTCTTCTCCGCCTTCAAAGTCAAAGTTATAGTGTTAAAGGCTAATCATTAAGGGCGTAGAAAAGGTTAGGAACTTTAATGAACCTGTCCACTGTCTACTGTTTCTAAAGTAACAAAAAAGAAAAAATAGATGAATCAATTTTTTTTTTGTTTTTTTTTGTAAAACTCCGAACTGCATGAGAAGTAATCTTTAGGCTACTTAACGTCTTATCCTATCACTCGATACCAAAAACATGCACGTATAACCCGATGCTGTTCGTACCTTAAGAGTACATTACACGTTTGTGGACTAAGCATTGTTTTAATAGTTAACGTGGAGAAATCGGATTGTATTGGATACTTCTGTAGTATCAAAGTAGTTACCAGCAGCTAACAGCGCGATTTACAAATTTCATCTCGAACTTGTCATTTGCAATTGCGAATATAAGCACACATAGTCACATTAATTATGCTGAAAACTCGATTTTCAAGAACAATTTATCATTCTTTACATACTGAGGGCGAAAGAAGACCTCGATAGGTGCAAACTTCACAAAGCCACATCCAGTACGGCGAATGGTGTCATCAGGCTTCTGGAATGCCAACAGGTTCGGCTTGGCTTGCACTAATTGACTGATGTGGTTCCTGTCACTGCTCTGATCTAGGACTGAAAGCGTGATTATTCCAGGAAAAGGCCAATCCAAAAGATCGTCGTATTCACCTTTCATCAGGTGAACAAAAACCGCCACATGTGAGCCCCATCCGTTGTCCACACCGTTGGGGTACAATCTAATGCCGACTTTCCATTCGTAGGTATCTGTAAAAACGGCCTGACTTAAGATTGGTGTTGCAAACTGTCGATGCTGATGGATTTCACTGATTTCAAAAATGAAGTAGGTACTGTTTACATTTCCTTTGCACCTGGTTGCCTTCTGTGGATTGGACCTGAGAATGAAATAATTAATAGTTAGGTGTTAACCATATATCTCTGCCAAACGCCCCTTCAGTGTACAAACACTAAGAGCAGCTTTGCGTCTGAACGGCTTATCAAATTTCCATTTTCTTTCGCTATTGTTGCAAGACAGGGAAGTCAGGAAACACAATGATACAAGGTCATGAATCCCTTTGCTCGTTTCTTAGTGAGCCGATAGATTTCGATTGTGGCTTAAAAATAAATTTACAAGATGGACTGTCACAGTTGATTGATTAGTCTATTTGTGTCCCTATATCGCCATTGTAACTGAAAAATCGTTACTGTCATGATCTCATTTTGGCACAGCTATCCAATTTTCTTGGAGATTGAATACCTGGAAATCCCACAAATGATGGTATATAACTATGGACTATGGAATTGTTCTCAACAAAATTTATGACAGGAAACAAAGGGAATACTATCAATACAAAAACGCAGATGACGTCAGTAAACTGATCATGCGATGGCTCACTTCCTGTCTTAATTTATGTCGATTCAATTGTCAAAAGGTTTGTCGCTATAGTTAAACTACCTGGAACGGTATTTTTTTTAAATAAAGCTTCAGGATAGGAGGTAATTACTGTATTGAAGTCTTCCATTTTAACCTTTCATTGATTCTAGCTACCATTAACTAACTAACTAACTCACTCACTCACTCACTCACTCACTCACTCACTCACTCACTCACTCACTCACTAACTAACTAATTACAATCGAAACCTCAGAGCTCTTTGCTCAATTGCATTTCGATTGACTTGTTATGAATCATAGCTTTACTGAATATAAAGTTTTTAGAAATCCGTACCTGTTTTCAAATATGAAAAGAAAAACAAAAACAAAAAACTCCGGACACAACAAGTCGAGACATACAATTGATATCAAGGTAGCTGTAAACGATACATACATGCTCAAGACTTGACTCCACTGTCTAAACTCTTCCACACTGCACTGATGCACTGTAGCTTGTTCGCGCTCACTGGTGGAACTCGTAGCATTCATGGATTGGATGTTTGGCTGCCTTGTCTCCTGAACAGAGACATTCAATCTACCAGCCTGGTTTCCAAATATGGGTGGCCTCTGTGATGAATGCCCAACACCAGTCTCCTGAATTCTGCTGTTTGTTCCATCTCTATTTTCCTGTCCATTTTGACCGTCAAGAGGAGGGATTAATCCGTCGGGCAGTTCAGTACTTTCCTCAGAAGGGTGACCCAATCTGATGGTCTCTGCATCAATTCCGTCACTAGGATGGTTCCGCCCGTTGTTTTGCCCGGCACCTGCCTGATTAAGTTGCCTTGGCCCATTGAACAGTTGATCACCTCCCAACGTAGAGTCGCTAGCCCCGTTGGCTCGCCCGCTGGTTTTATTAGCGCCTTCCTCACTAGACTGGCCTGGGTAACTCAACCCATTGGCGTGTGCAGCACCTTCCCCAGCTGGACGGCTCAACTCGTTGGACTGTCCAGCTCCTACCTCGGCAATGGGGGTCAACTTGTTGGTCTGTGCAGTACCTCGCTCGGGGAAGGTCAGTCGGTTGGCCTGTTCACTAGTAACGAGGGCGACTCCGTTAGTCTGTCCACCAGTAGCTCCCTCAGTAGGAAAGCCAAATTCGTTGATCTGTATTGTACTTTCCTCATTGGGGTGACTCAAACCATTGTCCTGCTCGGCTGCTCGGTCAGCAGCGTAGCTCAATCCATTGACCTGTCCGGCCCCTTCCACCGTAGGGTAACTCAATCCACTGGCCTCACTGATACCACTCTCCGTAAGATGGCTTGGTCTGATGGCTTGTTCTCCGTTTCCCTGTTTATAAAATAACACGTGCATATGTTAAGTGACTATGTTTTGAGCGGTCACGATATTGGGCATCTATTGACCATGTTACGAGAGGTCACGATATTGAATCAGGCCGATTACATGCAGCATATGGTTTAATTATCAATTGGCTTCTGAAGTTACAGACTTTTTATCACGAATTGAAGATACGTACCAAACGAGTAGTAATAGAATAGTAATGTATGCTAGGCCAATAGGGAATGTACCCTTGCCTAATATTTGTGCTTACCTCGAGCTCGCCATCAACTGAACAACTTGACTCGTTGTGCCTTCAGGAGAAAAAAATACCGTAAGCTTAATTAGGTCATATGCAACCTCATTCAAGCAACTTTTCCATTAGGTGTTACTTGTGCCATTCAAGGAGACAGTTTTCACTTTCTTTGCCTTACAAGGCCACACATATAGGAGCGCGTTTAGCCGTTTTGTTGGTATGCCAACAGTGTCATAATCCTTCATATTACGTGCCCAAATGAACACTATTATGCTGAATAACTTGGAATTTTCACTCCCAAACTTGAAGAAAAAAATGCCTACTTTTTTTCGCCTGTGCTTTAAGCAAATAAAGAATCTCAAGTAGTGTTACGTTACTGGGGAAGAAGTGCCGTGACGCTCAAAACGGCGTCATTACAATTCAAGGTCATATAAACATTTTAGATGTGACATGTACATGATGTGTATTATAATCAGAGATGGAACCTTTGGAGTGGAACGTTTAGATTGAAATCCCTGATTGACACATAATCAGAGGCATTGTCTGGAATACCAAATATGGAACATAACGTGACGTTGAAGTATAAAGCAATGTTAATGTTGCGTGTATGTTCCTTTGTATCAGATAGAAATATCATTTGGCAGAGGGTTGTTCCGTTACTTCTGAATAATCTCGATGGAAATCGTTGAAACTACAAGAGATCCGTCCGTTCGGATGTTTGTGAGCCATGGTCAAACTATGTGACAGAAAATTTGTTATACAATGTAGAAAGCAAAGCTTGCAAGTTTCGTATTATGGGATGGAAGAGTTGCTCTTTCCTTGTGTTTTTGCCTTCGCCACTTTCCCAGACCAGGATGTTTCGTAGCAAAATTTAAGAACTCGATGCTTCAGTACATAAGGATTACGAAGAGGAGGGACTTTAAAGCAATCATCTGCTAAAGGTATGTACATTGTATATACATGTTTGTATTATGAGTTCGACGTATCATAAAATGTCTTTTAGGTCAGTTTTCTTTAGTTCGCTCCCTTGGTGATGCTAACATCACCGTCACTTAAATAGTTCAGACATCGCAATGCTCTTTTACCAACTAGCCTTAATCAGGCAGAACGAAGTCCTTCAGTTATTTTCACCTTAGCTAAAAGTGTTTACTTCGTGACGTTTGTGTAATGAGGTCACTTGAGTGCGTTTGAAGTATATTAGTTCACTATTTTAACGTCAGATCCTTCAACTATAAACTTTCATAAAACATTTACCACTGAATACTCAGAAACTCGTCGTTTTCTCATCCAAAATGAATAAGCACGTGAGAATAATACAATAAACTAGAATAACATTTCATAAGCGTCACTTGTGAGTGTTTGTTTTTCGGCCAATTTTCCTTCCTGTGGAAAACGTTTAATTTGAAATGATTTTGAAGTGAAGCTGTCCTACCGTTTACAGTATATCTACACGTGTTTCCATAGCTTAAAAGATCTTCACATTCGAGGCAAAAGCACCGAGGAACAGTTGACAGGAACTGATTTGAAACGGATGAATGGTTTTCAGATAAAATAGTGTTGTTTTTATTTAATCTCTCTTATCTTTCTCACAAGTTATGATGTGTTGGAATGTTGGATAAAAATGCTGACACGAGATCCTGTCCAAAAAAAAGGTAAAAACAAAACAAAAAAAAAATGGTACTGAAAATTTTTCACAAGACGGATGTAGGAAATTTCTTTTGAACGGAATTCACCCCTAAATACACTGTCAAATTTCTACTTCTAGTGAAAAAATAAATAATAAATAAAATTCAATTAAAAAAAAATGTGAAATAATTATGCTCAAATTGAAGTACTCCTTCTCTCGTATCATGGCACCTACTAAACTTTTTCAGACGTTAATTAAATATCGTTTTTATTTCCATTTCAAGCGTAGAATTAAATGGTTAAATATTGAAACTGTTGGGTAAATATTGACCGGTAAAACTCGCTTCCTCTTTTTGCGTTCAAGCGAAGATTGACTTGTATAAGATCTTTGTTTACAAATAATTTCTAGAGTTTTCCATTCAGATAACGGAGCCAACACTGTGCACTGATAATATATGTGTTAGCCACTTATCTATCAGGCTACATGAGGTCGGCAAATACAGAATTAGAACTACGCTTTAATAAGGCTGAAACACTGAATAAAATGGACGAGGGACAAATTAAAAACTACAATTATGATTTGCCACATTTTCAAATGCTTCATTTTCCATATGATGATATGTTGGTCTTCGAACATAATTTTTTAAGTGAATATCGATTTGCAGCATTAGTTAAACATGGATAATTTTCCTAACTACTCTCAGTCGTACAAATAGCGTTTTCCGCTCTGATCTGACTCAAATACAGCTCAGATAAAGGAAACCATTTAACTTTAAGAACGTCTTTCAACTTAACACTGGTCAAGCAAAGTAGCGTTTTAAGGACAAAACTAATTATTTAAAAATGCATTTTTTCTTGTATACAATACAATACTTTATTGACACTACCCATAGGGGTTTTTCAGTGACAATTTGCAATAATAATCAAGAAATGAAAGTTAAAAAAAAAACTGTACATAAATAAATATTAAAAATGATAATTGATTTAAGTAATTAATAGCTTAAAACTGGTGACGGGGTAGCTCATCGTAAAAAGTCTTTTAGAAGATACATTCGCGCTATTTGTAATTTTTTTATCACTTTCCCCTGATGAAGGATGAATTTTTAGCCGAAACGTCGGGTTTTTAGAGCATTTGATTTTGTATACGTTTTTACATATTTTTAAGAAGAGAAAGGTTTTTTTTTTTTTTTTTTTTTTTTTAACTACGATGAATCCGCTTGGTTATAGATCCAATTTTGAAACGTTTTAAGCTTTAAGTGTTATGCGTCAAGTAAGTGTTACGTGTTAATGTTCTCGCTGGTTCGCTGGTAAAATTCCAAATATCAAACCACTTTGGTTTTGAAGTTATTAGGTGGGCTCTTCGATCTGGCCAAATTTCATTAAAATCGGTGAGAAGGCATGTATCACCGCTGCCTGGTCCTCTCATGGATACTTCCTGGGTTCGCGGGTGTCCTTTGGAAAAAAATTCGTACGCGCGCAAGTTTTAATAAACCTCTAACAAACTATATATCATTATAAAGTTTAATAAATGTAGTTTCCTATAAAAAAATATAATTTAGCGATTTTTTCCTTTTTTAAGTGCCGGGAGCCAGTAGAACCTCGAATCGACCGATGATCGTTCCATTGAATTGATCGGTTATCGAACGCCGCGCGAAGAACGAAATCGCTGCACAGTGTTATTCACAAGGCATCAATCAACAAAATGGTGTCAGGCTTTTATGAAATTCTTATTGGTTATTTAGATATCCACGTCTAAAGTTTGAGTAGCAAAAAATATTTGAGGCGTGTTGCGTAAACAGTCGCCACGGGAAAAATATTTTGAAAATCAAATCGTCTGGTTAAATTTCACGACAATCCGTCAAAACTACATACCCTATTAATTCGTTCGAAGTCGACATACTCTGCCAAAATTCAAGTACGAGTTTTCGCTCGATAAAGGTTTGCAAGAAAAACAAGCCTCCACAGGAGATTATGACACAGAATTTCGCGGAAAAAGTATTGCGTTGCAGACACGTCTTAGACTCCGCTGTTGTGATCGAGCGAGATGGGGAAAGTGGCGAAAGGAAAACGTAAAAATCAACCAGAAAAACGGGGGAAAACCAAGGCTAACGAAACCGATTCAAGCGCGTCAGCGGAGAGTTTGAGGAGTGCACTGATATCAGAGTTGAAATCTATTGGGTAGGTTGTTCGTTTTGATTGCGTGTAATGTAATTTACGCTTCAAGCTAAAGCGATTATTCATTTCGCATCAAAGGAAATTTATAATGAAAGGAAATCACATTTTTACTGTTATTTAGGTATGATGGTGATTTCTTCGTAAGAAATCTTCAAGATAGCGTGGAGCGGAGCAAAAAGCGAGAGAAAGGGCCACGCAGAACGCGCTATCTCCAGTATTTACACGTGGGCTCATGCGCTTCTGGTGAGTTCTATTTCATCGATCTAATTCTGCTGATTTTATGCCAATGTTTCATTACAAACGCGCAGTAAAGCGTTATTTGGTTTTATCTCGCTGCAGAAGAAAGAAATCGGCCCAGAGGATGAAGAATATAACATTAATTTTTAATATTTTTACATGACGCTTGCAAAGTTACCCTGCAGGACAATCGACCTCTGTGTACTTGATCCAATAACAGTGGGTAAATTTGAAGGCCGCTGCTCCAGTTCTTCGTGATCACCTTCGACAGAACCTTCAACGTCGACTAGAGTTTCTTGGTCGAACCAAGAGCCTTTGTTGATCACGTTTTCAATCTTCGCTGAAACCTATCTTTCCCTTTTTCTTAGGCCCTGGCTTCTTCCAGGATTTTATCCACAGGCTCTTTTCGTTTTTTGATGACTGTTCCATGTGGGAAACGCGAAGAATATAAAATTCGAAGTGAGAAATTTTCTGCAGGCGAGATGTAAACAAAATATGCTTATTTCTGAAATAAGAGCTCCCGGATGAAGCGTTTTGCCGCGAAAATTCCTCTGGGGCGTCTCGCACTAAGAAGATTATGACACCTTTTTTATTTATTTACTTTTATATGGAAATACGTTTTCCTAAATATCTCGCGCTTTTTTTAATATTTTTCAATTTTTTTTTCAGTAAATGTTAGATAAAATCCCCAAATTCTATTTGGTCGAAAAAAAATGTTTTTTCACTTTATCACCCTATCGAACCCAGGAAGTACCCTTAAGCGTTATGCGTTTTAAAGGCGGGGCTCTACCTGAATTTGAGTGACATTTGAAGAGGTTTGAAGAATGGATAGAAGAAAGAAAATGATTTTTGGAACACTAGCAGACAGTTGATAACCATGCAAGAGCACCCCAGGTTTCTAGTGGACTAACTTGGTGTCCGTATATTAATTATTAGCTACAAATTCTAATTTTAAAACATCGCTAAATCTTCAACATTTCTAAATTCTTTTAATGTTACCAATCCTTCAAGAAAAATTACTCCCTTCCAAATATACCTAAAAATCACCCAAAAATTCATAAAACACCCCAAAACATTGATTTGTGTAATGAATGGAGGGTTTTTGTATTGCTTGAAATGCGAACAAGATATTTCCATTTGACCAATTTTAAGCGCCGTGAAAACGGCTTTCAGGTGTATATCCGCGTTAAGTTAGAGTTATTGTTTTCGTTGGTAAGTTAGATTGAATCTAACCGCGAAATATCGGTCTGTAACAAAATTATGTCACACAGTTTAAACAAACTAATTAACCAAAACCAAATCTAGCCTTGATGAACTGGAAACGATGATGATATTTAAATATTTTCCAGCCAAACGTTTCAAGCACTTCGATCGTTTTTACAGACAGGATGGAAAGTTGTACCTTGTTTCCCGCGGTTGATGCAAGTCCTCTCTCCATTCTGAATGACTTTCGATGGCAGACGATAATTGACTTCTATCGAAATTCATGTTTAACAATGTTCTGTCTCTGAAAGTCAAAGGTTCTTCACTTTACAAACTGCTGCTCGGTGCTCTGGTTGTCGTGAAACTTTGTGCGAACGCGCGTACAAGCCAACAGACCATACAGGAAATATTTAATCCGTCATTATTTCAAATAATGACGGATTAAATATAGGTGGGTGCGAAGATAGTCTTTGTTCTTCCACCAATCGAAAGAGACCTTTTCAGCTTTTGTTTTGTTCTTATTTTCCTTTCCGATTTCATGTTCCAGCGCACTTGGGAAACGAAACTCCTGAGTGGCCGGAAGTTTAGGTTAAGTCGACATGGTTAGTTATCGTCTGCATAATTAAACATTAGAAATGATAGAAATGTCGTCCAATGGAGTCCGCAGGAGTCGCATCGTCTAATAGCCCGATGGACTTTCCAAGATGCTAATCAGAAAACAACGATTTGTTCAATAAGCCATGAAGTGAAACAAGCACACTAGACAAATCATCTACCTAGTTCTTGCTACGATGCGAAACAAGAGCGTTACCAATGTAAATACCTCTTTTTTTTTTTTTAATCCATGGGGCAAAACTAAGCCAGTATACACCTCGTTTATATACCTCGTTCTTTAAGCTACGTCGCGAAACAAGCACACTACAAAAGTTGTATATGTGTCATAATCATAGATGGATCCTGCTCTTCGCTGGCCAAGGACATTTCAACCATTGAAGTGGAACGTATTATAGATTGAAATCCCTGATTGACACATAACGAGAGGTATTGTTCAGAATACCAAAAATGGAACGTAACGTGACTTTCAAGCATCGAGCAATGTAATGTTGCGACGTTTGTTCCTTTGTAGAAGATGCAAATATCATTTGTTAACGGATATGTTCGGTTTCTTCTTCAAAATCTCGATCGAAATCGTTCAAACGACAAAACATTCATCGTTCGGATGCTGTCACTCATGCTCGAATTATAAACTTTACTGAAGTGAAAGAAAATTCGTGTATTTGGCTTAGGAATTTGCTTCAACATGTTGGAATCACACGTACACAAGTCGACAACCATACTGATGAACGACGTCGCGGCTTGTTATAGCAGTTGGACTTTTGAAACACTGTGAAAATCTACTGAATGGACAGTTAAGTAAGTCTGCGTAGTTGCCATTTCAGAGCTTGCAAGTTTCTTATTATGGGATGGTCGAGTTGCTCTTTCCTTGTGGTTTTGGGGTTTTGCTTTCATCTCTTTCCCGGACCAGGATATTTTAGCAGCATTCATTTATGAACTCGATGCTTCTGCACGTAAGGGTTATAAAGAGGAGGATTTTTTGAAGCAATCATCTGCAGCAAGTATTTACATTATATATTCATATTTGTATCATGAGTCCGACGTAACATGAAATGTCTTTTTGCTTTCGATAGTTCGCTTCTTTGTCTATACCAACATTACCGACACTTAAATAGTTCAGATAAAGCAATATTCTTTTACCTCTGAACTAGCCTTAATCAGCCACAGCGAAGTCCGTCAGCTATTTCACCTTAGCTATATGCAAGTGGATCATTAGCGCACAAAACTTTGTGGACGGAGAGAGTTTCGTCACTTCCGGTAATCATCCTTATTGTGCTTTTCTCCTTGACTACTAGCAATCAAAAGAGAGCTTTATCTTTTCCGGTAGTCGTTCTTTTTTGAGCTTTTCTCTTTGGCTAGCACCAACCAAAAGAGATCTTTGTGGAGAGAGAGAGCTTCAAGTTATCACTTCCGGTAATCGTCCATGTTGTGCTTTTCTCTTTGACTACTCACCAATCAAAAGAGAGCTTTATCACTTCCGGTAGTCGTCCTTGTTGAGTTTTCTCTTTGGCTACCACCAACCAAAAGAAAACTTTGCGGAGTCGTCATTTTCTCTTTGGATTTGATTTGATTTTTATAGATTGAAATCCCTGATTGACACATAACGAGATTCATTGTTTAGAATACCAAATATGGAACCTAACGTGACTTTCCAGCTTCAAGCAATGTAATGTTGCGATGTTTGTTCCTTTATAGGAGATGGAAATATCATTCGTTAACGGATATGGTGTTCGGTTTCTTCTTCAAAATCTCGATCAAAATCGTTGAAACGACAAAAATTCATCGTTTGGATGTTTGTTACTCATGCTCGAATTATAAACTTTACTGAAGTGAAAGAAAATTCGTGCATTTGCGTTTGGTTCTTAGGAAGTTTGCTTCAGCATGTCGGAATCATAAGTACACAAGTGGTCAACCATACTGATGAATGACGTCGCGGCTTGTTATAGCAGCTGGATTTTCGAAACACTGTGAAAATCTAATGAATGGAGATGCGCAAATTTCCTATCGACAGTTAAGTCTGCGAAGTTCTATTTCAGAGCTTGCAAATTTTCTTTCCTTGTTGTTTTGGGGTTTTGCCTTCGTCTCTTTTCCGGCCCAAGATGTTTTCGTAGCATTTATTTAAGAACTCGATGCTTCTGTACGTAAGGATTATAAAGAGGAGGAACTTTGAACCAATCATCTGCAGCAAGTATGTACATTGTATATTCATATTTGTATTATGAGTTCGACGTAACATAACATGTCTTTTAGGTCAGCTTTCGTTAGTTCGCTCCCTTAGTGATACCAACATCACCGACACTTAAATAGTTCAGACAATACAATGTTGTGTTACCAACTAGCCTCAATAAGGCACAGAATAGTCCGTCAGCTTTATATTTCACCTGAACTAAAAGTGCTTACTTTCTTTAAATCCAAAGCAGAACCACTGAAGAATAGTCAACAGGCTCTAATTTAAAACGAACGAATGTTGTTCGAATTTAAGAATGTTTATTTTGTTTAAGCTCTCAGGCCTGTCCGAAGTTAAGACGTATGTATTTGGAATCTCAGATAAAAACTGACTGACACGAAATACTGTGTAAAAAAAAAAAGGTAAAAAGGAGAAATGAGCTACGAAAATTTTTGATATCCACATAGAAGAAGACGGATTTGGTAGATTTTTGTTTTTCAATTGAATTCACCCATAACGTCACTGTCAAATTCCTACCACTATTGAAAGAAAATACACAAAATGTGAAATAATCATGCTCGAACTGAAGTACTCCTTCTCTCATATCATGGCACGTACTCAGTCTTTTCATGGGTAAATTGAAATCAATTTATTATCATTAAGTAGCATTGATGGTTATATATAATAACGGCTATTCTAATTTTAGCTGGTAAAGCTCGCTTCCTCTTAGTCGTGTTGATTTCAAGCGAAGATTATCTCGTACTGATCACACTGTATACAAATCATTTTCAGAGCTTTCCATTTAAGCGACGGCCACAACACTTGTCGGCATTGATAATATTTTTTTCCGAGCTACTTATTTATTAGGCCACCATGAGATCTCTAGCTGCTGGCTTCAGTTATTCGTTTTTATTCTGCAAATATAGAATTTGAAGCACCCTATAATACGATTAAAACACTGGATAAACTGAACGAGGGACATGAATTTAAACTTCAATTATGGTTTGCCACAATTTTAAATGCTCCATTTCCCATATCGGTTTTTTAACTGATTGTCGATATGCAGCTTTAATTGGATATTTGAAAACTTTCCTCCAACTTATGCAAATTATTAAACTAGCATTGACTCGACACTGGAATTAAAAACTACAATTATGGTTTGCGACAAATTTAAATGCTCCATTTTCTATATCATGCTATGTTCTCGAACATATTTAGTTTTTAAACTGAATGTTGATATGCAAAATTATTTGAATATTGAAAATTTTCCTTCAACTTATGCAAATTATTAAAACTCAGTAATGACTCGACATTAGCAAAAAGCGGTGTTTACTGATGTGACTGAAATGCGCCTGGACTCAGGACTTGAAAACGAGTAAAAGCTAAAGAAACTTTCTTTTCTCGGAGTGACTCCGAGAAAAGTCATGTAACTTTACACTGATCAAGAAAGGTAGAATGTTTCATTTTTCATGTAACTTGATACTTAGAACTGCTCATTAGCTATTCAAAAAAATGTCATTTCCGTAGGATTTTTGTGCAACTGAATGCTTTTGAATGTTCAATTACTACCACAAAATGTCAGAGCTAAAATGCTAGAACAATTCAGTTTTTTTTTGTGTGGGGTTTATATTTTAAATCCAGATCAAACTTTTCCTTTAAAATATAACCATTAAACAAGAAATATGAGTGATAGGAACCGACGTTTCGGTGCATCTTGCGCCATTATCAAGGTTACATAATTAATGATAAAAAGCGGTTTGTAAAAAGGCTAAGTTGAAGCGAATTTGCATAACATAGTGGCAAGCTAAATTACTTAAATACTTTAGCACGAAGAGAATCGGACTGCACATTCAATGTTGGTTTAAGCTCTTGAATATACATCATGAACAAATTTGACTGCCTTGTTAATGAAATGATGTATATTCAAGAGCTTAAACCAACATTGAATGTGCAGTCCGATTCTCTTCGTGCTAAAGTATTTAAGTAATTTAGCTTGCCACTATGTTATGCAAATTCGCTTCAACTTAGCCTTTTTACAAACCGCTTTTTATCATTAATTATGTAACCTTGATAATGGCGCAAGATGCACCGAAACGTCGGTTCCTATCACTCATATTTCTTGTTTCATGTATTTCTAAATCATTTCTTTTAATATAACCATCACATCGGTAATTCTAACTCATGGTTAATTCTAGCTCAAGCATGCTATGGTTCTGCTATATAATTGTCAAATTATCTGTGAATCCAGGAAACAGCGTTTTAAGTTTTCTGCTTTAAAGTGAATATGACACAAAAAACTTTTCTCGTTTTTTTAGGAGTTTGATGCGTGTACAAACCGAGTTTAAAAATGAAACTTAACTAGAATTTTTGAAAACCATTTTTTTTCGAGGCAAAAATACCCGCGTTTTCCTTTAAAAGTGTCGTCGGACTGGGACCCAATTTTCCACATAATGACGTCCCTCTACTTGACATTGTTCCGGGAGTTGTTGGGTAGCACTTACTGCGGAACTGCAGACCGTGGAACCGCGGAACCTGCGGAACCTAGAGACATGACTATTTTTTTTTTATTTTTTGCAACTTGCATACCAGGTATAAGGTTATAGCTGATTTCATTGCTCTGTATAGACCTGGAATTTTTTTACATGATTCGACAGGATGATTCGACGATCATGATTCGACCGAGAGGTTACCAAGCTCATCGATGAACTCGCAAAATCATGAAGGTTCTGCACGAAGACTTGACGTGACGGGTGATTTATCACCAATATTTGTACGGGAGCTCGATAAAGGAAACAGCCAATTTTCTTTTTACGAGTACCGCATTTGTTTCAAAAATCTGTAGATTGTATCGGCAACACCAGGTCTATACAGAGCAATGAAATCAGCTGTACCCTTATATCTGGTATGCAGGTTACAAAAAAAAAAAAAAGGTTCCGCAGGTTCCGCGGTTCCGTGGTGCTCCAAACCACGGTCACGGTAGTGATAAGGATAAATTATTAATGAGTTTGAGAAGAGACGAGCAGAGACATAACTCGGTTTAAACCCGGCGGTTAAACGAAGAGGGACGGCGTCACATTATCTTTGAACTTGCGAGAAGAGCTTTTAATTTTAATTAAAGTAAACACACGTTCTCAGATATCTTTGGTTCTTGCCATTTGTAGGTAATAACGGCAATAATTTCCATTCAAGAAGCCACATTGATTTGAAATTGATTGTCTCTTCTCGGCAACTGATCAGGATCTGTTTTCTAAACGTTAACTTCTACTAGATTAGCTGCAACAAAATTTTAAACAGATCACAACACTCGACACCGACAACAACTGCGGTCCGATATCGAAAGGTACTATCAAAATAATTAATCAACTAGTCGAGTTTAGAAATACTCACGCGGCGAAATTTATAAGCTAGCGAATCAGCTAGCGAATCCCTTTTTTTGCGTCACTTGTTTGTTTAAGTACTTATTTAACTTTTATTTTAGTCAATTCTGTTGTAAACACCAAATGTATTTGCATTTAGTAAAGTATAAACATATCTACCCGCCTCGACTAGCTTCAGCTATTTGCGGGTAGGTATATAAACACCTTGTAACTGTCTATTTTTAAAAAAGTGTTGTTGTTGTTGTTGTTGTATAATATCGTGTATTATTATATGGCTGGCTCCGCGAGCGGGCAAGATGAGTCAAATCCTGCGCTGTGATTGGCTACCCGACCGGGCAAGATTGAGCTATCTTGCCCGCTGGGGATTACCCGTTGCCCGTCCGCTTGGCGTCGAAAGTTTAATCCCAACAACAATGCAATCTTTTCTTCGATTTTCTCATTGTTTTGGGGGAAAAAGCTCACTAAAAAGTTCGGTAAACTCTCAACATTTACCTAGAGGAAAGGAAATTAAGAGAATGGAATCGTTCTGGTGTGGTGAAAATTTTGTTTCAGCTACAATGAATGAATGTGAGTTGAATCGGTGAGTTGCTCTGCCTGCAGTATTTTAGATAAAGTTGATTTTGTAAAACTTAGGCCCAGTTCAGACGCCGAACTTTTTATGAGTTGAACCTAATACCTCGAATTAACTACATGAAAAGTTGGGCGTCTGAATCAGTTGAGAACGGCTGTTTCAATTTGGAACGGCTCAGCCGTTCTTCCCGCCTGGCTCAGCCGGGAATTTCGGATTTGGAACGGCGCCGAACTGTTCATGAGCCGAACCTATTATGCATAAATTATTATAACGTATTTCAAATAAAAAAAAATTAAAATTAAACCAAAAAAAAAAAAAACGCTAACATTTCGATTGGTTTTGCTTCAAGTAAATTAAGTTCGGCTAATTAAGTTCGGCGTCTGAATCAAAAGGCGAGATTTTCGTGATTTGGGCCGACCTTAATTTGAATTACTGAGTTCGAATGAGTTCGGCTCATGGCTCGGCGTCTGAACTGGGCCTTATTGTCTCAAGTCGAGTGCCAAATTGATAAGTTCTCTAGGTTTGCAATGACCGTATTTGCGTAATGAAAGTTGCGTTAAGTGTTTAGAGCAGTTCAGAAAAGTATTTTTCTCAAGTTCGCCGAAGAAGCTCACATTTTTAATTTAGCCGCGTCTTGCTTGTTGTAAACAACAAAGTTTCGCCCAGTTTTCTGATTTACCCGCTCTTTTTTTTGGCTTATGTTTGCATATAATCTCAAAATCTATTGTTTCATTCAAGAATTAATGATTGGAAGCCGAAAACTGTGTATATATGTTTATTATTTACGCCACCGCGCGATCGGCTGAAAATGGCGAGTTTGCCGGATTCTATTCAAATCTTCCCGCTCTTGCGAAAATCTAAATTTTTCGTCCTCAATAATTGTATAGGGAGAGTTTCACGGTTCGGCGCATGTGCGAGCGATAACGTAAGCGCTGTAAAGCCAATTGTTCTTGGACCAATTAGAAGCGAGTACACAACACCGGCGGGATACGGCGGCGGGCAAGTCTTACAACTTGCTGGCATAAAAATAAAACTGACCGGCCAGTGTTTCGGTCACATTGCAGAAAGAAACAAAAGGCTGTCCATGTAAAACACATGGGGATTTTTGCAGCGCCGCGTTTTGCATGTCCCATGACATTCAAGAAATGCCAGAACTTATGAATTTATGCGAACGTATGCGGTTTTATTTTAGTACAATGTCGATATCTCGCGGCATCGACCTTTTTTTTTTACGCGCGGTTCGAAAAGCCGAGAAGCTCCCTCAAACTTACGTACTTAAATCCAGTATTTCATCAGCATTCAGTGATAACCTTACTATAGTGTGTTCGTTCGATAGCCTGATTTTATTAGACCAGCGAGAAGGCGAAGAACGAGAAATCCGCAAGCTTCGAATTCAAGAAGCGAAGCGACCGTTTAGTAACAACAACACTGAGTGTCCTTCCGAGATGCTGGAATGCATTTGAGAAACCTCTGCCATGGTGGCAATCAAAACTGCGTTTGCCATTCGCAATGACCATAATTTGATAGATAAATGAATACCCTACAATAGATTTCGTAGTTTGTCGCAAATCTTTTGGGTTTTTTTCTCCTGCCCGCTATTCGAGCCCGCTAATAGACGACTACAACTATTGATCACATATTTATTCGACTCGCGTCTTAGCGTTGTACATTTTTTTCCATCCAAAGCAAAACACCGATGTTTGATGCGGTTTGTCCGTCGAATTCTCCGTTTTTGACAGTTGACTTCCATACGAAGAAACAGTACGATTGAAATCTTGAAATCCTTGCGAGTTCATCGAAAGCCAGTTGGTGACCTTTGCCATTTCCAGCAAAAGCAGATGTGCCGCGAAATCGTTGTCTATTTTAAACAGACTTATCCCTTTACCAATTTTCCACGTTTGGTGGAAATATCTTGTTAACCACACAGGATTTCAAAATCCACTCCACTCTGTCCGCTTTAACTTCTGTGCTTCCGGAGAGTGCACAGAACGTCTCGTCGCCGGTCGGCCGCGACGTCTCCTTTGACGATCCATCGACAAAAATGTCGTTTTCGGATGCTAAAACACTTTTAACCTTACAAAAATCGAACTTATATTTACAACAGGAAACAAACATTATAAAAAGTGAAGAACGAAGAGAGAATGATCCAAATTCGGGTACGATTTCAACAGATTGTTCCACCACAAGCTCGCATCGAATTTAGTGTCGACCCGTACAATTTATTTATTTGCGCTTGACCGTGAACATCGGCCTTTAAGCCATTTTAAAGTTAGAGCCCTAAGATAATTTAGGATTCCTTGTTTTCCACGATTACATGCTAATCCAAAAATGCACTGAAAATAAATCTTGCACCGGCCGGCTATGAAGTATTTCTTTCCGAGCAGAGCAGTTTCATGTCCTGTTCTGTTTTGTTGTTGTAGTTTTAACTTGAAGGTAAAGCCATATAATAAATCCTTTATTGACCAAGCTTGTTCGGTCAAGATGGCTGGATATTGGCCTCGTTCTTTTTTCGCGTTTTTATGGACCTCGACTTCGTTGGTCCATTAAAACGCAAAAAAAAAAAAAAACGAGGCCAATATCCAGCCATCTTGACCGAACCGGCTTGGTCAATAACGCATATTTATTTACACTGCCAGAAGACCACGCGCTTATGAGGCTTATCGTGCGTTGCATCATCATGAATTACTTGTCCTATTTTTTGAATAATATAATATATTGGCCTTCCACTTGATTAATATCTCACACTGAGACGGATCCCTAAAAACTACGAGTGCCGTTTTAAGCTACAGCAGAAGCTTTAAGCCGAAAAAAACCGAATGTTTGAATAGCAGACTAGGAGACTTTGCGTTAACTACTATTACTTTGACGCCTTTATCCCAAACTGCTGGTTCTGGAGAAGCTTGGTCATTTTTCCTCCGTATTAAAGTAAGAAATCCTTACTTATTACGCGCTCTACCTACAAACGGAACGACTGCATACTATGCGAAGTGGCTTTGTCAGCATTTTGCTCCCCCGCCATTTGTGGGGATGCACAATCTGCGAGACAAACACGCGAGACACAAACAATTACTCATACCCAGTTCTCCTTTCCTGTTCTTTTGCGGCGAGAATACGGAAATTTAGTCGGAAGTTTGCAAATTTTAGTCACAAAACTAAACAACCGCATTACAATTAGTAAATAACTTGACTTACGCTTGATATGTTTTGGCCACGCGCGGCTGCGGCACTTTTTGGAGTCAATATAGCGCAACGGAATATGACGGCGATTGGAAAACTTCAAGTTTTAAGTTTTGATCGCTTTTGTATATATAAAACCTTGAAAAAGAGAATTTTGTTTTGTCATATACAATTTAAATCTCTCGTTTGAAATTTAGAGCGAAATCTCGGTCCATATTAAAATTATGCCACACGCTTTAATACACATAAGACTAACCAAAACCAAATCTAGCTTTGATTAACTGGAAACGATGATGATATTTACACTTCTCCCAGCAAAAGGTTTTAAACACTTTGATCGATTCTACAGTTGCAAGTTGTACCTTATTTCCTGCGATAGATTCAAGTCCTCTCTCCATGGTGAATGACGTGCGTTGAAAAAAGACAATTGACTTCCATCAAAGTTCATGTTTAAGGATGTTTTGTCTCTTACAGTCAAAGATTCGATATGTTACGAGCTGCAGATACGACAACACCTTTATGGTTGACCTGCTGCATACGTGTTGCAGCGGATTTTTTATGCCAATCATGATATGTTTGTTTTGAGGAAGTTGGGTTTTACGCTCGTCTGCGTGTGTAGCCTTTGTTCTTCTACCAATCAAAAAAGCGAACGGAATGAAGGGGAGGTATTCTGTTTCATGCGCGACAAATTTCCGGCATGCATGATCTAAGAACAAACCTGCGTGATAATCAGTTCGAAAGGTTTCATGCTTTCGGTGTCAGGTCCACCCTACCCCTCCCCCTCTCCCACCAACCTCAAGAAGGGTATCAAATGGCCCTATTCAATTTAAAATGCTCGCAAAATTTGGTCTTTGCTCGAATTGCTCGCAAAAATTACACGGGTGCTCGCTTGCTCGTGCTCGCAAAATTTTTGCAACTGTTCGCATGCTTGCATTCTCGTTAACATGTGCTCGATTGCTCGAAATTTCGTTGTTAATTTTGCTTTGTAGTTTTTTTATACATATATAAACGATAAATCAGTTATGATTAGAAAGAGATGGAAAAATTTAGTTCGCAGGCTGTGGATCTAATAGATCTGGAGAACTCTTGGCGTTCTTGAGCGTCCACCGTATCCTGACTGACTCACTTGAAGCTACGTGACGTAATTTGACATCAAGCAGTGAAATACTGGGACTGGTTGAACTTGCACCTATTGTTCTGTTTTGGAGGTGTCAGCCAGATTATTAGCTATTAGTTGGCGGGAAACAACGTCTCCTATTAATAAAAGAGAGATTCCGGCTAGCGGAAAATTTACGACTGATCGAGGTACTCGAAGTGCTCGCTGCCCGCCATCTGTATTTTCGAAAGTGCTCGCTGCTCGCAAGAAAAATGTTTACAACTACTCGTGCTCGCAAAAATAAACACACTGCTCGCATGCTCGCAAAGACCATTCGATACCCCTCTCAAGTATGAAGGTAGATCCTGGACAAAATGTTCGACTCGTCGTTTCGTTATGGCGTTTCATCGTTTCAGCACGCCGATACTTCTAGTCGAGTCGTTGTTTTCCGAGTTCGACTCGTCAAATTGCCAGTTCGACTCGGCGTTCTAGGAAGTCGACTCATCGCTTCGTGAGTTCTTCTCGTCATCTTGTCAGTTCGACTCGTCGTTTTACGAGTTCGACCCATCACTGACCACATCGGTTCGTCGTCCTTTGTCTTTTTGCCGTTTCGTCGTTTCGTTATGGCGTTTCATCGTTTCGTTATGTCGTTTCGTCGTTTCGACTCGTCCACTCAGAGAGGCTATAATTCGACGTACATTACATAATGTGTTTTCCATTTTCCCGCGGTTTTGGTCCTCGCCATGTGAGATCCGAAACCGACTCGTTGAGAGATGGAGGAGTTGCGGGGAATTTTGCAAAACGCCATAAGTAAAATCGAAGATATATCGTCTCCACCAAATGAAAGAGACAACAATCAGGTCAATCAACAGCCAACAAGCTCGATTTCAAGAGCAGAAGCGTATTGGAGGTGAGCCGATGATAATAATATTCAACACGCTATAAAAGCGTTCTTCAAGGAAACGTTTGTGTGCATGTATTTATATTAGTTCCTAGGTGATCGGTTTTTATATGGGGTTCTGTACTCCTTTACAGACTATCCTTTGGCGTTTTAACCATAGATTGTAATAAATGAATGAATGAATGAATGAATGAATGAATGAATGAATGAATGAATGAATGAATGAATGAATGAATGAATGAATGAATGAATGAATGAATGAATGAATGAATGAATGAATGAATGAATGAATGAATGAATAATGTAGCTCGCCTATTTGCAAATAATCTTTATATTTGTTGTTGATGGCAAAATCATTTGAGTCGCTATTTTTGGAAGACACAGACTGAAAGAATGATGTTTAGTACCTAAGAGCCCAAAATATTTTACGCTTTTCATTCTAGACAGAGTTAGTATTCTGAAAGCTGTAATGTAATGTCAAGCTTACATTCACACAGGCTTATTGAGTTGTCCTATCTACTTTGTTCAAAGCTGAAGGGGTATAGGTCGCCATGACTTTGAAATAGCACTAAACAGTGGTTTGTTGTTAGTCTTGATGAATGCACTAAGCATATTTTGTGCTTGAACGAAAGTTTTGTTTTTCTGTGTAACACGTTAATTAATGACAGCCAGATTTTTGAGAAAGAGACCCTTTCTGCAGGTCAAATATGATAGGACTGGTAAGGACAGTGAATTAAGCTTGGAAGACCCAGCTTCAAAAGCAAAGCATTTTTACCTAGTAGGGCACTAAGCCTCCTTTGGCTGTTGTATTGTTCTTATGCATCAGTCGATGGAAACTTTGACAGTCTCTTTTTGTTCTAAAATGGTAGTAGTCTAATGTGAATTACCAGAAATTATCAATACCCTCCCTGTGTAGGATCATTGGAAATGATTTCCCAGAGTTGGGTGGTGGTGCAGGAAGTGGGACTAAACTCTTGATAATGTATGAACCCAAACTGGAATTTCCAGAGGGGAAGAGAAGCTGAAACCAAAAACCCCTTTTTGGGGTGTTTGGATATCTTCTGGAACAGGGTATTTGAGCAAAGCCACAAACTTCAATATTGTTATATTAAGGCAAAGAAAAATGGCTAAAGGTGCAAGCAATTAAAAAACTCGGCAATGAGCACCAGCTGGAATGTCTTGGTTTGACACAGCCAGGAGAGGGGTGGGCTGGGGTTTGCATTGACTGATGCATTATTGTTACTAGTGTGTTAATTCTAAGCATGGAGTATTCTGAAAGAGTGACTATATTGTTAAAATCTCAGTTACACCAGTAGTAATATCTCAAACTGTGCTTTCTTCAGGGCAGCTTTCCCACAGTACAGGTCAGCCTCTCATGGCCCACAACCCAAAAAAAGGAAAAAAGGCCCAACATTTGTCCCCATTGTGATAAAGGACACCTGGACCCACGACTTTATTCTCCTGCACTCCCCAAACACAAACAAAACACCATCACTGGCTGAGTCTCATACTTTAACTCTTGCTGGTCTGGGTAAGAAGAAAATTGTATTTCCAGACAAGCGAGGGGACTTTCTGAAATTAAGAGCTACATTGGAAAAAGAGTATCCTAAACTGACATCCCAGCGAGGAGCATTAATGAGCTCCTACGTGCAGATAGAGGTGGACCATTAAGGCCCCTTGTACCAATTCCAATGGAACAACATGGTGGATACAGCATTCCATATGTAAAAGATGTGGTCTCAAGCACAGCAGCAATTTACATCAGGCCTATGCAAAGTAAACTTGATCTGGAGAGATTGGTCCAACCCTCTATGTGTGATGAGCAAGTCAAGACACAATGTGTCAACTGCGAAAGAGACATTCCCATTCAGAGTATTAAAGAACACTTTAATACATGTCCTGGGGGGAGTAGTGGAGGGAGCAGCAGTCACAGCATTCAAGGGGGTGGCAATCTCTGGACCAGTAGCCGAGGAATGAGACGCCAAGGAATGAGCAGCCAAGGAGCAAGCAGCCAAGGAGCAAGCAGCCAAGGAGCAAGCAGCCAAGGAGCGAGCAGCCAAGGACCAAGCAGCCAAGGAGGGAGCAGCCAAGGACCAAGCAGCCAAGGAGCAAGCGGCCAAGGAGCAAGCGGCCAAGGAGCAAGCAGCCAAGGAGCAAGCGGCCAAGGAGCGAGCAGCCAAGGAGCAAGCCGCCAAGGAGCGAGCAGCCAGGGGGAAAGCAGCACAGGAGTGACAGGTTTCTCTTCTCAGATATGTAACACAGACGGAGAGGCAAGGTTGTGGGTAGATCAACTGTCTGAAATGTTTCCAGATTCCCCCAAAGGCAAGATCGAACTTGCTGTTCAGAGGTCAGCGACCCTTGAAGAAGCTGCAGATCATGTGTGTGAGTTCCTGGAAGAAATGGGCATGGTCACAAGTGCACCTGAAACATGCACTAATGAGACATTGTACTTTGCATCTACTGAAAGTGCGGTTGAAAGCCTTATGGCCAATGTCAAGACAGATGATTACAGCCTTACTGTCGACAGAGATGAAGTTTGGAGAGGAGCGCTGATATTTTACAAGAAAGCGTTAACTAACAGTGACAAATTAAGGAACAATCTAACCATTTCCTTCAAAGGAGAGAATGGTTTAGATGCAGGTGCCATTAGAGCTGAGGTTTTTGAAATGTTGTTGAAAGAAATTCAACAACGGCTGTTTGAGGGTTCAGAGTGGTCTTTGCTTCCTGTGAAAGACAGCTCCAAAGGCCTACTGTTTCAGCTTGCTGGAATTATTGTGAGCCACTCCATTGCTCAAGGTGGTCCCAGTTTTAGTGCTTTATGTCCAGCAATCTACTTCTACTTAGCAGATGCAAACCCGCTGTATGTACTCTCTCAACTTAGAAGACAAGATATCCCGCTCAATGCAGGTACTTTATCGTACTAGTACTATGGTTTTTGTTAAATTTATGGTCACAAGAAAATTGAGATGTACATAATTCTGAATACTTCATATAGGGGGGAGGCAGGTCTATAGAGAGAGGGGGGGGGGGGGGCACTATTAAAAAATTATACTTCCAAACAAGGGGCTTGTTAGAGAGAGGGCTTAGGGATGGACCATTTAAGCAATAGAGCACTTTTTCCATGTTTACATAGCCTCATCTAAACACAAGGAGGGTTGGGAGAATTTGAGACAGTTTGCATAACTTTCGAAAGTACGCACTAATCTAAAACCTCACAACCGTGTTTACATACTCTCATCTAAACACAGCTATCGACTAATGAGAGCATGTGTAGTAGCTCACTTATTCTATGTTTTTTGGCAATTACCATAGAAAAAATTCCAGCACAACTTAACCGAAAAAAATAATTTTTTGCTCAGAAAAATTGCCCTCTCCCCCTCTCTTTCTCAAAAATAATGGTCTGTCCTTCAATAGAGCTTTGACAGTAATAGAATCAAAGGGCAAGTGAATTGTTTCTTGCGCATGTTGTTTCCTGTCCTAATCCATATGGCATAATTCTAATGTCACAATGGAACAATTCTGACAGGTTATTTTTTTTCTTTTAAATTCAAGGAACTGCTGTGCTACATGAATTGTTAGATAAGTTGCAGGAAGGAGATGTTGATGAAGTCCTTGACAGCCATCCCTCCTCAGAGTCCTTCTGGTCAGTGATAAACGCCTCCCACTGGCCAATAACCAAGAAGATAACTAACCAGAATGCGGCACATCTAGTACAAAATCTACTGGAAAGTGAGATCATCCTGTCCCGCAAGTTTGAGATTGATTCATTTGCCAAAGGTCTTAAGATGTTTGAGTTCCTAGATGTGATCAAAAACAACAAGGAAGTCTGCTTTAAGCTGCTTTGTAATTCTATTGAGCAAACCCTCACTCCCACTGGATTTCAGAATCTCTTTGATGCCAGTGTAGAAAGGCCTTCCGACTTCGCTCAGCAACGTTCCTATGACTGGTTCATCGAGTATGTAAGTAATGCTGGTGAGGAGAAACTCAAATGTCTGCTGCAGTTCATTACTGGCTTCAAATCAATTCCACCTCGTGGTCTCCCTCACAACATTGTGCTTAGATATCTTCCTGATGATGATGAGAAAGCTTCCTTGCCATCAGCAACAGCATGCCTGGCAATATTACAGCTCCCAACAATTCATTCCACTGAGAATAAGTTTAATCAAAGCTTGGATATCGCTTTACAGTTTGAAAGCCAGGGATTTGCTACTATTTAGCAACTTTGTACCCCAAAGCTAAGAAAATACCAGTGAACTGCAGTTTTCTGAAAATGTTTCATGTTGGCTGTATGGATTTGTAGTTGTTCTCTTGTTTGTTTTGTTTTGTTGCATAACATAGAACTTATCAAGGTATAATTTAAAAGAATTGCTACTCCCAGACTGAGAGGCTAAAGGCTGGTTTTCAATAGTGATGGAGTTATGGTCAAAGTTGTAATCAGAGGCTTTGTCCTCCACAGCAACATGCTTTCGTGAAAATCAAACCAATGGAATCTTAAATTGAGCTTATGACTCCGCTTATGACTCTGACTTTCGATCGCTTTTTCGACTCAGACTACAACTCTGACTCCGCCTCTGGTCAAAACCAGCCTTAAACAATTTTGCATAGTTGTGGTTATCAATGGTGTAAAAGAAGATGATTATTAATTTCAAAGTTGATGTTTTTGACAACATTTAAGTCTTCTTAGTAATCTTAACACATTGAACATTCTGTAAGGATTTCATTATCATACAAGTGATTGGCAGTTCCTTTCTTTAAGACTACTTAAAATGTTACAGTTAAAACCATGATGTTTGATTTTGCTTGTGCAGTCATCAATATTATATACAGTGTATGTATAGATGTACCTTAAGAACAGAATCAATAAATGGGATGTTTTAGTTTTGATTTTCAACTACATTGAAGAAAACAGTGTACACTTTTTTTCACAGTATTCCTTTGTGTTGTGGAATAACATACCGGTATGTAAAAAGGATGATCATTTGAAGGGATGTGCGGAATAAGACCCTAAGTGACTTTTGATGTAAGGTCAAATTCTCCTTTTGTTTCACAAGGGAATACAATGCAATTTGGTAGGAGAATCTAGCAATTTATCAGAAGTCACTCAGGGCTTTCTTCCAGACACCCCTTCATTTGTTCTCAGTTTCATGCAACAATAAATTTTCCAGTTTCCTGAGGCCATTTTTAATTAGCATTACAATAACCAAAAGTACGTAAACATGATATTAGTACCTTTTTAGTAAAAAACGAAAAAAAAAAAAAAAAAACATTATGACATAGAACTCAAATGGTTCTAGACATTAACTAATGCCTGCAAACGCAACACAAGATTAAGATAGATATCAAATCACAGACATTGACTCTCAGCTAGGGGGTCATTCTGTTCCAGGCATGCACGTAGATCATTTTCTGCAATACTAGGTAATTCTATATCAGGAACTTCCACGGGTGATGTGTCATCCAGGAGCACACTGTCTCCACCCCACTGACAATCAGGCAGGGGGCCACTCCAATCAATGCCATAATGGGGAACATCATCCACATGTGGAATAAAAAGTACAAGTAGATGGTCAGAAACAATTGGTCAATTAGGTGATAAGCAAATGAAAATGATATCTACCACAGAAAATTACTTTCCCTTGTGTGTGGCTTAACTGCCACACCCTAACTCGTTTTTATTATTATTTTTCAACCTCCTTTAAGCAGAAAGCGATGATTGGTCCTAAGGGTGTCTCCGTATAGCAGGTTGGACTGTATTTATGTAGTTATAGTCACAATAAACAGTTTTTTCTTGTAGTTGGATTTCTATCATAAGAAGTAATTCAAGCAAAGTTTATCCGAATGGAAAAAAATGAATTTGTTGAGAAAGGGCTTGAACACAGCATAACAAGTACTGTTGATATTGCTGCAAAGTAACGACAAATACAAATATTTCAAACTCAGTAGAAATCCCAGAACCAAAAAAAGAGCTATTTTAGAACAAACAGACCTGGACCAACTAGAATGACTTGAAATAATAATTATTAGTCCTGTGTCGACATAAATTGTAGATTATAAACAGTGCAACATAATATGTATGGGTACTTTCAACATACCAATGGTTGTGCTTGCTCTGCAGAGAGTGAAAATCCATGGAGACCCAATAACCATAACTGAATTGGAGACATGTTTTCCTCTGTGGATAGAGGGTGGTGGTTCCAACCTTCTGTAAACTCTTGAAGATGGGCATTTATTCGCGCTTCAAACACGTATCTTAAAACGAACATGTGGAGATCATTGTCAATATCCAAAAGTCCCTCAGATTCCATGTGGTCAAAGAGGTTGAAGTAAATGAATGTGCAACCTCCATAAACGCTCAATTCGCTGATTATGGCAACTTCTACCAGCTATAAAACTTCCACGATCTGGCCCTCTGTCTGGATGTGTTAGTAGGTACCAGGCGACATCCACGTTTTCCACTCCTTGGTCAGCTCGCACTCTTGAAGGCAAGCCATTTTCTTCAACAGCAGTTTTAAAAAGTTGAAGGACAGTTGCCGCTTTGTTGTTACAACTGCAGTGCAAGTACATGATGCGCCTTGAGTATCCATCTATGCCACCGTGTATTACAAACCCCCATCTAAAAACAAAACAGACAAGCTTGCTTGTTATCAGTCATCACCACAAGCCCAAAAAGCCAAACACTTTAGGGATGTTAGACTATGAAGGTAGTCAGTCAATTTCTAGAGAACATTTAAAGGCGTGCAAATATTTAATAAATTATCAATTTTGCAAAAATTGTGCCAAACTGCATGTTCAGTTTAGTTTGCTCTTCACCATGATCATTCATATGTTTGCCAAACAGATAGAGATTTGTGATCACCTGCAACATACAGTAGCTACCTTATAAGTTTGTGGTTTCCATCGATATGCCACAGTGAGAGGGGGGCCTGGACAAAGTATGTTCTTCGTCTCACTGCTGTAAGCTGTAATGCCCGCATTAAAATTTCTTCAGGACACAACCGTCTCATGCTGTCTCGAATACGATCCCATTGAACATTATGACCTCTTCCACGAAGGTGTCCACGCATGTTCCTATACCCACATCTGGGAAAGGTCGTCAGAACTTCTGAGCTTTTGAACAAATTGATAAGCAAGGCGTTAGGAACTGACATCAACTAAGAGCCTCACCCCTTCCCCTTTCAAAAATCGATCATCAATCTACCATTGTGTTGACAACATAATTTGTTATAGAGCACACTGTATTACAATGAAGCTGAATCATTCCTTATTCACTTACATGGAAAATCCTTAGCAAGTGTATTGTCCTTTATTTACGTACTTATCGTGGAGCATCAGGCTATATTATAATATTCAACAGCCTTGCATACACATGTACATGTATTTGCAATGATACAAAGGGGATGATGTGTTCTAACCAGTATTAATTAAGTGGCCAGAAATTTTTTCAAGAATGTAGCATTTTGGCAACAGCTATGAACGAGACTTAAATCTGTGAGCTACAGCTGCTGTTTTGTTATTCAGTGATATTTTTGGTCCACAACTTGTGCTAATATCGGTTTGACTCCCAAAAGCTACAGTACGGGAGAAACTAAGACTTTTTTGTTCTGAGTACTGGTACTCCAATATTTCATTTCTTTAAGTTATACGCCTGTGGCATTGGCTGAAAATACATTATTAATACATGTAATTACCTGTATAAAAATATAAATCTGCAAATATTTCAACTAAAACCACAGGGGGCCCACACAAACTATGTGACAGTTTGTATTTTGAAGTTATAGAGGCAATGTATGGGAATATCGAAAATCCTCGTATTATCGTACTAGATTGCAATAGATATTCTCATTTAACATCAAAATAAACGTAGTTTTACCTTAAATGTTGTGTGTTGTCGTTCCTGAGGTTGAAGACGGCGATTTTAGCCATTTGAAGGGTTCGGCGTTGAACGTTCACTCGAGCGTATTAAATAGAAGAGTGAGAAGGGAGGAAAACTTGTTTTGAAAGGGTTCCAGCGCCGGAGCGATTTTTCCCCCAAAAAACGCATCGCTCCGATTTCAAACTTCACAGCATAAAGGTCAAAAGATTTTCGATTCTTCTCGTACCTTCCAATCGAAAATCCATCCAAACGGCCCGGAGCTAGTCCTCGAAGAAAATCAAAATCCCACAGTATTCGAGCGAGTGGAATGCGCAGCAAAATTCTTACGTGCCATTGTCTAACTTCGTCCAATCAGAAAGGGGCAATCAGCGGGACGGTTTGTGACTGGCACGTAAGAATTTTGCTGCGCATTCCACTCGCTCGAATACTGTGGGATTTTGATTTTCTTCGAGGACTAGCTCCGGGCCGTTTGGATGGATTTTCGACTGGAAGGTACGAGAAGAATCGAAAATCTTTTGACCTTTATGCTGTGAAGTTTGAAATCGGAGCGATGCGTTTTTTGGGGGAAAAATCGTTCCGGCGCTGGAACCCTTTCAAAACAAGTTTTCCTCCCTTGTCACTCTTCTATTACGCTCGAGTGAACGTTCAACGCCGAACCCTTCAAATGGCTAAAATCGCCGTCTTCAACCTCAGGAACGACAACACACAACATTTAAGGTAAAACTACGTTTATTTCGATGTTAAATGAGAATATCTATCGCAATCTAGTACGATAATACGAGGATTTTCGATATTCCCATACATTGCCTCTATAAATTCAAAATACAAACGGTCACATAGTTTGTGTGGGCCCCCTGTGCTAAAACATACATAATAAAACCTTGGATAACAAATAACACTTGATCAAGATGTCATTGTTGCTAATTTGTAGAGCTATGAGTTTTTTTGAACGTTTGATAGTTACTCTCCCATTGGCGAAATTGATAATGTTGACACTTTGTAAGCTCCTGGAAATAGCATTCAGCCTCATGTACGCACATGAATATAATGCAGGCATTGGAATCCCAAATATGATAATGAAAGAATTGATACTTACATAAGATCATCCAATTCTGCGTCGGTTAGAGAACTGTGTTTTTCAAAGCGGAGTTGATAGTCAGTGATAGTCAATGATACGTCGTCGGATCGTCTTGGAAGACACGCAAAAAAGTCGAGCAATTTGTTCAGGAGTAAAATTGTTCTCAAGGTATTGTTCCAGAAGTTCTCTAGGAATGTCTATGCTGGGACGACCCCTGCATCCTGTAAACTTAAACAACCGCCTTTGTAATGAGTTGTCATCACCACCAAGAACAACAAACATTTGATGAGCTCTTTGCAACAAACATTCCAGCTGAGGGGGAATGTTAAATAACGAAGATGCACGTGCTAGAATATACAAAACTCTGTCAAGGTGTGTTATAAGATACCCAATTCCATTCTCACTTTCATGAAAACGATCATTCACTCGATTCAAGACGAATTCTATGCTGTGGCGTAGGTATCTCTTCGAAGAATCCATTTTCAATCGGCAGAGAGCAAATTTTGGATAAATACGTCATGTATAAGTGCATGGAATCAAGTAACACTTCGTGTAATGTACGTCGAATTATAGCCTCTCTGAGTGGACGAGTCGAAACGACGAAACGACATAACGAAACGATGAAACGCCATAACGAAACGACGAAACGGCAAAAAGACAAAGGACGACGAACTGATGTGGTCAGTGATGAGTCGAACTCGTAAAACGACGAGTCGAACTGACAAGATGACGAGACGAACTCACGAAGTGATGAGTCGACTTCCTAGAACTGGCAATTTGACGAGTCGAACTCGGAAAACAACGACTCGACTAGAAGTATCGACGTGCGGAAACGATGAAACGCCATAACGAAACGACGAGTCGAACATTTTGTCCAGGATCTACCTTCATACTCAAGGTTAAGAGGCTTATGGGAGGTGTATGTCTTTTACCTCTACTTTACCTAAAAGCTTTATAAACGAAAATGTCAATTGAATCGTTATACACAGAAGACCTTAGGAAAGCATTCTATTTTGTTGCGTTGCTGATAAGCCACAATCTTTATTTTTAACAGGGAATCCTTCACACAGTTTTCAGTTCTAGTAACGGCAGAACACAAGTCATTGATCGTCTCTGAACCACCGCAGAATGTTGACATCCTCAAATGGCTCAAAGAAGAACAACTGGTGTTCCGTTTTCATAAATTAGCCACAGCCCTAACTAACAGCAAAACTAAGCCTGTTAAAAAGTTATATACCTCGTCGTTTTGAGCTGCGTCGCGAAACCGAGCACACTACAAAAGTTGTATGTGTGTCATAATCTGCGCTTCGCTGGCCAAGGACATTTGAACCGTTGGAGTGGAACGTTTAGATTGAAATCCCTGATTGACACATAACGAGAGCTATTGTTTAGAATACCAAATATGGAATATAACGTGACGTTAAAACATCAAGCAATGTAATGTTGCGATGTTTGTTCCTTTGTAGGAGATGGAAATAGCATTTGTTAACGGATTTGTTCGGTTTCTTCTTAAAATCTTGATTCAAATCCTTGAAACGACAAAAAAATTATCTTTCGGCTGTTTATGACTAATGCTCTGATTATAAACTTTACTGAAGGGAAAGAAAATTCGCGCATTTGGCTTTCGTTAGTAGGAATTTGTTGCAACATGTCGGAGTCACATGTACATACAAATGGACAACCATATTGATGAGTGACTTAACGGTTTGTTATAGCAGTTGGATTTTTCCAAAAAACCGCGAAATGTCTACAGAACTGGGAGATGCTCAAGTTTCTTATCGACATGGTTAGTCTACGAAGTTAGCATTTCAGAGCTTGCAAGCTTCGAATTATGGGATGGCAGAGTTGCTCTTTCCTTGTGGTTTTGCCTTCGTCGCTTCCCCGCGGACCGGGACTTTTTCGTAGCATTTATTTCAGAGCTCGATGTTTCTGGACGTGAGGATTTTGAAGAGGAGAAACTTTGAAGTAATCATCTGCAACAAGTATGTACATTGCGTATACATAGTATATGTTTTATGGGTTCGACGTAACATTGAATGTCATTAAGGTCGTCAGCTTTCTTTATTTCGCTCCCTTAATGATGCTAACATCGCCGACACGTAAATAGTTCAGACATCGCAATATTCTTTTACTAACTGGCCTCAATCAGGAAGAACGAAGTCCGTTAGTTGTTTTTACCTTAGCTAAAAGTGTTTACATTGTAAGTGTGAAAAATTTGAAGCATATTAGTACACTATTTTTTTACGTCAGATGCTTCAACTATAAAGTTTCAAAGATTATTTCCCGATACTCGGAAACTTGTCGTTGTTTTGTAAAATCGAAACTGCATAAGCACGTGTAATACAATAAACTAGGATAACTTTATCATAGAGAGTATTTTTTGTATTTTGGTCAATTTTTCTTTTTGCTGAAAATATGCAATTTTAAATGAATTTTGAAATAGAGATTTTTCTAGAGCTTACAGTATATTTACAGTGTTGGGAATTGCCTCCAAGATTTAAAGCCCAACACACTCACACGAAATGCCGATTTGTTTCTTCTGTATTGTTCACCACGAAGATTTCTCTCGAGCTCAAGTTCTTACAAAGGTTTCCTATTCTATCTTCTTTCATTGTCTTTTCTATTACTGTCAATCATCTGGTCTTGGGTTTCAATTAAAATGTTCCAAAGTTCAAGGCTATTCGATTCCCACGCGTTGTCTAACACTTTTTCAAATCACATTGCTTATAATTAAAACAAAGACAAAATCACGTTATATACAACAAAGAATAACGATAACGATGCATCGCATAATTTCCGACAACAGTATATTTTTGCGTGACTTAAAAAAATCTTCAAATTCAAGTCAAAATCACTGAAGATTAGTTAACAGGTACTGATTTGAAACCAATGAATGGTTTTCAGATTTTAAGAGTGTCTTTTTATGCTCTGATACCTGTCTGACAAGTAAAGTTGTCTGTATTGAGAATGTTAGATAAAAATGTTAATGCGAGATTCTTTCTAAAAAGGAAAAGGTAATTAAAAAGGAGAATTTATCACTGAACATTGTTGAAAACCACATGGAAGAAGACAGATTTGGGTACTTTATTTGTTTGTTGCTTTTTTGAACGTAATTTACTCATAAATTTACTGTCAAATTTCTACAGCTATTGACAGAAAATAAAATAAAATGTGGAATAATTATGCTAAAATTGAAGTACTCTTTCTCGCGTATGTCACGAACTTAGCCGTTTGAGATGTTAATTAAAAATCGATTTATTGTCGTTATAAAGTAGCAATTAATGTTTTTATTTTCTTTCATAAATCCACATTTATGTATATTCTTAACGCAATAGCATTTCATGCATAAAATATTAACGGCTGTAGTAATTTTCAGTTAGCCGGTAAATCTCGAAACCTAAGCTGTGTTGATTTCAAGCAAAGGTTCACTCGTATAACCGATCATTGTATACAAATCATTCTCAAGAGTTTTCCATTCAGTTAAAGGAGCCAACACTTGTGCATCGACAACCTTTTTGGTCGTCACTTATGATCAGGCCATCATGGAAGGCTCAGTTTTAGCTAAACGCTCCCGTTCTGCAGGTATAAAATGACAGTAACGCTGTAAAACGGTTAAAACACTGGATAAATTGTGCGAGAAACTACAATTATCGTTTGCCATGATGTTTCCTCTAACACTTTTTGAAGTAAATGTGTTGTTGCCAGCATTATCTAAACATGGATAATTTTCCTTATTGTCATTATAGTCGACACTAGTGTGGCTCAAAATAACGCATGCAGCCTGAGCTCAGGACTAAAATAAGGTACAGGCTAAAGAAAACTATTATTTTTTAATGTTTGAACTTAAGTCACATGGAATTGCTTATAAGTTGTTCAAAATGTTTATGCAAATTTTTTGTCCTATAACTGATTGTATACAAACTCAATTACAACCAGAAAATGACAGAGCTTAAATGCTAAAAGAATTAAATTTATTGCGCGGTTTAATATTTCTAAGTCGATCAAACACAGGCCTACAAAATATAACCATCACATCGATAATTCGATCTATAACAACCACAATTCTACCCCAAGAATGCTATCGTTTTGCAATGCATCAATGCATTCCAAACATACACTTGTATATCATCTCTGAGATGCTGACACAAGCTCGTAAAACCGGGAAATATAAGATTCTGTTCCCTAGAACTTTCAGAAATTTAAATTTTCAGATTAACAATCCGAACAGCCGGTCCGGATTAAATTTAATAATTATAAACATGATATGACAAAATGTTATCCAGAAAAACGTTTAAACTAACTAACCAAACCAAATCTAGCCTTAATGAACTGGAAACGATTGTAACATTTACACCGTCTACCAGCGAAACGTTTCAAACACGTCAATCGTTTTTAAAACATGATCGGAGAGGTGTACCTTGTTTCTCGCGGTTGATTCAAGTCATCTCTCCATGATGAATGACGTTCGTTGGTAAACGATAATTGACTTCTATCAAAATCCATGCTCAACAAATTTCTGTCTTTGAAAGTCAAAGGTTCTTCACTTTACGAATTGCTGGAGAGCAATCAAGTTCTCAAGTTCTGTTGTTCGAGACCGTGATGCTCGTAATCATCCTTTTACAATCTTTATAATGTTTGTGGTAACCACATCGAAACTTTTAAACAACCATAAATTACATGTTTTCAAAGAGGTGTGCACGTGTGTGCACGTGTGTCCACGCGTAGATAGTCTTTGTTCGTCTACCAATCATATTTTATACTTATGTACCCGTACGGATTCCGAACTTTTCAGCGATTTGTTTACATCATCAGAAGTCACGTGACACTACATGTGAGAACTTTGCGCCGAAAAGCTGGTGAGTTAAACTCGCCAGAACTAGCCGGAAGTCAGGTTAAGTTGACAAGGTTTGGAGTCGTATTTCTCTTGGCATCGACTTACCGGAGGACTACATAATTATAATTTAACGTTGGAGAGGGTAGAAATGTTGTCCAATGGAGTCCACTGGAGTTGCATCGTCTAATTGTTTGATGGACTTTCCGAGATTCTAATCAACAAACAACGATTTGCTAAATAATCCATGGAGTGAAATAAGCGCAGTTATTGACTTCGTTCTTTAATCCGCAATGCGAAGCAAGCGGGCTAACCATGCAATATACCTCGTTCTTTTAATCCAGGAGGCTAAACAAGCGCACTACAAAAGTTTTAGATGTGTGTCATAATAAGTAGAGATGGAAACTGTGAACATTTCAACCATTCAAGTGGAGAGTTTAGATTGTAATCCCAGATTGACACATAACCGGAGGCCTTGTCTAGAATACCAAATATGGAACATAACGTGACTATAAAGTATCAAGCAACATTAATGTTGCGTGTATGTTCTTTTGTATTGATAGAAATATCATTTGGCGAGGAAACATGGTTCTCTGATCAGACTCAAATGTCTTTCAAGTTAACACTGATCAAGCAATTTATTATTTTTTGTGTGACTTGAGGTTGACTTGGAACTGTTCATTTAGTTATAGACAAAGATAACAATTTAATTTAAAGTAATTTAGATTTTTAGCTTAACAATCCGAACAGGTCAAACTCTGCTTAAGTTTAACAATTATACTGATGACCTGCATAGGAAACAACGTTTTAAGTTTTAAGTGTTACGCGTTAAGTTGAATTTTACTTGTTGGTGCTATCCTTTGTAACTTAGATTGTACTGATATCTAACCACGAAATCTCGGTCCGTATAAAAAAAAATTGTGTCACACAGTTTAAACTAACTAACTAACGAACTAAAACCAAATCTAGCCTTGATGAACTGGAAACGATGACAATATTTACATTTCTCCCGGCCAAACGTTTCAAAACTCCGGGCTTCGGTCGACATGGTTTTACAAATATGTTGAAAAGTTGTACCTTATTTCCCGCGGTGGATCTAATTCTTCTCTCCATTCTGAATGACTTTCAATGGTAGACGATAATTGATTTCTATCGAAATTCATGTTTAACAATGTTCTGTCTCTGAAAGTCAAAAGTTCTTCATTTTACGAACCGCTGCAGAGGGATCCAGTTCTCAAGTTCTGCTGCTCGGGGCACTGATGCTCCTGATCATCTTTTTTTAAATTTGTGCTAACACTCTAAGGCGGCACAGAAAGGATTTAACCAATCATATATTCGTTTTCAAGCCGTGAGTGGGTGCCAACAAAACGATAACTATAGGACCTTTCTGAAAACCACGTTAAGTGGCCGAAAATTTCCTAATAAAAAAAAATATTATTTGTTTTTCCACCAATCAAAAGAGATATCAGTTTAATTTGAGCTATTGTTTTGTTTGCATACATTTTCCTTTCCGTGAGTCAGTTCAAAGTGCGGTTTAGTTCTGTAAGACATGGGGTTGGATTCTAACCAGAAAACAACGATTTCCTCAATAAGCCATGAAGTGAAAGGAGCACAATATACAAGTCAATCTAGAGCGCTATTAACGTTTATACGTCGTTTTTTTTAATCCATAGGGCAAGACTGATACTCTACATGCTACAACAGTTATACGTGTGTCATATTCAGAGATGGAACAAGCGCTTCACTGGCCAAGGATATTCCAACCAATGAAGTAGAACGTTTAGATTGAAATCCCTGATTGACACATAACGAGAGGTATTGTTTAGAATACCAAATACGGAACATAACGTGACGTTGAAGCATCGAGCAATATTAATGTTGCGATGTTTGTTCCTTTCGAAAGATAGAAATACCATTTGGCAATGGATATGTTCGGTTTCTTCTAAAAAAATCTCGATCTAAATCGTTCAAACGACAATAGATCCGTCCATTCGGATGTTTGTGAACCATGGCCGAGCTATCAAACTTCACTGAGTGAAGGACAAATTCGTGTATTTGTGTTTGGTTCGTGGGAATTTGTTGTAACATGTCGGAATCACACGTACACAAGTGGATAACCATATAAGAATGAATGACTTCGCGGTTTTAGTTGCAGCAGTGGGATTTTTGAAAAAAATGTGAAAATCTGCTGAATAGGAATGCTCAAGTCTCTTATCGACACTTCAGTTTAATAGTCTGCGAAGTTACCATTTCAGAGCTTGCAAGTTTCATATCAGGGGATGGTAGAGTTTCTCTTCCTCAGTTGTGGTTTTGCCTTCGTCTCTTTCCCGGACCTGGATTTTTCGTAGCATTTATTTAAGAACTCGATGCTTTAGTAGATAAGGATCGTGAAGAGGAGGAACTTTGAAGCAATCATCTGCTGAAAGTATGTACATTGTATATACATATTTGTATTATGAGTTCGACGTATCATAAAATGTCTTTTAGGTCAACTTTCGTTAGTTCGCTCCCTTGGTGATACTAGCATCACCGAGACTTAAATAGTTTAGACATCACAATGTTCTCTTGCCAACTAGCCTCAATCAGCCCAGTGAAGTCGGTCAGCTTTTTTATCTTAGCTAAAAGTGCTTACTTTGTGAGTGTGACGATCAGGACACTGGAGTGCGTTTTAATTGTATTCATTTAGTACACTATTTTAAACATCAGATCCTTCCACTATAGACCCCGCTATAAAGCTTCAAAAATTATTTCCCGATACTCGGTAACTTGTTTGTTTGTTTGTTTGTTTGTTTTTTAATCCAGACTGAATAAGTATGTGTAATACACTAAACTAGGAAAACTTTATCATAAGGGACATTGTTTGTATTTCGGACAATTTTCCTTGGTGCGGAAACATGCAATCTTAAATAAATATTGAATAAAGATTTTTCTATAGTTTACAGTATATTTCGACGTGTTTGCGTGACTTAAAAGATCTTCATATTCAAGGCAAAATCACTGAAGAATAGTCAACAGGATCTGATTTAAAACGAACGAATGTTGTTCAAATTTAAGAATGTTTATTTTTGTTAAAGCTCTCATGCCTGTCCGAAGTTAAGACGTTTGTATTTGGAATGTTAGATAAAAATTCTAGCACAAAATGCTGTCCAAAATTTGATAACCACAAAAAAAAAAAGAAGGCGGATTTGGGCGATTTTTGTTTTTCAACGGAATTCAGCCCTAACTTCACTGTCAAATTCCTACCACTACTGATTGAGAGAAAGCACGCAAAATGTAAAAATAATCTTGCTCAAACTGAAGTACTCCTTCTCTCATATCATGGCACGTACTCACTCTTTTTAGAGGTAAATTGAAATCGATTCATTATCATTAAGTAGCATTAATGGCTATATATAGTAACGGCTATTTTTAATTTTAGCTGGTAAAGCTCGCTTTTCCTTCTTCGTATTGATTATACAATTTCAAGCGAAGGTCACGCTGTATGCATATCATTTTCAGACTGTTTTCCATTTAAGCGACGGCCACAACACTTGTCGGCAATGATGATAATTTTTATAGGTACTTATCCATCAGGCTACCATGAAATCTCTAGCTGCTGGCTTAAGTTAAACGTTTTCAGTTTGTAAATATAAAATTAGAAGCCTACGCTACTGATACGGCTAAAACACTGGATAAATTAAAATAAATAAATTGTCGGAGGGACAAATTAAAAACAACAATTACAGCTCGCCACAAATTTAGATGCTCCATTTCCCATTTCCTCGAAAATATTTTTTTGAACTGAATGTCGATTTGCAAACTACCTAAACATCGAAAATATTCTAACTTGCCAAGCATTTATTCAAATTATTTAAGAGTTGAGGCACTCGATACAAATAGCATGTTCACTGATGTGACTGAACTCGGGCTCGATCATTAGTTATACATGAATAACTAATTTTTCGATGCGCCCTCAAATGTTCAATTACTTCCACAAAATGACAGAGTTAAAATGCCAGAAGAATTCATTTGATTGTGGGGCTTATATTTCAAAGTGGATCAAACCGGCGTTTCCTACAAAATATAACCATCACCTCGATAATTCTAACTTTAGTTAACTCTAGCTCAATCATGCTACCGTCTTGAAAGATACGGTTTCTTTAAATTTCTGCGCCAAGTCAGTTTGAGCGAGGCACGTTTCGGTGGAATATTTGTCCGCCTAAGAAATTTGGATTCATTTGAGATGAAGACTAAGACGATTTCTTCACTTAAAGGTTACCTCGAACTTTCGCCACGCGCAGTGAAAACCTAGTCCCTTTCTTCTTTTAGGAGAGGCTAGAAGTCGTCGAATTATTGGCATTTGAAAATCGGAAAGCGCACAGTAGCTCGTAAAACTCGGGAAATATAGGATTCCGTGCTCCATCATTTTCAAAAACTTAAATCTATCCTTGAGTAACTGCAAACGACGATAATATTTACACTTCTCCCAACCAAACTTTTCAAACACCTCGCTCGATTGTACTGGTGGACAAGTTGTACCTTATTTCCTGCGGTGGATCCAAGTCTTCTCTCTTCGGTGAATGACCTGCGTTGGGAAACGATAATTGACTTCTATCGAAATTCATGTTTTATCGGGCGGAACTGTTCTGTGTCTGAAAGTGAAAGACTCTCTACCTTACAAAGTGCTACACCGTGGTTCTGTTCCGAGTTGCGCCGCTGAAGGGGCTTTAATTCAAGTGGATTATAAGCACACAAACTTTCCGGATTCACCTAGATCGGGACGGAATGACGTAATTTTATGTCTATCCACCAATCAAAAGAGAGCTTTATCACTTCCGGTAGACATGTCATGGTCTTTTTGACTAACACAAATTCTGTAAATGTAGAATTAGGATCCGACGCTACTGATACAGAAAAACACTTATTGTAGGAGGGACAAATTAAAAACAACAATTTAAGCTTGCCACAAATTTAGATGCTCCATATTCCTTTTCCTCGAATATATTTTCTTCTTATCCGATTACCTAAACATCGCAAATTTTCCTACTTATCAAGCATATATGCAAATTATTAAAGCTCAGCGGCAGTTAACTCAAATAGCGTGTTTATGCTGATGTGACCCGAAATGCAGCCTGAATTTATTTGTAATAGCCCTTTTTACGGTTAATGTTTCTCATTTGCATTACAATGTTATCCAACGTGGATGCGAGACAATTTCGGGCTAAAACTACAAAATAGCCCGAAATTGCCGCACATACATGCTAGATTTCATTGTAATTCAAATGGAAGTTAACCGTGAAAAGGGCTATTGTTTGAAAGTGACCGGAAGTTGAACTTGGAACTCATCATGAGTTATTCAAAAAATGTTTTTTTTTTTTTTTTGGACTGCGAAGTCATGAAATGTTCATGACAATTACGTCCACAAAATGACAGAGCTAAAATACCAGAAGAATTAATACCGAGCTTAAGATCCGACGACGGCGGGTGTCTATGACGGCGGGCGGAAGTAAAAAAAGTTGCCAAATAACTTCCGGACAGCCGTCGTGAAAAGTTTCCCGCCGTAGCGGGGTTGTTCACGGCGTCAAAATACCGAGTTTGCCGTCGCGTCTAAAACGTGAGTAAAATAATCCCATTTTAGGTCTTATTAGGCGAAATTCTTTGATACTTTCGATAGTTAAAGATTTTTCAATCTTAGTGGATCGTTTTATTTGAGTATTTCATGAAGAGAAAAAGATTTTAATAATCTCCCTTTTATTTTGTCGATCGATGACCACATGGAAAGCCGCTGTGGCTCTGTCACGAAGCCGCCAATTGCAAACCAGTAAGCTCTCTTTTTTTCTTGATTTACTGTTAGGAATATGTATTAAAGTCAATCATTAAATATTCTGTTTGAATTATGTATGTTGTAGCTAAATTAGACGAGTCGTCCTTCATCGAAATAACGAGTCAACATTCAACATTAATCTCGGCTCAGTTTGTTGACGACACAAAATCGAGCTTGTTTTGATCCAGATCCATCCGACAGTTTTGTATTAACAAGGAAAAAGGCGAGTCCGAGAATAGGAATCATCGCAGAACCAAGTTTTGATCTATGCAACATTTAATGAAGAAGATACAATATTTCAACTATATTCCAAAGTCATAATCATGTCGTGGCACGACGTGATTATGGCTCTGGAACAGTGGTGCGATGATTTCTATTCTCGAACTCGCCTCTTTAAACGAATTGTTATATTTACAAGTTTGTTTTAAATCTGGTTTGGAATTGTCTGTACGCATATTTACACGTTGTCTTGTTACCTGCATTGAAAATATGTAATTTTAAATGGCAGAATCTTTATGGAATGGGTAGAAGAAAAACGAAAAATCTGGATTTTTCGACTTATTTTAATCGTACAAGTGAAGAAATCCACCCTCTGAAATTTCTCCGTCGTCGAAGCTTTCAAGGAGAGGGCCACGAGCCGATCTAAACGAAGCTTCAACTACAATAAAAATTATTGAACCTTCTTCTGACTCGCAGCCGTCCTCCGGTCGGTTTCTTAAGGTTTACTTTTTACGCCTTACGACGACGGCCTCTCCCCAGTTTTCCACGGTCATAGCTGCCGTCGCGGACCCCCGCCGTTGTCGGATCTTAAGCTCCCTAATTTGTTCGTGAGGGTTTATATTTCTAAGTGGATCCAACGTTTCCTACAAAATATCACCATCACATCGATAATTCTAACTCATAGTTAATTCTAGCTCAAGCATGCTATCGTTCTGCTATAAAGTTGCTTTAAAGTTCTGAGCGAATTGAAGCGGAGCATGTTTCGGTGGAATATCAGTTCAGGAAAAAAACACTGTCCATGCTCTCAAGAGATTAGAACTCAATAGTGATAGAAAAAAAACAAGGGTTTTCTTTAGTTAAATGTCACCTTGAACGTCCGCAGTAAAGTTTGGCGAACGTCAACTTTCCGTTTGTCCTAGCTAGGAGACGCAACGACGTCGTTAAAAATCGAACCAAAGAAGCTGGCATTTTCGGGGTTCGTCATTTCAGGAAATATAATAGGATTCCGTTCCTTAAATTTTCAGCGTAACAGTCCAAACAGATCAAACTCTACGTAAGGTTAATAATATTATTATAAAATTATCTGTGAATCCAGGAAACAACGTTTTTTGTTTTCTGCTTTAAAGCTCTCGTTTGAATATAACCGCGAAATCTCGGTCCTTATTGAAATTATGCCATATGGTTTAATACACTTAAGACTAACCAAAAGCAAATCTTAAGCTTTGATTAACTGGAAACGATGGTGATCTTTACACTTCTCCCAGCAAAACGTTCTAAACACTTTGATCGATTGTAGGTAGACAAGTTGTACCTTATTTCCTGCGATAGATTCAAGTCCTCTCTCCATGGTGAATGACGCGCGTTGGAAAACGACAATTGACTTCCATCAAAATTCATGTTTAACAATGTTCTTTCTCCGACAGTTAAAGATTCTTCACTTTTCGAACTGCTGCACGGGATTCGAATTAAAATTCAGCACAGCCTGGTGCTACCTGCTACTGGTCCAGTCGTCTTTTCAGCGAATCTGTTGGAGTAGGAGACGTAGTCCCCGGTATGGAGCTGATGACCGATCTCACAGAACAGTTGTAAACTGCTATAAGACTATGTGATGTGTGCGGTATATAAATACAATGCCATTGTAAGTTTGCGTTCGTAGATATATGTACATAATTAGTAATATGTTGTTCTACCAATCAAAAGAGAGGCAAAGAGCTGCGGGAAATCCCGTAACGTAATCGATAGTTACCAAGCGTCACATAATAAAACCTTTATTAACCAAGCTTGTTCGGTCACGATAGCTAGATATTGATAACAATTAAACTTTTTTTTTTTAACTGAATGTCGATTAGTAGACTACCTAAACATCGAAAATTTTCCTACTTGTCAAACATCTATCCAAATTATTAAAGCTCAGCGGCAGTTAACTCAAATAGCGTGTTTATGCTGATGTGATCGAAATTTATTTGTAATTGTTTGAAAGTGACCGGAAGTTGAACTTGGAACTCATCACTGAGTTATTCAAAAAATGTATTTTTTTTCGGTCTGCGAAGTCATGAAATGTTCATGACAATTACGTCCACAAAACGACAGAGCTAAAATACCAGAAGAATTAATTTGTTCGTGGGGGCTTATATTTCTAAGTGGATCCACCGTTTCCTACAAAATATCACCATCACATCGATAATTCTAACTCATAGTTAATTCTAGCTCAAGCATGCTATCGTTCTGCTGTATAGTTGCTTTGAAGTTCTGGGCGAATTGAAGCGGAGCATGTTTCGGTGGAATATCAGTTCAGGATGTAAACACTGTCCATTCTCTCAAGAGATTAGGATTCAATAGTGATAGAAAAAAATGTTTTTTTTTAGTTGAAGGTAACCTTGAACGTCCGCTGTGAAGTTTGGCGAACGTCAACTTTCCGTTTGTCCTAGCTAGGAGACGCAACGACGTCGTTTAAAATCGAACCAAAGAAGCTGGCATTTTCGGGGTTCGTAATTTTAGGAAATATAATAAGATTCCGTTCCTTAAATTTTCAGCGTAACAGTCCAAACAGATCAAACTCTACGTAAGGTTAATAATATTATTATAAAATTATCTGTGAATCCAGGAAACGACGTTTTTTAAAACTTAAAAGTTTTCTGCTTTAAAGCTCTCGTTTGTAATTGTGATTGAATATAACCTCAAAAAATCTCATAAACTAACTAAAAGCCAATCTTAAGCTTTGATTAAGTGGAAACGATGATGATATTTACACTTCTCCCAGCAAAATGTTTTAAACACTTCAATCGATTGTAGGTAGACAAGTTGTACCTTATTTCCTGCGATAGAGCCAGGTCCTCTCTCCGTGGCGAATGACTTGCGTTGGAAAACGACAATTGGCTTCCATCAAAATTCATGTTTAACAATGTTCTTTCTCCGACAGTTAAAGATTCTTCACTTTTCGAACTGCTGCACGGGATTTGAATTAAAATTCAGCACAGCCTGGTGCTACCTGCTACTGGTCCAGTCGTCTTTTCAGCGAATCTGTTGGAGTAGGAGACGTAGTCCCCGGTATGGAGCTGATGACCGATCTCACAGAACAGTTGTAAACTGCTATAAGACTATGTGATGTGTGCGGTATATAAATACAATGCCATTGTAAGTTTGCGTTCGTAGATACATGTACATAATTAGTAATATGTTGTTCTACCAATCAAAAGAGAGGCAAAGAGCTACGGGGAATCCCGTAACAGAATCGATAGTTACCAAGCGCCATATAATAAAACCTTTATTAACCAAGCTTGTTCGGTCAAGATAGGTAGATATTGATAAGGAATTAAACATTTTTTTTTTTCAAATGAATGTCGATTTGCAGACCACCTAAACATCGAAAATTTTCCTACTTGTCAAACATCTATGCAAATTATTAAAGCTAAGCAGCACTAAACACAAATAGCGTGTTTATGCTGATGTGACCGGAATGCAGCCTGAATTTATTTGTAAGTGTTTGAAAGTGAGCGGAAGTTGAACTTGGAACTCATCTTTAGTTATTTAAAAAAATGCCTTTTTTTTTTTTTTTTGGACTGCAAACTCATGAAATGTTCAATTACTTGCACAAAATGACAGAGCTAAAATACCAAAAAATTAATTTGTTCGTGGGGGTTTATATTTCTAAGCGGATCAAACGTTTCCTACAAAATATCACCATCACATCGATAATTTTAACTCATAGTTATAAAATAGCCAGGGTCAAGCAAGCACTGTGGTTGGTCAAACTGAGTTCTGTATAACTCCACAAAGCACGAAGCATACGTATGGTGCGTGCATTATAATTGTACATATGCACGGAGCACACGTCAGACTTTTTGCCTGTGAAAAATCTGAGAAATTCAGAGACAGAATGCGCTGTCACTCCAGCGATTCGCAAAGAACAGTCTCTTGTACTGATGTTTCCAGACTTTTAATTAACTTGAACGTGTCTCTCAACACCATAAAACTTAACCTTGACTTGTAGTTAACTTCTTGAACTTGCCTACGACGAGACGAAAAACTAAAACAGTTTGACTTTTTACTTGATTGCGCGCGCTGTCGCGTGCCCTGTCGTGATCGGCAAGAGCGCGCGCTACTAAATTACGCGTTATCTCGCGTAAGGAGAAACTTGATGTTGATTCATTAAAATTCGCACTTGTCTGAGGAGTTGCGATTGTTTATATTTTATAAAAGAAATAAAAAAACTTGTTCCTCGTGCATTGTTGAGTTATATAAGCACTTGGGAATTTTTAAGAACACTCGAGAAGTGCAGAGAGGCACTCGCCTACGGCTCATGCCTCTCTGCACTTCTCTCGTGTTCTTAAAAATTCCCGCGTGCTTATATAACTCAACAATGCACTCGGCGCGTTTTTTATTTCTTTATTAATTCTAGCTCAAGCATGCTATCGTTCTGCTATATAGTTGCTTTGAAATTCTGAGCGAATTGAAGCGGAGCATGTTTCGGTGGAATATCAGTTCAGGATATAAACACTGTCCATTATTCTCTCAAGAGATTAGAATTCAATAGTGATAGAGAAAAACCAGGGGTTTTCTTTAGTTAAATGTCACCTTGAACGTCCGCAGTAAAGTTTGGCGAACGTCAACTTTCCGTTTGTCCTAGCTAGGAGACGCAACGACGTCGTTTAAAATCAAACCAAAAAAGTTTGCATTCTTGGGGCTCGTAAGTTTTGGAAATATAATAAGATTCCGTTCCTTAAATTTTCAGCGTAACAGTCCAAACAGATCAAACTCTACGTAAGTTTAATATTATTATTATAAAATTATCTGTGAATCCAGGAAACGACGCTTTTTGTTTTCTGCTTTAAAGCTCTCGTTTGAATATAACCGCGAAATCTCGGTCCGTATTGAAATTTTGAATATTGTTCGTCGTCTATAATGCATTTATGTGGGTGTTTTTTTTTTTTTTTTTGGTTAATGGCAAATAAACGAATTGAATTGAATTGAATTGAATTGAATTGAAAAAAGCTCTCGTTTGTAATTGTTATTGAATATAACCGCGAAATCTCGGTCCTTACTGAAATTATGCCACACGGTTTAATACACATAAGACTAACCAAAAGCAAATCTTAAGCTTTGATTAACTGGAAACGATGATGATATTTACACTTCTCCGAGCAAAACGTTCTAAACACATCGATCGATTGTAGGTAGACAAGTTGTACCTTATTTCCTGCGATAAATTCAAGTCCTCTCTCAATAAACGACAATTGGCTTTCATCAAAATTCATGTTTAACAATGTTCTTTCTCCGACAGTTAAAGATTCTTCACTTTTCGAACTGCTGCACGGGATTTGAATTAAAATTCAGCACAGCCTGGTGCTACCTGCTACTGGTCCAGTCGTCTTTTCAGCGAATCTGTTGGAGTAGGAGACGTAGTCCCCGGTATGGAGCTGATGACCGATCTCACAGAACAGTTGTAAACTGCTATAAGACTATGTGATGTGTGCGGTATATAAATACAATGCCATTGTAAGTTTGCGTTTGTAGATATATGTACATAATTAATATGTTGTTTTACCGATCAAAAGAGAGGTAAAGGACTGCGGGAATCCCCGTAACTTAATTGATCATTACCAATTGCGTCGAACCGTAGCCCTCCGGCTTAGTTTTTGACACCTTTTTGGCGAGTTTTTTATTAGTTTGATGTGTTTGATGTCTTCCGGTTGTTTTAAACTACCAATCAGATGACTTGAGAAAATAGAAAGTGGTATATGAAAGCCGCGCTTCTTTCGTTGGGTTCAGCTTACTTGCACCGGCCGGCTATAAAGAATTTCTTTTCGAGCAGAGCAGTTTCATGTCCTGTTTTGTTTTGTTGTTGTAGTTTTAACTTAATGGTAAAGCCATATAATACATGCTTTATAAACCACCTTGTTTTGTCGAGATGACTGGATATTGATAATAAATTAAACATATTTTTTCGAACTGAATGTCGATTTACAGACTACCTAAGCATCGAAAATTTTCCTACTTCTCAAGCATCTATGCAAGTATTAACGCTCAGCGCCACTCGACACAAATAGCGTTTTTATGCTGATATGACTGAAATCAGGACGAAATCCATCAAAATTCATACTTAAAAATGTTCTGTCTCTCACAGTCGAAGATTCTACACTTTACAAACTGGCTCACAGCACCTTTGTAGTGGTGGTGCCGTTTGGCCATACACTCCACTTTTTCCGCCAATCATATTTTTGTTTACAAGGAGGCACGTGTTTATGCTTGTCTGCGTGGGTAGTCTTTGTTCTTCTACCAATCAAAGGAAAGCCACAGAGAGCGGAAGAGCCGAAGCGGAGAGATTATGTTTCGTTTATGAATTTCCGGCCTGCATGATTTTCGGTCAGCCGGAACAAAGCTGTGTGATACCGGTCAAAAGCCGAGGTTTCTTTCGATTTCAGCTAATAGTCCACCCCACCCCTCCCCCTCTCCCACCAAATTCAAGTTCAAGATGCTTATGGCAGATGTATGTTTTTCACCTCTACTTTAAATTTAAAGCTTTATAGACGAAAATAGCAATTGAGGCGTTACATAGAGAAGACCTTTCGATGGCATTCTCTCTTATTGCGTTGCTGATAAGGCATAATCCTTACTTTCAACGGGGAATCCTTTGCACAGTTTTCAATTCTAGTAATTAAAGCAGAACATTAGTCACTGATCATCTCTGAACCACCGCGGAATGTTGACATGCTCGAATTGTTCAAAGAAAAACAATTTGTGTTCCGTTTTCTTCAATTAGCCACAACCGTGCCGTGACAGCTTTTTCCTTCTTTTCGGAGACTGGCGACCTGTCCCACATGTCGGGAGACAGTCTTAGAAGAAAGGACCCTTATCAAATATCGTTTCTTACCAATACCTTTACACTAAAAGAAGTGAGCTGTAATATGCAAACATCTCAGTCACACACTGTAGCTGAGGTCGACAACTGAAGTGTCGATTACAATTTATATTTAAGTTCTTACTATTTAGTATGTTTGATCAGATGGGCACAGAAGAAGAGACTTGGGAACGGATCCTATATTCCCCTATTTTACGAGCTACTGTGTGAATCTGATGGCGTATATGGCGTATATTGGAAATGCATGGATGGATAGTAAAACGATAGCATGCTTGAGCTTGAATTAATTATAGTTAGAATTCTCGTTGTGTTGTAGGAAACGTTTAATCGACTTAGAAATATAAATTCAACAATAAAATGAATTGTTCGAGCTAATTTAATAACATCTGTAAATTCTTAACGCCCTGTTTGATACGGCATGCACTTTAAAGCACTCTGCTCGTAACACTGCTAGTAAAAGCCATAATTTCCACTTTGATAAATTTTCCTGTCAAAAATTGTAAAAAATGCAACGAATAAAGCTTAACAAGCTTAGATCAATTTGAAAAGAAATACCTCTCACGACTCATTACCGATGTATATAGTGGACCGGATTTCTAAAGTGCAGTTTGTGATCAATACACTGAAGTAGACCACCGCAACTATAATATAAGTCATGTCATAAACCGTAGTTGAAGTAAGGGTAGGGTGAAAACAAAGCTGTGTTATAATCCGAAAGGTTTCAGTTTCGATTTCAGTGAAAGAAAACTCAAACAGCCAAAGAAAGGCTGGATCCTTTTAATAAGCACTGAAACGCTGCACAACATTTTTTGTCATTATTATAGACATATGAAATTAATATTCGCGTAACGAACTTCTAATTTTAGATTAACAAATTAAACTATAACAAAATTGAAATTTTCAAAAGACGGCATGGTCATGGTGATCTTGTCATTGTTTGGTAACACGGCCATTGTTTTGTCATCGGCTTGCAATCAACGTTTAATATTCTCCAAGAGTCCGCTATATTTTAGGTTCCCCAATGACGTGCGGTGAATCGCCTTGACTTTAATTCCAGAGCACGGCTTGACTTCATAATCTTCCAATAAGACTAGTAACGCATTTCGTAACACAAATTTTCCAATTATCCATTTTCAATTTATTTGTTACGTCAAATTTTTATGCATTAATGCCGCTAAAGTTAAATATCGATTACAGTGCAGCCTGGTGTAATTTATGGGTGATTGAAAATAATTAAGGTGTGCATGGAGCTTAAAATCAAAAGTTTACTGAACATCATGACGGTAGACGCGGGTGAAATAACAGATAATCTAAAAAAAGAGAGAAAGGCTGATTTCACGGTCAGGGAAGTATATTTTCCAATATTTCGAAAGGCACGGCCTTTCTTCTTCAGGGTATGTTTGAGACTGACCCATACGTTACAATTTAAACAGTTACAATAGATACCTGAAAAAAGGCTAAAGTTACATAAACAAAAACGTTACAATTTGAAATTTGAAAATACAACTGGTAAATAGGTATAAGCTAACGTTACAACGTGGTAGACGAAAACAAAATACGTAACAATGAGTTAATTACATAACTTAGGAAGATGAAAGACGGGAAAAATGTTCATGTCTCATCTCTCCTATTAAGACCTAAGGGTTCAATAGTTTGACCTCTGTCGATGAGGTATGCCTCTCTAGCTTTGCGTACACTGTCAATCAGCCTTGCTCTCTTTTTTTAGATTATTTGCTTTACAATTTTTTTGCTGATTAGATCCTTCACTACAGGATCCGGTACTTTTATTTTGTCACGGTGGTCCTTGCAAACACAGTTTATCACTGGTTTTTACTGAAATAACAGAGCTTATTCTTAGCTTTTTACATCTGATAGCGAAATCAGACTCTCCGTGTTGAGTGTGAGGCCTTGTACTCTTAGTAATAGAACAAGAATAAGTGGTGCTATTTTGACTGCTTCTACTGAGGTTTCTACGCCTGTGGTATAGCGGATATAAAGTCTGCCTTTACCGCACCAGACAGAGGTTCGAGTCCTTGCAAGCGAACCACGTTTACATATACTTACTTTGTTGCTTTTATTCATATAACAGGTTATTATGGTGATCCTATGCAAGTGAAAATATGACTGATTCACCTAGTACGAATATTCCATCCTCGGAGACCAAGGGGCAGTCAGTCGGAGCCAGGCAAAATGGCGCGAAGAAAGTAAACTTTCTTCGCGCAGATGATATTTTGTAATTGTTTTGTAATTAAAATTTTTTTTTTGTTTGGTTAGATAAATAAAGCGTTCAAAATAATGTGGTGTATGCTTTGATTAAAAGGTTTTTGATTTGTAAAGTGCAACCAAACAATAACAATTTTCAAACAAGATATGATATTACAAAAGGCAAATGTGCATAAAGTCATCAAAAATACGGCTGAGCCACAGGTGTTTTTTTATTTTTACTTAAAGCACAAATACTAGAGTAATACAAACAAATACAAAGTTAATTACACGAACGCTTACGCTACTCATTAACACTTATTACAAAATGACATTACATTACATTCACAGTCGGCTAGATTTAATTTATGTTGTGGTTATATAATAATATAAACCTATATACTAATTTGTACAAATACGTCTACATCAAATTCCTTTCTTTGGTAGAACGTCTGTATAAACAACTGCGTCTATAACTGTTTATACCCGATACTCATCTATTAAGATGTTATTACAATAACATGTTTTCCCATTTTTTATAATGAATAGATTCTTTTTTTATTCTTTTTTGCAATTAATTTAAGTTCAAGTTTCCGAGTTTCAGATGTTTTAGCCTTCAGTAACGATACAGACTGCTTGATATTTTGACAACGACATGAATAAATGATATATTTCCCAAGAATGATTATGTGATTTAACAAACAATTCCCAGGGTTATTACCGGAAATACCAAAGAGGATTGTTACCTCATCAAGCTTATCAATTTTCATATTGTAATTATTTAACCAAGAAATAACCGAAAGCCAAAAGTTTTTAGTGTAGGTAAAGTTGATTAGAAGATGCTCAAGAGTTTCTTCGTGATCTCCACAAAAGGTGCACACCGGAGAAGAAACCAAATTCACTTTATATAGGATTTTATTGGTGTAGAGAATACGATTTAAGATTTTGTATTGAAAGGCTCTCGTTCTGGTGTCAAGAGTGAATCGCCCCGGCAATAGATAAATATTTTTCCAGTCTATAATACATGAAATATTATATACGGAATTAAACTTAGATTGGGCAGTCGGAGAAACCTGGATTCGTTCGATCACGGTGGAATAGATTGATTTTGAAGTCATTCTAGTTATATCTTGAACATCGTCTGAAACAGTTTTTGTCAATTCGGTTGTTGTTATTCTCTTCAACGTTAAGGAGCTGTTTCCAGTTAGGCGGAATGGCGGAAAAAAATGCCTTGTAGGAGTAAGTAATCTGACAAGGAGAGATTTTTCTCTCTAAAAGCGTCCCACCTTTTTAATTTTGAGTCGTTTGAGAGAATCTCCAAGTTTCACAAAACCTGCTTCTTTTATTCTCTTGTTGTATATTGATTTCTTGTTAATCAAGAGGTTCTGGTTATTCCAGATAGTCACATTTAAAACGTCCTGTTTTGTAGCTTTTATATCGTGATTGCCATTAAAGTCAGACCAAACTTCAAGACATTCTTTATAAAAAGAAGGTAGTTTACGGGGTAGGCGCGATGGATTGAAATTGCACTGAAGCAGAAAACTGGTTCCTACATTCTTAAGATAGTGAGACAAGAAAACTTTCCACGGGTTACTATAATCATCTAAATACCTTGCAAGGCACACAATTCTTTGAGTTTTAATTAAGGATTCAGGGTGAGGCATTTTGAGGCCACCGTCTTCGTATTCACTAATTAAGGCTAGTCTTTTGACTTTGTCTTTGCCTCTCCACACAAAATTGAATATCACAGAATTTATGCTTTTAATTATATCCTTATCAAAAGAGATAAAGGAGGCTCGATACATAAACTTAGGTATAGCAAATGTTTTGACTAATTGAATTTTACCAATTAATGTTAAGTTTCTCCATTGCCAGCAACTTAAGGACTTTCTTATTGACTTTTAAAGTAAGGTCGAAATTAAGCTCTCTACTTTTACGCTGATCATAAGTGAAAAATATACCTAGTATTTTAATTGCCTCATTCACCTTATTAACATCGAGAGCTTCGTGATTGCGATAGGAACTTCCTAACCAGTAGGCCTCTTTTTTGTCCTTATTTAGTTTAAGCCCTGAACATTCACCATATGTGTTCAATAAGGAACTAAGGGAGTCATAAGATTCCTTATCGCGTAAAAAGATTGTTAAGTCATCGGCGAAAGCGATACATTTGATTTCTTTGTTTTTTACTTCTATACCATTTATATCTCGAGTCTGTTTGATAGCGGTAAGGAGGGTTTCCAAGGCTAAAATAAATAAATAGGGCAAAGGAGGGTGTCCCTGTCTAACCCCTCTTCCGATTGAAAAAAGAGGAGTTGCTACACCATTATTCATAATGCAGCTGGACATATTAGTATAGAAAAGACGTATCCATCTAATAAAGGATTCTCCAAAATTGAACTTTTCCAGGGTCTTGAAAAGAAAGTTTCAACTTAAGGAGTCAAACGCTTTCTCGAAGTCAATGGTCACCATGAGACCGGGGAGATTGTATAACTTTGTATAGTCCATAATATCACCTATAGGTCGTACTGCATCAAATATGTTCCTTCCTTTCACATATGCGCACTGTTCAGCACTAATTAAATCGGAAAGAACTTTCTTGAGTCTTAGGCCCGGTTCATACGTCGAACTTTACATGAGCCGAACCTAATACCTATTAAGGTCGACCCAAATAATTAAGTTCGGCAGTTGATTCAGACGTCGAACCTAACTGAAGTCGAACTTAATTAAAGCTAAAGTGAGAAAGCAGATTTTCGTGGTCAGCGGCTGTTGTTTTTACTCAACAAGATTCAAAATGGCAGGAAAGATGAATTCTGACATGGAAGGGCTTGTTTGGTAAAATAATAAAGACAGGCCAAAGACGGCTCCTACTGGTCGAGATAGGAAGAATATGACCTTCAAAGCTAATTTGCTCTTACGAGTACGTCTTTCAAAGACCTCCCTGGTCGCTATTTCTTGGGCATGGTATAATGGCTTTTATTAAATTCTCAGCCTCGAATATTGCATTTCTAGTGAGGTCTCCCATGGGGACACCCTGTCCCCATGTGTTGTACCAAAAAAATCTGTTTTTAGAAAAGAATTACGGTATACGCGCGTGCGTGCACGCGTGTTAACGGCCAGGGTCGCGCGTGGAGAAAATGAAATTTTTTCTACCCGTTCAAAATGGCGTCCAAATTTTAAAATTTCTGCCAGGGAATATCTCCTCAGTGCCCACATTTAAGGAATTAGACTCTCACAAAGAAAAGGTAACAATTGAAAGAAGACGGGAAACGTTGGAATAAGCGGCCTATTGATCACATGACTCTCACAGTATAGTCAAAAAGGCGCCAAAACGGTGGCGCTGCGTGCGTTGCTACTGTTGAAGGAATAAAAAAAGCTTACACTCTAAGGACATGTACTCAGACAAGTAAGGACTTTTTTATCTTTAGTGAATTTTTTCTCAGCTGCTTTCCGTGTCACATATAGGGTAGTAGCCCAACGCAAATTTGCGTGTATTCACGCGAGTTTATGATGTGAAGGGGGGGAGGGAGGGGGGGGGATTTTTTCTAAAAATAGATTTTTTTGGTACAACTCATGGGGACGCGTGGACCCCACGCTTACGGTCTCCATCCCTGATTATGGCTCCTGTATTTACTCATCCGAATTGTTTTAGGTTAAGCACAAAAGGGCGATATTCCATGACAAACCTCAAAATGTTTTTTGCGGGTTTTTAGTTTGTTTTGTAGTGCCGACATTCTTTCGCGGAGGTTGACTTCTGAAAGAGTTTTATTATAAGGTTATCGAGGTAACCTCTGTTGCGTAATCTCTGTTTGAATAGAGTGATGTTTTCTTCAAATGTTGTTTTTGAAGATTTTCCGAGAAGTCTTGACGCTTCGCCTTTGATTTAGCCTGTATTGGAAAGTTTCTGTCGGTTTGAAGTGCGTGTGCACTTCAAGAATAGATTCTTTTTTTTTTTTTTTAATCTTTCGCATCTCAGACAAATATATTCAGTTGTTTCGAAACAAGAAGAACAAGCACATTCCTTTTTTCCCGCCATCTTGTTCAGAATGAAGTCCTTTGCGCACATGCCAAGTCGATGGAATGCACAGACCTCTGGGATAGATATAATTTATATAATTTATACGTAACGTATATATTTGGTTCGGCACATGAAAAGTTCGACGTATGAACCGGGCCTTAATGTTATAGCTTTGTACGCAATCTTAACATCCACGTTTAACAGAGAAATGGGTCTCCAATTCGCAACATATCTTTTATCCTTGTTTTTCTTCTCAATAAGTTTTATAATTCCTTGTTTTCGGGAGTTTGCCAATTCTCCTTTTCCATAGGAACTGTTTAAGGAGTCAACTAACAAGTGTCCTAAGATGGGCCAAAATACATGATAAAATTCTGATGTCATGCCATCGTTACCTGGGGATTTTCCGTTTTTAATTTAAACGTTTGTAGAGCTTTAAAACACTCTGCCTTTGTAAGAGGCCCTTCACAAATTTGTTTGACATCTTCGTTTAAAGTTGGCAAACGACATTGGTCAAGAAACGCATCGCTAACATTGTTATGATTGGGTGGATCACGGTTAGCGTACAATTCAGTATAGAAGTCATACAATTCTGATAAAATTGATTTAGGATTAGCTATTAATTTACCGCCTTTATCAAAAAGTTTACGGGCGCAGGAGTTGCTCATCTTTCTACTTTCTAAATTTAAGAAATATTTGTTATTTTTCTCACCATGTTCATACCAATTGGTTATAGAACGAATAACATTACCTTGAATAATATAATTATACAGTGAGTTGTACTCAGATTTGATCGTTTCCAGCTGTACAGCGTTATTTTCTGTCGGATTAGAGTAAAAAATCTCTTGACATTCTCTCAATTTTTTCTCGATTTCGCAAAGACAACTTCTTCTTTCTTTTGCCTTTGTTTTGCTATATTTCATTGTTACTTGTCTTATTTTGTATTTAATTAAATCCCACAGAAGACCTTTGTCTGACACATCATTAAATTCTACTAGCCACGAGCCAGGGAACGTTGTCTTTTATAAGATTGATATATTCTGGATCTTCTAACAGGCTAGAATTAAATTTCCAATATGACGGCCTAGTTGGTTGCTTTTCAACACTGTTAACCTGGAGCACAATAGCAGCGTGGTCTGTTTTGATGGCAGAAATTATACCTGTGTTGTCCACGTCATCTTGAAAGTCATCGCTTATTAGCCAGTAGTCTAACCGACGTCGGACTAAAGGCTTATTTTGTTGCCACGTGTAACGCTTTTTATCCGGGTTCCTTAGTCTCCATATATCCACTAGGTTAAAGTCTAACATTAACTCGCAGATTTTGGTTACCACGTCTTTTTCTTTCTGTTTTACTTCCATAGCTATCAAGTTGAAGACTTAATGGCACATTAAAATCACCTCCCATAATAAACCTGTAGACCTGGTCATAGTCACTCTCAAGTAAAGTAGTCCTAAGGTCTTCATAGAAGTCAGCAGCGTCATGGGTATTGTTAGGAGCATAAATATTGATCAACAAAACAGGAGAATCTTGAACTAACGCTTCAACGATGACAAATCTGCCCTGGCTATCTTTCTTGACCGACTTCAACTCAAATTGAAGGGTCTCACGTATTATTAACACCAGAACGCCTTTGCTATGATTGGATCCGTGCGAATAATACATATCTCCCGGTCACTGAAATTTCCAACTATCAAAAACATCTGGCGTACTATATGTCTCTTGCAAAAAATTAATATCCACTTTCTGGTTCCTAGCCCATGTAAAGATCGATTTGCGTTTGTTGGGATCACGAATTCCTCTAACATTCAAGGATAGAACATTAAAGCAAACGTTATTCATAAGAGTAGGTTGATCGATATTACATTCTTAAAATATGAAAATGAGCCGGGTATAAAAATCGAGTGCGGTTTGAATGAAATAAATTGGTATCTAACAGACTGCGATAAAACTACAGGGACATAAAATAAAAATGAAAACAAAGACTGAGGGCGAAAATAAGTTAACAAATCCCACATACTTTTTGCTCCAGAAGAACTGTTTACGAGCACGAACAAACGCCTGGTACATCATTCCACCCGAAACCCTTTCACCGGAATGTGAAAAAAAAAAAAATTCAAACTGGTAGTGCCTATGAGGTGTGAAAAAGAATATGCATAACGGATAAAGTAGAAAGTGACAAAAATGGCAGGAATTTTCTACTGCTTTTATATTATCATTTTCTAGAGAAAAAGAATAATCATGAAAGCAACGTTAACCCAAATAAACTTATTACATTTTACATTTTGACGTATTTACCGTTAATGTAAAGTTTGTCGGGCTCCGATCTACTAGAATAAGCACGTTTACCGTCCTTCCTGGCATTCTTTAACTTCTCCATTTGGAGCTTTCGCATCCCGTGGATTTCTTTCGGGAGGTCTTCATACATCTTGTATCCTGTTTCCTTGAGTTTACGTCCGCATTTGAGCACCCGTTCTCGGTCTGAAAATCTTAAGAAACGCGCCATAATGATCCTTTCTCTTCCATTTTCCTTTCTTGGCTTGCCCTTTTGGTGTACTCGTTGAAATTCGATGTTTTTTGCATCTTCTATTCCCAGGTGGATATGAGATGATAGACAGTCAACGAATTGCGTAGCACCGAGTCGGCTATAATCATCTCATATCCAACAACCGTGAGTAGAATAATTGTTTAATGTGAAAGAAATCAAGAAATATTGCTAGCTCTTGCTGATATCGCTTTGCAAGAATGAACAACCACTAGAAGCCAATTTAATGGTCACTATTCCTCGAGCATGGTATAATAGTTATATGTACTGATATATATCATGGCCGTTAAGACAATCAAATCCCTGGAATTGCATTGTATATTGCAAAGACCCAGTTTTAACAAAACTGGTTACTTGATAATCCTTGCTCTGCAACGGAAAAAATGTATTCCTTTTTATTACCAAGTGATGACTAAAAACGGAGTACCGTTCAAATCAACTTTCGGGGATCCTTAACCGTAAATACGTATTTAAACAGAAATTGAACGTTAGTAAGACCGAGAAAGGTTCAAGGCGTCTTACAAAGGCATGTTTTGTCCTTGAGTTATATATTACAATGATGGTTCAAAAAAGTATAGTAGCAAAAATATCAGTTTTATTAAGAAAAAAACAATGGCAATAGTGAAGAAAATATATCTTCTTTCTAAAACACAAAGTTAGCATATCTACGTAACACATAAATGCCCCACAAAAGTTCGTTTTCGCCTGGTATAGCGGCATTATAAAAGCGTTTAAACTATGCATATTTGTGGCTAAACATATTCTTACTACACAGTAAAATTGAAAAGACCTAAATGGTTACTAAGATGGCATGCAATAAAATTTCGTATATTAGTATGGAATAATTAATCTTCTCTTACAGATTATCGTCCCTACTGTAGTGGAAGTAGTTAAGATGGGGCGTTGGCCGTAGTTGAGCCCCTGGCCTCCAAATTCAATCTTTCTTCTCCGCCTTCAAAGTCAAAGTTATAGTTTTAAAGGCTAATCATCAAGGACGTGAAAAGGGTTAGGAACTTTCTAGAACCTGTCTACTGTCTACTGTTTTTAATGCAACAACAAAGAAAAACTAGATGAATCATTTTTTTTTTTTTTTTTTAAACTCCGAACTGCTTGGAAAGTTAATCTTTAGGCTACTAAATGTCTTATCCTATCACACGATACCAAAAACATGCACGTATAACCCGATGCTGTTCGTACCTTAAGGGTACATTACACGTTCGTGAACTTAGCATTGTTTAAATAGTTATCGTGGAGAAATTGGTTTGTATTGGATACTTCTGTAGTATTAAAGTAGTTACCAGCAGCTAACAACGCGATTTACAAATGTCATCTCGAACTTGTCATTTGCAATTGCGAATATAAGCACCCATAGTCACATTAATTATGCTAAAAACTCGATTTTCAAGAACAATTTATCATGCTTTACATACTGAGGGCGAAAGAAGACCTCGATAGGTGCAAACTTCACAAAGCCACATCCAGTACGGCGAATGGCGTCATCAGGCTTCTGGAATGCCAAAAGGTTCGGCTTGGCTTGCACGAGTTGACTGATGTGGTTCCTGTCACTGCTCTGATCTAGGACTGAAAGCGTGATTATTCCAGGAAAAGGCCAATCCAAAAGATCGTCATATTCACCTTTCATCAGGTGAACAAAGACCGCCACATAAGAGCCCCGCCCGTTGTCTACACCGTTGGGGTACAATCTAATGCCCATTTTCCATTCGTAGGTATCTGTAAGAACGGCCTGACTTAAAATTGGTGTTGCAAACTGTCGATGCTGATGGATTTCACTTATTTCAAAAATGAAGTAGGTACTGTTTACATTTCCTTTGCACCTGGTTGCCTTCTGTGGATTGGACCTGAGAATGATAATAGTGAGGTGTTAACCAAATCTCTCAGTGTACAAAAATTAAGAGCAGCTTTGCGTCTGGACGGCTTATCAAATATCTGATTTCTTGGGCTATTGCTGACAGGGAAGCCATAAAACACAATGAGACAAGGTCATGAGTCTCTTTGCTGGTTTCGTAGTGAGAAAGAGATTTCGATTGAGGCTTGAAAATAAATTTACAAGATGTCTACATAGCCTATTTGTCTCCCTATTTCGCCATTGGAACTGAAAAAGCGTTACTGTCATGATCTCCTTTTGGCACAGCTCTCCAATTTTCTTGGATATTGAATACCTAGAAATTAACTAACTAACTAACTAACTAACTAACTAACTAACTAACTAACTAACTAACTAACTAACTAACTAACTAACTGACTGACTGACTGACTGACTGACTGACTGACTGACTGACTGACTGACTGACTGACTGACTAACTAACTAACTAATTAACTAACTAACTAACTAACTAACTAACTAACTAACTAACGAAAGAGACCTCAGAGCTCTTTGCTCAATTGCACTTCCATCGACTTGTTATGAATCATAGCTTTACCGATTACAAAAGTTTTTAGAAATCCGTACCTGTTTTCAAATATGAAAAGACAAAAAAAAAAAAAATAATAAAAAAAAAAAAACTTCGGAGACAACAAGTCGAGACATACAATTGATATCATGGTGGCTGTTAACGATACATACCTGCTCAAGAGTTGACTCCACTGTCTAAACTCTTCCACACTGCACTGATGCACTGTAGCTTGCTCGAGCTCACTGTTGGAACTCGTAGCATTCATGGATTGGTTATTTCTGATCTGGTGGTAACATGAAAGTAGCCCGTGGCTGTTTGACCGCCCTGTCTCCTGAACAGAGACATTTAATCTACCAGCCTGGTTTCCAGATATGGCTGGCCTCTGTGATGAATGGTCAACACTCGTCTCCTGAATTCTACTGTTTGTTCCATCTCTATTTTCCTGTCCATTTTGACCGTCAAGAGGAGGGATGAATCCGTCGGGCTGTTCAGCACTTTCCTCAGAAGGATGACCCAATCTGATGGTCTCTGTATCAATTCCGCAACGAGGATGGTTCTGCCCGTTGTTTCGCCTGTCACCTGCCTGAGTTAGTTGCCTTGGCCCATTGAACAGTTGATCACCTCCCAACGTAGGGTCGCTAACCCCATTAGCTTGCCCGCTGGTTTTATCAGCATCTTCCTCAGTAGTCTGGCCTGGGTCACTCAATCCATTGGCGTGTGCAGCACCTTCCTCAGCTGGACGGCTCAACTTGTTGGACTGTCCAGCGCCTACATCGGCAATGGGGGTCAACGCGTTGGTCTGTGCAGTACCTTGCTCGCGGAAGGTCAATCGGTTGGCTAGTTCATTAGTAACACGGGCAACTCCGTTAGTCTGTCCAACAGTAGGTCCCTCAGTAGGAAAGCCAAATCGATTGGTATATCTTGTACTTTCCTCATTGGGGTGACTCAAACCATTAACCTGCTTGGCTGTTCCGTCAGTATCGTAGCTCAATCCATTGACCTGCCCGATCCTTTCCGCCGTAGAGTTGCTCAATCCATTGACCTGTGCGGCCCCTTCCATCGTAGCGTAGCTCAATCGATTCACCTGCCCGGTCCCTTCCACCGTAGGGTAGCTCAATCTAAAGGCCCCACTGATACCACTCTCAGTAAGATGGCTTGGTCTGATGGCTTGTCTTCCGTTTCCCTGCTTGTAAAATAACACGTGCGTTACAGATTCTATGTTATGAGCGGTCACGATATTGGGAATCTATTAACCATGTTATGAGAGGTCACGATATTGACTCAGGCCAATTACATGCAGCATATGGTTTAATTATCAATTGGCTTCTGAAGTCACACACGTTTTATAACGAATTGAAGATACGTACCAAACGAGTAGTAATAGAATAGTAGTGTCAGGTCAATAGGGAATGTACCCTTGCTTAATATTTGTGCTTACCTCGAGCTCGCCATCAACTGGACAACTTGAGTCGTTGTGCCTTCAAAAGAAAAAAATACCGTAAGCTTATAATAATTAGGTCATATGCAACCTCATTCAGGCAACTTCCTTTACAATAAGGTGTTATGCTCCTGCCATTTAAGGAGACAGTTTTCATTTTCTTTGCCTTACAAAGCCACACATATAGGAACGCGTTTAACCCGGCGTTTTGTTGGTATGCCAACAGTGTCATAATCCTTCACATTACGTGCCCAAATGAACACTATTATGCTGAATAACTTGGAATTTTCACTCCTAAACTTGAAGAAAAAAAATGCCTACTTCGTTTCGCCCGTGCTTGAAGCAAATAAAGAATCTCAAGTACTTGTCTCGACTGTGTTACTGTAACGTTTTATGGACGATAGATAGAGAGAGACGCGAGTGCTAGTCAACTCCTAGTTTAATGCAGGCTCCTGTGTTCTGAGAGTTACAATGAATCAATAAAGTACTTTATATAAACGCGCGACATGCGTGGGGTAATCAGAGGTGTCGATTACACTACTATAATTAACATATTAAGATCACGCAAGTTAGTGTCACAATACAATGTCACAATCCGGTATCGTTACAGTTACGTTACTGGAGAAGAAGTGCCGTGACGCTCAAAACAACGTCATTACAATTCAAGGTCATATAAACATTTTAGATGCGACATGATGTGTATTATAATCAGAGATGTAACCTTTGGAGTGGAACGTTTAGATTGAAATCCCTGATTGACGCAAAATCAAGAGGCATTGTCTAGAATACCAAATATAGAACATAACGTGACGCTGAAGTATAAAGCAATATTTATGTTGCGTGTATGTTCCTATGCAGCAGATAGAAATATCATTTGGCAAGGGATATGTTCCGTTTCTTCTGAATAATCTCGATCGAAATTGTTGAAACTACAAGAGAACCTTTCGTTCGGATGTTTGTGAGCCAGGGTTAAACTAAGTGACAGAAAATTTGTTGCACAAGCACAGCTTGCAAGCTTCGTATTATGGGATGGCAGAGTTGCTCTTTGCTTATGGTATTGCCTTCGTCTCTTTCCCGGACCAGGATGTTCCGTAGCATTTATTTAAGAACTCGATGCTTCTGTACATAAGGATTACGAAGAGGAAGAGCTTTGAAGCAATCATCTGCAGCAAGTACGTACATTGTATATAGGCATATTTGCATTATGAGTTCGACGCAACAGAAAATGTCCTTTAGGTCAGTTTTCTTCGTTCCATCCCTTGGTGATGCTAACATCACCGACACTTAAATAGTTCAGACATCGCAATATTCTTGAGCCTTAATCAGGCAGAACCAAAGTCGTGAGCTATTTCACCTTTATTTAAACTGAAGTGTTTACTTTGTGACGTGAGTGTAATGAGGTCACTTGAGTGCGTTTGAAATATGTTAATTAATACATTATTTTTAACGTCAGATCCTTCAACTATAAACTTTCACAAATCATTTCCCGATACTCAGAAACTCGTCGTTTTCTCATCCAAACTGGATAAGCACGTGCAAATAATACAATAAACTAGGATAACATTTCATAAGGGACAGTGTTTGTATTTCGGCCAATTTTCCTTCCTGTAGTAAACGTTTAATTTGAAATGACTTTTGGAAGTGAAAATGTTCTACCGTTTACCTTATATTTACTCGTGTCTCCATGATTGAAAGATCTTTACATTCGAGGCAAAATCACTGAGGAACAGTTAACACGAACTGGTTTGAAACGGATGAATGGTTTTCAGATTAAAAAGTGTTGTTTTTATTTAATGTCTCATATTTTTCTCACAAGTTATGAGATGCTGGAATGTCGGATAAAAATGCCACGAGATCTTGTCCAAAAAAAAGGTAAAAAAGAAAAATTGACACTGAAAATTATTCACAAGACCAGGATTCGATGAGAACGGATTTACGAATTTTCTTTTGAACCGAATTCACCCCCTAAATAGACAGTCAAATTTCTACTACTAGTGGAAAAATAAATAATATATAAAATAACATTTAAAAAAATGAAAATAATTATACTCAAATTGAAGCACTCCTTCTCTCGTATCATCGCACATACTAAACCTTTTCAGATTTCAAATATTAATTAAAAATCGATTTTATTATCATTTCAAGCGTGGCCTTGAATAGTGAAGTATTGAAAAGGGGTTTGTTAATATTGGCCGGTAAAACTCGCTTCCTCTTTGCATCTTAGCCGTGTTGATTTTAAGCGAAGTCTGTCTTTGTATACAAATCATTTCTAGAGTTTTCTATTCAGATAACGGAGCCAACACTTGTGCACTGATAATATGTTGACTTATCAATCAGGCTACATGAGGTCTGCAAATACAGAATTAGAAGTACGCTATAATAAGGATGAAACACTCAATAAAATGGAGGAGGGACAAATTAAAAACTATTATATTATCTGCCACATTTTTAAATGCTTCATTTTCTATGATATGTCGGTCCTCGAACATATTTTTTTAAGTGAATGTCGATGTGCAGCATTAGCTAAATATGGATAATTTTTCTTATTGCCGAAAGTCGTAAAAATAGCGTTTTCTCTCATCTAACTTAAATGCAGCTCAGACTGAAGGAGACCATTTAACCAGTTAATTTTAACACTGATCGGGCAACGTAGAGTGTTTTAGTTTTTGTGAGACTTGAGGTTGACTTGGAACTGCTCATTTAGTTATTGACAAAGCATAATCTCTTCCCATTTCATATCGTTGCATTTTGTTTTTGTTTATCCATGTCCTAATTACCATTTTTTGAAGGCAGCACGTAAAACACGAGGAAATACAATATTCCGTTCCCTAGGATTTTTGGCAATTTAAATTTTCAGCTTTACAATCCGAACAGGTCAAACTGTGCCTTAGTTTAGCAATTGTACTGATGATCTGTAAATATAGGAAACAACGTTTTAAGTTTTAAGTGCAACGCGTTAAGTTAAGTCTAACCGCGAAATCTCGGTCCGTATTAAAAATTATGTCACGCAGTTTAAACTAACTAACTAAAACGAAATCTAGCCTTGATAAACTGGAAACGATAACAATATTCACATTTCTCCCTGCCTAACGTTTCAAAAAAATTCGATCGTCATGATTTTACAAACATGATGGAAATTTGTACCTTGTTTCCCGCGGTGGATCTAATTCTTCTCTCCATTCTGAATGACTTTTGATGGTAGACGATAATTGAATACTATCAAAATTCATGTTTAACAATGTTTGTCTCTAAAAGTTAAAGGTTCTTTACTTTACGAGCAGCTGGATAGTGATCTAGTACTAAAGCTCTGCTGTTCGGTACGGTGATCCTCGTTTAGTTTCAAGTTTTTTAACCTGGCTGGTTTCCACCTACGTAGACAGTTTTTGTTCTTCCACCAATCAAAAGAGACCTCTTTAGCTATTATTATTTTTAAGCGTGATGCCTGTGCAGCCCACGTTGTAAAATGGGGGCCGTTCTTCTTTGTATCCACAAATGCGCATCTTTCAATTATTAACTCATTTTAGATGTATCAAATTCAGTATTCTCCTAGAGGGGATCTTTTGGTCTCCTATTGTCCTTATTGTCTTTAACGAAAACGGTCCAATCAGAATGCAATATCTTAGTGTATGTCAGGAGGGATCGGAGGGGAGTTAATTACTATTGTCAGTGATTATTCAGGTCCTAGTGATCTCTCGGTGGAACTGAAAAGGCTTGACTTTAGTGGCGTGGCCATATTGTTTTAATGTTTTAGATTCCAATGTGCCGTTTTCAAAAAGAAAATCAACCCTTTTGAAACGGTGAATCGAAAGAATAACTTCTAAGAAGCACTCGACAGTAAAAACGGTGAAAATTGGAGAGTTCAAGGCGAAGGAATCATGCTTCTATTTGACAGTTGTAGAACCATCCAGAATATGTGGGGGAAAGGTCATTGATATTAAGCTAAAACGCAGATCGCATCACTTTGTCGAATTGATGCTTAAACGCAACTGGAAATCCACTTTACAAAAAGATTAAAGGTTTGATTGTCCATTTTTACTAAACGTTTTCATTTAGGAAAGCTTTTTGCCTGTTTTCTTTCTTTCTTTTTTTTTTTTTTGGCGAAACGAAAACAATTTGTAATCTTACACTTTTATTTACATAACCAGAAACGTGAGTCAGGCAACGTTATTGTAATAGAAATTCCGGTACAGCGATAAGACGCGTAACACAAGGGAAACAACATAACGCTATCTTTGTGACTCAAAATATTCCATTAGCTAGGATAGTCTGCGAAGCATACAATTATAAGAATCAAGGGGCATCACACGTAAATGCCAGTATAGGCATCTTGTTTAATTATTATTTGCCGTTTGCCCCACACGTGAGTCGTCAAATTCCGTAACCGCGCAACAATCATATATTGGTCAGTTTTTAGTTTCAAGTTTCAAGTTCCATTAGTCAAGTTTCATTATTTACGGTCTGCCCCTCACAAAAGCAAAGTTAGAAGTGAGTCGTCATTAAGTTAAGTTCGCATGGTTAGGAGTCGTAAACAGTTCGATCAACATTTCGTGATAATAATCAACAACGATTCATTTTCGTCGTTCTTTAAGTCGCAATGCGAGACAAGAGCGCTACTAATGTATATACCTCGTTTTTAAATCCATGAGGCAAAACTAAGCCTATTTACAAGTTATATACCTCGTTCTTTAAGCTAAGTCGCGAAACAAGCACAATACTACAGTTTATGTGTATCATAAACAGAGATGGATCCTGCGTATCGCTGACCAAGGACATTTCAACCATTGAATTGGAACGTTTCATAAATTGAAATCCCTGATTGACACATAACGAGAGGCATTGTTTAGAATACCAAATATGGAACGTGGCGTGTCTTTTTAGCTTCAAACAATGTAATGTTGCGATGTTTGTTCCTTTGTAAGAGATGGAAATATTATTTGTTAACGGATATGTTCGGTTTCTTCTTCAAAATCTCGATCAAAATCGTTGAAACGACAAAAACTGTTCATCGTTCACATGTTTGTGACTCATGCTCGAATTATAAACTCTACTGAAGTGAAAGAAAATTCGTGCATTTTGCTTTGGTTCTTAGGAATTTTGCTTCAACATGTCGGAATCACACGCCTTATACAAGTCGACAACCACATTGATGAATGATTTAGCGGTTTGTTACAGCAGTTGGATTTTTAAACACTGTGAAAATCTACTAAATGGAGATGCTCAAATTTCTTATCGACAGTTAAGTCTGCGAAGTTCCATTTCAGAGCTTGGAAGTTTCATATTATGGGATGGTAGAGTTGCTCTTTCCTTGTGGTTTTAGGGTTTTGCCTCCGTCTCTTTCCCGAACCAGGATGTTTTCGTAGCATTTATTTAAGAACTCGATGCTTCTGTACTTAAGGATTATGAAGAGGAGGAAATTTAAAGCAATCATCTGCAGCAAGTATGTACATTGTATTTTCATATTTGTATTATGAGTTCGATTTAACATAAAATGCCTTTCAGCATTTGTTAGTTCGCTCCCTCGGTGACACCAACGCCACCGACACTTAAATAGTTCAGACATAGCAATATTCTTTTGCCAACTAGCGGCTTAATCAGGCAGTACGAAGGCCGTGAGCTCTTTCACCTTGGCTACTGAAAAATGTTTACTTCGTGAGTGTGACGAGCTAGGACACGGGTGCGTTTGAAGTATATTTATTTAGTACACTATTTTGAACGTCAGACCTTCCACTGTAAAATTTCAAAAATTATTTCCCGATACTCGGAAACTTGCTGTTGTTTATCTGTTCGTTTGTTTTTGAATCCAGACTGGATAAGCATGTGTAATACACTAAACTAGGAAAACTTTATCATAAGAGACATTGTATTTCGTTCAATTTTCCTTGGTGCGAATAATTAAATATGCAATCTTAAATGAATCTTGATAAAGATTTTTCTAGGGCTTTTAGTATATTTAGACGAGTTTGCTTGACTTAAAAAATCTTCAAATTCAAGGCAAAATCACTGAAGAATAGTCAACAGGAGCTTATTTAAAAAGGAATGAATAGTGTTAAATTTAAGAAGGTTTATTTTTGTTTAAGCTTTCATGCCTGTCACGGTTAAGATGTATGTATTTGGAATGTTGGATAATATTGACACGAAATCTTGTCCAAAAAAAGGTAAACGAGAGAAATAAGGTCGCTTAATAGTGGCAATAACAGAGTTAATTTAGTAGTTTAAAAAAGGCGCAGTTTTATAGAAATGAAAAAGAGAATTGATTTGTAGTCTGTTTGTAGTAAAAATAATTTTGTTAGCCTGAGTTACATAGGGTACTTTTGGTTATTTTATTTTAGTATTTTTTCAACGGGGACTTGGCCCTGATGCTGATAGTGAACCGAAAATTTTTGATAACCACATAGAAGAAGAAGGATTTTGGAGATATTTGTTTTTCAAAGGAATTCAAGCCTAACTTCACTGTCAAATTCCTACCACTTTTCGAAAGAAAATACACGAATGTGAAATAATCATGCTCGAATTGAAGTACTCCTTCTCTAATATCATGGCACGTACTCAGTATTTTCAGAGGTAAATTGAAATCGATTTATTATCATTAAGTAGCATTAATGGTTATATATAATAACGGCTATTTTTAATTTTAGCTGGTAAAGCTCGCTTCCTCTTAGTCGTATTGATTTCAAGCGAAGATTACCCTGTATTTTCAGAGTTTCCCGTTTAAGCGATGGCCACAACACTTGTCGGCATTGATTGTTTTTTTTGTGTAGCTACTTAATATCTATCAGGTCACCATGAGATCTCTAGCTGCTGACTTCAGTTAAACGTTTTCATTCTGTAAATGTAGAATTAGGAGCCGACGCAACTGATACGAAAAATCACTGGATAAATTGTAGGAGGGACAAATTAAAAACAACAATTTTAGCTTGCCACAAATTTAGATGCTCCATTTCCCATTTCCTCGAACATATTTTTCTTCTTATCCGATAACCTAAACATCGAAAATTTTCCTCCTTGTCAAGCATCAACGCACATTGTTAAAGCTCAGCGGCACTCAACACAAATAGCGTGTTCATACTGATATGACTGAAATGCAGCCTGAACTCAAGACGAAACAATGAAACGGCTGAAGAAAATCTTTTAGCTTCGAGAAACGTCAAATAAGTTAACACTAATCAAGTAAAGTATAGTGCTTTATTTGTAAGTGTTTGAATTTAAATGACCAGAGGTTGAATCTGGTACTGTTAATTAGGTATTAAAAAATTCACTAGTTTTTCTTAGATGCGGACTGAATGCAAATTTTTTCAAGAACTCAATGAAATGTTCAATTACTTCCAAAAATAACAGAGCTAAAATGCCAGAACAATTCATTTGATTGTGGGGGGTTATATTTCGAAGTGGATCAAACGTTTCCTACAAAATATAACCATCACCTCCATTATTCTAACTATAAGGAACTCTAGCTCAAGCATGCTATCGTTTTGAAAGATACGGTTTCTTTAAAGTTCTGCGCCAAGTCAGTTTGAGCAAGGCACGTTTCGGTGGAATATTTGCCCGCCAAACAAATTTGGATTCACAGTTTGTGACAAAAACCAAGATGATTTCTTCTCTTAAAGGTCACCTCGAACTCTCGCAACGCGCAGTGAAAAGCCAATCCCGTCCTTCTTTTAGGAGAGGCTAAGAAGTCGTCGAATTATTGGCATTTGAAAACTTGGAAAGCGCACAGTAGCTCGTAAAACTCAGGGATTATAGGATTCCGTGCTCTATCATTTTTAGAAATTTAATTCTATGGTTGAGTAACTTGAAACGACGATAATATTTACACTTCTCGCAACCAAATTAAACTTTTCAAACACTTCGGTCGATTGTACTGGTGGACAAGCTGTACCTTATTTCCTGCGGTGGATCCAAGTCCTCTCTCCACGGTGAATGGCGTGCGTTGGAAAAATATAATTGACTTCTCTCGAAATTCATGTTTTATTGGGCGGTATGCTCTGGGTCTGAAAGTCAAAGACTCTTTACTTACTTACTGTTTACGGGGTCTTTACAAGTAAGTTGCCCCGCTTAAGGGTCTGTGCGTATTCATGTGGAATCTAATAATAGCGCAGAAACTGCTCTACTACCAATCAAAAGTGAGCACTGGTGGTCAACTGCCTGTGTGCAGACGTCTGGCACGCTTTTCACGTCATGACGTAATGAAATTTCTCGTGACTCAGACAAACAATGACTAACAAATGCAGTTTAATTAGTCAGTTCGCTTCGATCTTTGACGGCTCTTACAGGCGATGATGGCGTTCCCGGTTCTGTATTTGAAAGAGAACCGCAGGAATATACCGTGGAGCATCTGAAACGGTGGTTGAAGTGCAGAAGATTGAAATTAAGCTGTGAACGCGACGAGCTTGCGGAACGTGTTAAAGCCTGCATAAATAGTGGGAAGCACAATTCTCTTCATCCGAGCATTTGATGATGGGAAATAGTTTGCGCAAAAGTTTTTAGAGAAATTTATGAGTTACGCGAATTGAAAGGGTTCTGTTCTTCGAAAAAGGGAAGTGAGTTTGATGCGAGGTCCGCTAGCGCTCTTGCGAAAATATGCATATGTCGTCAACTTGTAACCGAATCTTTGCAAAATCATATCTCTCTACATATTAATCGTATAAAAATAAGAAAACTATGTTTATAAGGCTTTAACGCACTAATGGAATATCCACTACCGAAGACTCACTAGATTATGTATTCGCACGTGAAGCGCTATGTGTTTGTTTCTTAATTCACGCTACATGAGATCTCTCATTGCAACTGAATCTTTAAAGAAATCATATCTCTGGCTAGGCTTGTCAAAAAATCATGATTATTGCACGAAAATAAAGGTAAGGAAGCGTACGTGTATTCATAGAAATTAAGAATGGCGATACACAAGAAACATTTCTATTCACGAAATTGGTTCCAACTCGACGGTGTTTTCACTTTTCCCTGTCACTCGCATAATTTGTTACATATATGCATCTTGAACTTTGAAAATGTTTTATTCGATTTACGTGAATTCTAGAACGGTAGTTTGATAATTTTTGCAAACTTTATTTATTGAAATTTTCGATAATTGCTAAGCGATGTAAATTGAAACGTTTCTCTTCTTCAAAAAATGCAAGCGAGTTTCCTGCGAGTTCAGCTCTTATGAAAATATGCAAGTGCCCTCAACTTGTAACCAAACCTTTAAAAATATCTCTCGATAAACTAATCATATGAAAATAATAAAATCATCTTTATAAAGTTTATTTATCCCACTAATAGAATATTTATAGCCGAAAACTCATTGGATTGTTTTCTCGTCGTCAAGTCGAATGCGCGTGAATCGACGTGAAGCACTATTCATTTGTTGCGTAATCCGCGCAACATGAGATCTCGCAGGCGACATCTTTATAAAATCATATCTCTTGCTAGGCTTGTCCTTGAATTATGATTCCCGCACAAAAATAAAGGTAAAGGATTGTACTATTGAGATTCGTAAGAAATATTTCTGTTCAAAAAATTGATTCGAGCTTCGGTCATCCGGTTTCCCGTTTAGACTTGGCGCCATCACGCGCATAAATACGATTTCATACATCTTCAAGAATTCAACTTTGAAAATTCATAGTTGGCTTTCTATAAATCCTAAGACGGTAGTTTTATACATTTTGAAAACTTCATTTATTGTAGTTTTTGATAATTCCTAACCAATGTCAATAGTAACAATTCGAAAGATGCAAGCGCTTTCGTTTCTCTATTACTGCCCTAGCACATATATTTTGCCAATGGCCGGATCGAAATGTTTGTCAATAGTGCAAGGCGTTAGAATGGTTAAATAAAGGTTTTGCAAGAGAGCACAATTTTGGGAGTTTGTTTATTGTTCGTCTTAATACTGTGTCAGCCTGATTAATAAAGCTTTGACATTTATAGTCTCCAAAAAAAAATGGATTTTTATGAATCGGTAAACCTATCGTCTTCTGAGTTGTTAATTTTATTTTAGTCGATAAAAGCACAAGGACTAGAAGAATTCTATACTTTAGTATAGATAAACCCCTTGGTGCTGAAAATATGCAATTTTATATGAATTTTGGCTAAAGATTTTTCTAGAGCTTTCAGTATATTTACAGTATATTTTTGCGTGACTTAAAAAAAAAATCTTCAAATTAAAGGCAAAATTACTGAAGAATAGTCAACAGGCACTAATTTGAAACCAATAAATGTTTTTCAGATTTTAGTAGTATCTTTTCATGCTCTGATACCTGTCTGACAAGTTTAGTTGTCTGTACTGAGAATGTTAGATAAAAATGTTAATGCGAGATTCTTTCTAAAAAGAAAAAGGTTAAAAAGGAGAATTTATCACTGAACATTGTTGACAACCACATAGAAGAAGACGGATTTGGCTATTTTTTTGTTTGTTTGTTTATTACTTTTTTAAAGGAAATTTACTCACAAAATTTACTGTCAAATTTCTACAACTATTGACAGAAAATAAAATAAAATGTGTAATAATTATGTCCAAATTGAAGTACTCTTTCTCTCGTATGATGGCACGAACGTGGCCTTTTGATATGTTAATTAAATATCCATTTATTTTCGTTATAAAGTAACATTTAACGTTTTTTTTTCCTTTCATAAATCCACATATATTTATATTTTTAACACAATAGCATTTAATGGATAAAATATTAACGGCTGTAGTAATTTTAGCCGATAAATCTTGAAACCTAATTAAGTTGTGTTGATTTCGAGCAAAGGTTCTCTCGTATAACCGATCATTGTATACAAATCATTCTCAAGTGTTTTCCATTCAATTATAGGAGCCAACACTTGTGCATCGCCAATCTTTTTGGTAGTCACTTATGATCAGGCTATTATGAATGGCTCAGTTTAAGCTAAACGCTTTCGTTCTGCAAGTATAAAATTACAGGAACGCTGTAAAATGGTTAAAACACTGGATAAATTGTGCGAGGAACTACAATTATTGTTTGCCATGATATTTCCTCTAACACATTTTTTAAGTAAATGTCTTGTTGCCATGCAGCATTATCCAAACATGGATAATTTTCCTTCTTGCCATTAGACGACACTAGTGTGACTTAAAATAATGTATGCAGCCTGAGCTCAGAAATAAAATAAGGTACAGGCTAAAGAAAACAATTATTTTTTTTAATGTTTGAACTTGAGTCACATGGAACATGTTCAGAATGTTTATGCAAATTTTGTTGTCTATAACTGATTGTCTACAAACTCAATTACAACCAAAAAATGACAGAGCTTAAATGCTAGAAGAATTAAATGTATTGCTCGGTTTAATATTTTTAAGTCGATCAAACACAGGCCTACAAAATATAACCATCACATCGATAATTCGAACTATAACAACCACAATTCTACCCTAAGAATGCTATCGTTTTGCAATGCATCAATGCATTCCAAACATACACTTGTATATCATCTCTGAGAGGCTGACACAAGCTCGTAAAACCGGGAAATATAAGATTCCGTTCCCTAGAACTTTCAGCAATTTAAATTTTCAGATTAACAATCAGAACAGCCGGTCCGGTTTAAGTTTAATAATTATAAACATGATATGACAAAATGTTATCCAGAAAAGAACGTTTTAAGTCTTAACACAGGCCTACGAAATATAACCGTCACATCGATAATTCGAACTATAATTAATTCAACCCCAAGAATGCTGGCGTTTTGCCATGCATCAATGTATTCCAAACATACATTTGTATATCATCTCTGAGATGCTGACACTAGCTCGCAAAACCGGGAAATATAAGATTCCGTTCCCTAGAACTTTCAGCAATTTTAATTTTCAGATTAACAATCCGAACAGCCGGTCCGGTTTAAGTTTAATAATTATCAACATGATATGACAAAATGTTATCCAGAAAAACGTTTAAAGTGCTATGCTTTAATGTTCTCGCTGGTAATGTCACACAGTTTAAACTAACTAACCAAACCAAATATAGCCTTAATGAATTGAAAACGATTGTAACATTTACACCGTCTCCCAGCCAAACGTTTCAAACACTTCAATCGTTTTTAAAACACGATCGGAAAGGTGTACCTTGTTTCCCGCGGTTGATTTAAGTCCTCTCCCCATGATGAATGACGTTTGTTGGTGAACGATAATTGACTTCTATCAAAATCCATGTTCAACAAAGTTCTGTCTTTGAAAGTCAAAGGTTCCTCACTTTACGAACTGTTGGAGAGCAATCAAGTTCTCAAGTTCTGTTGTTCGTGACCGTGATGCTCCTAATCATCCTTTTACACTCTATATAATGTATGTGGTAACCACGTGTTTGTTTACAAGGAGGTGGGTGCCACGCGCAGATAGTTTTTGTTCTTCTACCAATCATATTTTAATTCTCTATGTAAAAAAAGTAATTGCAACGAATTCGGTGAAGTGGTTGATTTGCTTGCCTTTGCATGACGTCACCTTTTCGGTGCCGGTTGTAATTCTCATGATACTCGTACGGACTCCGAACTTCAGCGATTTGTTTACATCAGAAGTCACGTGACACTACATGTGAAATCTTGCACCGAAAACTTGGATAGTTAAACTCCCCAAAACTAGCCGGAAGTTAGGTTAATTTCATAAGGTTTGGAGTCGTATTTCTCTTGGCATCGACTTACCGGAAGACTACGTAATTATAATTTAACGTTGGAGAGGATAGAAATGTCGTCCAATGGAGTCCACTGGAGTTTGCATCGTCTAATTGTCCGATGGACTTTCCGAGATTCTAATCAACAAACAACGATTTGCTAAATAATCCATGGAGTGAAATAAGCGCACTACATAAGTTATTTACTTCGTTCTTTAATCCGCAATGCAAAGCAAGCGGGCTAAGCATGCAATATACCTCGTTCTTTTAATCCAGGAGGCAAAACAAGCGCGCTACAAAAGTTTTAGATGTGTCATAATCAGTAGAGATAGAACCTGCGAACATTTCAACCATTCAAGTGGAGTTTAGATTGTAATCCCTGATTGACAAATCACCAGAGGCTTTGTCTAGAATACAAAATATGGGACATCACGTGATTAATTTTGCGTGTATGGTCCTTTATGTGATAGAAATATCATTTGGGAAGTGAATATGTTCGCCTTCTTCATAAAAATCTCGATCGAAATCGTTGAAACGACAAAAAATTCATCGTTCTCTGATCAGACTCAAATGTCTTTCAAGTTAACACTGAGCAAGCAATGAAGAATGTTTTATTTTTTATGTGACTTGGGGTTGACTTGGAACTGCTAATTTAGTTATCGACAAAGATAATTTAATTTAAAGCAATTTAAATTTTCAACTTACTTACAAACTCTGCTTAAGTTTAACAATTATACTGATGACCTGTTAATATAGGAAACAACGTTTTTAAAAGTTTTAAGTGTTACGCGTTAAGTTAAGTTTTAGCAGTCAGTGCTATCCTTTGTAGCTTAGACTGTATCATATCTAACCACGAAATCTCGGTCCGTATAAAAAATTGTGTCACACAGTTTAAATTAACTAACTAACTAAAACCATATCTAGCCTTGTTGAACTGGAAACGATGACAATATTTACATTTCTCCCAGCCAAACGTTTCAAAAGCTTCGATCGTCACGTTTTTACAAACATGATGAAAAGTTGTACCTGATTTCCCGCGGTGGATTTAATTCTTCTCTCCATTCTGAATGAGTTTCGATGGTAGACGATAATCGATTTCTATCGAAATTCATGTTGAACAATGTTCTGTCTCTGAAAATGAAAAGTTCTTCACTTAGGAACGTACCGCTGCAGAGGGATCCAGTTCTCAAGTTCTGCTGCTCGGGGCACTGATGCTCCTGATCATCTTTTTTAAATTTGTGCCTACACGCTAAGGCGGCACAGAAAGGATTTAAGCAATCATATATTCGTTCTCAAGGAGGTGGGTGCCAACACAACGACAGTCTTTGTTTTTCCACCAATCAAAAGAGACTTTTAATTTGAGCCATTGTTTTGTTTACATTTTCCTTTCCGCGTAGTCAGTTCAAAGTGCGGTTTAGTTCTGTAAGACATGGGGTTGGATTCTAACCAGAAAACAACGATTTCCTCAATAAGCCATGAAGTGAAACGAGCACAATACAAAAGTCAATCTAGATCGCTACTGACGTATATACGTCGTTTTTTAGTCCATAGGGCAAGACTGATCCTCTACACGCTACAAAAGTTATACCTGTGTCATATTCAGAGATGGAACAATCGCTTCGCTGGCCAAGGACATTCCAACCATTGAAGTAGAACGTTTAGATTGAAATCCCTGATTGACACATAACGAGAGGTATTGTTTAGAATACCAAATATGGAACACAACGTGACGTTGAAGCATCAAGCAATATTAATGTTGCGATGTTTGTTCCTTTGGAAAGATAGAAATACCATTTGGCAACGGATATGTTCGGTTTCTTCTAAAAAATCTCGATCGAAATCGTTCAAACGACAATAGATGCGTCCATTCGGATGTTTGTGAACCATGGCTGAGCTATCAAACTTCACTGAGTGAAGGACAAATTCGTGTATTTGCGTTTGGTTCGTAGGAATTTGTTGTAACATGTCGGAATCACATGTACACAAGTGGAAAACCATATCAGAATGAATGATTTCGCGGTTTGTTGCAGCAGTGGGATTTTAAAGAAAATGTGAAAATCTACTGAATAGGAATGCTCAAGTTTCTTATCGACACCAGCTAGTCTGCGAAGTTACCATTTCAGAGCTTGCAATTTTCATATTATGGGATGGTAGAGTTGCTCTTTCCTTGTGGTTTTGCCGTCGTCTCTTTCCCTGACCAGGATGTTTCGCAGCATTTATTTAAGAACTCGATGCATCTGTACGTAAGGATTATGAAGAGGAGGAACTTTGAAGCAATCATGTGCTGAAAGTATGTACATTGTATATACATATTTGTATTATGAGTTCGACGTATCATAAAATGTCTTTTAGGTCAACTTTCGTTAGTTCGCTCCCTTGGTGATACCAACATCACCGACACTTAAACAGTTTAGACTTCTCAATGTTCTCTTACCAACTAGCCTCAATCAGCCCAGTGAAGTCCGTCAGCTATTTCACCTTAGCTAAAAGTGCTTACTTTGTGAGTGTGACGAGGACACTGGAGTGCGTTTGAATTATATTCATTTATTGCACTATTTTAAACGTCAGATCCTTCCACTATAGACCCCACTATAAAGCTTCAAAAATTATTTCCCGATACTCGGAAACTTGTTTGTTTGTTTGTTTGTTTGTTTGTTTTTTAATCCAGACTGAATAAGTATGTGTAATACACTAAACTAGAAAAACTCTATCATAAGGGACATTGTTTGTATTTCGGTCAATTTTCTTGGTGTGGAAACATGCAATCTTAAATGAATATTGAATAAAGATTTTTCTAAAGTTTACAGTATATTTCGACGTGTTTGCGTGACTTAAAAGATCTTTAAATTCAAGGCAAAATCACTGAAGAATTGTCAACAGGATCTGATTTAAAACGAATAAATGTTGTTCAAATTTAAGAATGTTTATTTTTGTTAAAGCTCTCATTCCTGTCCGAAGTTAAGACGTTTGTATTTGGAATGTTAGATAAAAATACTAGCACGAAATGCTGTCCAAGATTTGATAACTTTAAAGAAGAAGACAGATTTTGGCGATTTTTTTTTTCAACGGAATTCAGCCCTAACTTCACTGTCAAATTCCTACCACTACTGATTGAAAGAAAATACACAAAATGTAAAATAATCTTGCTCACACTGAAGTACTCCTTCTCTCATATCATGGCACGTACTCACTCTTTTCAGAGGTAAATTGAAATCGATTTATTATCATTAAGTAGCATTAATGGCTATGTATAATAACGGCTATTTTTAATTTTAGCTGGTAAAGCCCGCTTTTCCTTCTTCGTATTGATTTCAAGCAAAGGTCAGGCTGTATGCATATCATTTTCAGACTGTTTTCCATTTAAGCGACGGCCACAACACTTGTCGGCATTGATAATACTTTTTTGTAGTTACTTATCTATCAGGTCACCATGAGATTTCTAGTTAACGTTGCTGGCTTAAGTTAAACGTTTTCATTCTGTAAATATAAAATTAGAAGCCTACGGTACTGATACGGCTAAAACACTGGATAAATTGTCGGAGGGACAAATTAAAAACAACAGTTACAGCTCGCCACAAAATTAGATGCTCCATTTTCCATTTCCTCGAAAATATTTTTTTGAACTGAATGTCGATTTGCAGACTACCTAAAAATCGAAAAATTCTAACTTGCCAAGCATGTATGCAAATTATTTAAGAGTTGAGGCACTCGAGACAAATAGCATGTTCACTGATGTGACTGAAATGCAGCCTGAACTCGGGCTCATTAGTTATACATGAATATCAGAATAACTAATTTTTCGATGCGCTCTCAAATGTTCAATTCCTTCCACAAAATGAAGAGCTAAAATGCCAGAAGAATTCATTTGATTGTAGGGTTTATATTTCAAAGTGGATCAAACGTTTCCTACAAAATATAACCATCACCTCGATAATTCTAACTTTAGTTAACTCTAGCTCAAGCATGCTACCGTCTTAAAGTTCGGTAAAAGATACGTTTTCTTTAAATTTCTGCGCCAAGTCAGTTTGAGCGAGGCACGTTTCGGTGGAATATTTGTCCGCCTAAGAAATTTGGATTCATTTATGATGAAGACTAAGACGATTTCTTCGCTTACAGGTTACCTCGAACTCTCGCCACGCGCAGTGAAAACCTAATCCCTTCCTTCTTTTAGGAGAGGCTAAGAAGTCGTCGAATTATTTGCATTTGAAAACTCGGAAAGCGCACAGTAGCTCGTAAAACTCGGGGAATATATGATTCCGTGCTCTAGCATTTTTAAATCTAAATCTATCCTTGAGTTACTGGAAACGACGATAATATTTACACTTCTCCCAACCAAACTTTTCAAAAACCTTCGATCAATCCCTGATACTGGTGGACAAGTCTTACCTTATTTCCACCTGAGGATCCAAGTCCTCTCTCCACGGTGAATGGCGTGCGTTGGAAAACGATAATTGACTTCTATTGAAATTCATGTTTTATCGGGAGGTATGCTCTGGGTCTGAAAGTCAAAGGCCCCTTACTTACTTACTTTATACCATTTACGGAGTTTTGTGTCCAAATAAGTTGCGTCGCTGAAGGGGCTGTGGAGTCTAATAATAGCACAGAAAGTATTCTGCAATCACTAACAATCAAAAGTGAGCCTCGATGCGATCCGGTTGTCAAACGCGTTGCGTAGCAGCGCTTTCACGTCATGACGTGACTGACAGACCGAAACAATGACTAACAAGTACACCTTTTGCCCTTCATTATCAGGAAATAAATTTTCATTAGCGCGAAAACATTGGTCAATAAAATTAGTGTATAATCAGTTTAACTAGGAAATGAAACATTTCAATTTGTGGCAGTCATTAAGGAGTTTTGCATCGAAAAGAAGATTCATTAAGGCCAATTAGAATAGCGTTTTATCGAAAACAACATTCTTTAGTGCGAATGAAGATTCATTAACTTAGGGTTAACGTTCCATTGCGCGAATAAAATTTCAACTACAAAAGATATTTAGTTACGTGGTTTCTGACTAATTTCCCAATGGATTTATAGGGATGCTTAAATTTAAAAACGATGCTGTACATGTGCACACTGGTGTCGCAGTTATGGAACACAGAGTTCGTCGAAACCGTATCCCAATTGAGCATCGTGAAAGGAGAGTTAGGGCGTTTGAAGATCCCCGCGAGAAGAGGAGAAACGTGAACAAGATAATTGCCAGAAAATGTGCAGCGTGGTTTAGGTTTATGCAGACTAACATATACCACGATGTTTCAATGGGGAGTTGATTGAAGCATAGAGCTAAGACTTGCTTGATTGTAACGCTGACTGTATCTCTGTTGTAATGAATTTTTTTCCTCGTTAAAGAACATTAGGAAGCGTCTAATGTTTGTTCATTCTCTTAAAAATTTGTTATTTCCATTAAATTGAACTGATATTTGCATTAATGAGATTTTTCGCTATGTAAAACACCTTATTGACGACACCGAAAATTAAAACGTTTGTCTATTTTCATACAATGATTACACATTCGCTTTAATGATTTAATTTTTAACACTAATGAAAATGTATTTCCTGATAATGAAGGGCAAAAGGTGTAAAGTCTTACGAGTCAGTCCGCTTCGACCTTTGACGGTTCTCACAGAAAATTTTAGGCGTTCCTGGTTCTGTATTTGAAAGAGAACCGCAGGAATATACTGTGGAACAGCTGAAACGGTGATTAAAGTGCAGAGGATTGAAATTAAGTGGTGAAAGCGACGAGCTCGTGGAACGTGTACAAGACTGCATAAATTTGTAGTGAGAATCACCATCATCATCCGAGCATTTGATAATTGAAAAATAGTTTGCGCAAAAGTTCTTAGAGAAATTTCTGAGTTACCTGAGTTGAAAGATTTCTGTTCTTTGAAAAAGGCAAGCGAGTTTGATGCGAGGTCCGCTAGCGCTCTTGCGAAAATATGCTTATGTCGTCAACTTGTAACCGAATCTTTGATAAATCATATTTCTCTAATAAGAAAAATATGTTTATAAAGCTTTAACGCACTAATGGAACATCCATTGGCGAAGACTCACTAGATTATATAGTCGCGCGTGAAGCACTATGTGTTTGTTTCTTAATTCGCGCTACACGAGACCTCGCATTGCAACCGAATCTTTAAAGAAATCATATCCCTGGCTAGGATTGTCGAAAAATCATAAATCTTGCTTGAAAATAAGGGTAAGGAAGTGTACGTGTATTCATAGAAATTAAGAATGGCGATACACAAGAAACATTCCTATTCACGAAATTGGTTCCAACTCGTGTTTTCACTTTTCGCCGTCACTCCCATAATTTGATTACATGTATGCATCTTGAACTTTGAAAATTTATAATTCGATTTCCAAGAATGCTTGAGCGGTAGCTTGATACTTTTTGAAAACTTTATTTATTGAATTTTTTTTTTTTATAATTGCTAAGCGATGTAAATTGAAACGTTTCTTTTCTTCGAAAAATGCAATCGAGTTTTCTGCGAGTCAAGCTGTTGTGAAAATATGCAAGTGCCCTCAACTTGTAACCGAACCTTTGAAAAATCATATCTCTCGACATCCTGATCATGTGAAAATAATAAAATAATTTTTATAAAGTTTATTTATCCCACTAATCGAATATTCATGGCCGAAAACTCATTAGATTGTTTTCTCGTCGTCAATTCGACAGGGGCACCCAACGACAGTTTTCTCTCAAATCCTTTGAAACGCTGTCTTAGGCTATCTGGAGTGCCTTTAAAGCTCTGTAGATTCATTTCAGGCGGCGCTGTAATATTTTTATCTGTTCGGTTATTCTCGGAGAACCTGAGTCTTTTCGAAATTACTAGGGCATTTTTGTCCATTTCTCCAAAAACCTTAGGTCTTATTACCTATCAGAAAATCTTAGCTGACCTTTCTTCGGTACCCGAAACCAAATTTTCATCAACCCGAAAACACCAGGCCTTAAATATTTCCAATATCGCGAACGTTCGAGGTGAAAATTCCCTTTAGAAAATTGTAGGGGATTAAGGGCCTTCCGAACAGATAATTTACCTAAACGATCCGTTGTCGAGTGCGCGTGAATCGGCGTTAAGCACTATTCATTTGTTGCGTAATTCGCGCAACATGAAATCTCGCAGGCGACATCTTTAAAAAATCATATCTCTTGCTAGGCTTGTCCTAAAATCATGATTTTCGCACGAAAATAAAGTTTAAGATTGTGTTATTCTGCGAATTAAGAATTGAGATGTGCAAGAAATATTTCTGTTGACGAAATAATTTCTAACTTCGTTCATCCGGTTGAGATTAGACTTCGCGCCGTCACGCGCATAAATTCGATTTCATTCATCTTCAACTTTGAAAATTCGTAGTTGGCTTTCTATAAATCCTAAGACGGTAGTTTTGGACATTTTGAAAACTTCATTTATTGTAGATTTGATAATTCCTAACCGATGTCAATAGTAACGTTTCGAAAAATGCAAGCGCTTCCGTTTCTCTATTACTGCCCTAGCACATACATCTTAGTTATGCCCGGATCGAAATGTTTGTCTGAGTCTATGCGGGGGGACTCAGTGACAGAATCTATTTTTAGCAATAGTGCAAAGCGCTAGAATAATAGTTTAATAGAGCTTGCTAACTGTTCGTCTTGATACTGTGTCAGCCTGATTAATAAAGCTTTGACATTTATAGTCCCCCAGAAAGAAAAAAATAAAAAATAAAGAAATAAAGAAATAATAATAATAATAATAATAATAATAATAATAATAATAATAATAATAATAATAATAATAATACTAAGGCATTGCGCTTGAATAAATGTGCCAAAAATGTAAAACTTATCAAGTACGTACGCCATGTACATAATTCATGACCACGCAAATGTCGCCATTAAACCATGATTAACAAACCTTTGTAGACAAACCATTGAAGTTGCCCACATTGATAACATCTGTTGAATGTTAACTCTGTTTAAGCGTGAAATTAGATTTTCCGCGTTTGCTTCTATAATTTTTATGACTTGGCAAACCTATCGTCCCCTGAGGGGCTTATTTCATTTTAGTCGATAAAAGCATAAGGACATAAGCATTTTATACTATGGTACGGATAAACTGAAACAGCATTTAGCGCGTTCGGACCAGATGAAATGAATCATTTGAAATTTGTGCAATCAACGTTTTGCATTTATTAAAAACTAAGTTGAATATTAAATAAAGCAAAACATTAGTCTTTTTAATGCATCCTTAATGGTGCTGAAGTCTAGTCTTAAAATAAGGGACTTATTTAGAGCTCATTGCGATAATTATGACGTAAAAATGAAAGCCAATAAAATCATTTCGTCACTACAAACGGAAATCGCATCCTTATATATAATAACAAAACAAATATACTAAGCGAAGAAATTACAGTTTGATAGATTGTGACTTTGACTGGGTCTATAAGAATAAATTTTAATTAAGCATGTGTTGATTTTAGATACTGATTACATTTGAATCATCGCCATGAAGTTGAGTGATTAAAATGGCTCTGAACTGAAAGCGGAAGCCGTTTCTCTAGGATGTTAATCTGCGCACAACATAAAGTTCCTAATGCTACGGTTTTATTTATTTGCATACTCTGTGCTTCATTGCTTGAGAGTTATTTGTTATTTCTTGGGAAGATTATTATATCAATTAACTTTAGTTTCAAACTAACCATCAACAAAAGAAAAGTAAAAGGAAATGGCGAGTTAATCTGTATGGAGCCAAATTCTGCAAACTCGTAATTTCGATAAATTAATTTTTGCGACTAAAGTTCTTTGTCGACATGAGCGTATCCAGATCGGTCACCACCGTTTTACGGCAAATAGTCAGATTTTTGACAATAAATGGATAGTTTTAGAAAAAAAAAAAAAATCCCATATTTATGCACGGACAATGCCTGTCAGGACAGTATGAAAAGCCAGGGATGACAAACTCGACCCGATCCATGTCCACGGATCCTCTAGAACCTTGCGCCTTCAGTACTAGCATGGGAAAGCGATCACATTTTTTTCTTGGATCCGCGCCTGTTTGAGCTATCACTGCAAGGTACACTAGATAGATGATCTTACCTCTATCAGCCATAAGAACAATATAATGAGGCATTCTTTATGTGACAGGAAAGACAAACTAGACTCGTAGTTCCTGAGACTGGATTCGTTTGTGTCTGGATAAGATGGATAGATGAGTTTTCTTTCTACGTCTGACTGAAGAGATATGATAAAAACTATATATTTTTTTTATCACATGACAGCCTTTTAACTTACCGCTCAAAATCCGCCATTTGAACTTCCTCTGCCATGACACCTTGCAGCCCTTTTCCCAGGTCAGTGTTTGTATCTGAAAATACTGATTGATCATCAGACTTAATATTTGCGGAGAAAATGTCCTGCAAAACAGACCTTCATCATATTGCTGAAATTCTGATTTTTCTTTTTCTTTTTTTTTTTGTTTTTTAGCAAAAATAGCTTTATGCCGGCCCTACCTAAAGGATCCACTTAGATCTGCTCAGTGATCACGTCTGGGTGAAGTGCTCCAGTTTGAAGTTATGACATCGCCATATAGCACAAAAAATTCCGCGAATGAATAGACAGTTCACTTGTTTGACTTCAGTAAAGCTGCTAACATATGTTGGAGTGAGGGGAATACAAAGTGTCTGCACTGAATATTTCTAGGTTATAAATAGCCGCTATAAGTGAATCTCTCGTCGACCAATGGCATTTCAGATCCGGGGCGGAATTGAGCAGGTGCATTTTGATGGCTAGCTGATTGATTAATGCTCATCGGACATCGGACATCTAGTCCTGTAAATATTAATCACCATCCGGACGGATGCCAATATTTTGCTGGGGGAATTTGTCATTGCAGTCACCTTACGAATTTTCCGAAGACTATTGTAAACTTAACGTGGCGGAAACCGTACCAGGGGCCGTACGAGCGAGACAAGATCGAGGGATATACATAATATAGAAGGATTTCATTGAGAAGATCTTTATAGTACAAAGTAAACGTGTTTTGGAATTAAGAGGGTGAGATATGTCTTGTACGATCGAACAGAACTACTCTGGACCCTGTGGGTACGAGTGGGCGTCGTATTTTGAAGAGCCTTTGGAAGACACCGTATTTACCAAGTGAGATTGATCGCAAAATTTATGCCTGCTCGAAAAATTTAAAGCCACGGCGTTTAAAATACAAAAGGTACCACATGCCTTCAGGCGTAAAAACAAAACCCTTTTGAACGGAAAATCGAGCTATTGCACATGTTGTGCTGCCTTTGAAGAGGTTTTAGCGGTGCAAAGTGGAAGTAGACGAAAAGAAAACAAATCAAATAAAAAATTACCCATAAGTTACTTACTTAATAAAGGCCAGTTTCCTTATGTCACTCACAAATCTTCGAAACGGGAGTGTTCTCCACGAGCGACAAATGGGAAGCAATATAAAGCATGCAGAAATTGAGCTCTCGGATCGAAAGCTCACCAAGGCAGTCTCCACCTCCGGAACGCCGCTGATAAGCTCCCTTAAGTTTGATTAGCATAACAATTAATTAAAGGTTATTTATAAAAACCTTTCTTTGCCGGAAGGCATTCAACCAAATATGTTCTGGCCCGCTTACTTCATGGGAAAACCCCCTTCTGGTACTGGAATCCTCTGCTTCGTTCTGAGTGTCCCTGTCGAAACTAGCATCGTTGTATTCATCTTAGGTAAGTGTCGGGCTGGTCGCGACTTTGAAAATGTTTAAAAGTCTGTTGATCGAAAATCCTGCCGACAGACAGGTTGCAACTCTTACATCCTGCTACAAGCAGAAAGTAGTTGGAAAACTGCTTGGGAGCAAGGCCAAAACAAAAAATTAACGAGCTTTTAATTTTAGGATGTTTGAAGTGATAATTGGCCCGCGTCATGCTTCGTCGCAGAGACGACGCTGAATGCCGAGTGCAATGATTGGTGCAATGTCACGGCTAAACGAGCTCCCAGAGGCCAACTGTTGAGTTTAGGGGTAAAATCATCAATTGTGTGAGACCCACAGTGGACAGTGTTTGTTTATATTAATTAGCGATGTTTGTACATTGAGAAAAGTAAAATTTGAAACTTTGGGATCGGACAGCAAAAAATCGGGTCCGATGGAAGGCTGCAGTGGAAGCCCTATGATCCGGTCGAAGCGAAGAGGATTAAGTCAAGTAAGTCAAGTTAGTTTCAAACTGACCACCTACAAAAGAAAAGTAAATGGAAATGGCGAGTTAATCTGTATGGAGCTAAATTCTGCCAAGTCTTAATTTTGATATATTAATTTCTTTGTCGACGTGCGCGCAGATCGGTCCCCACCGTTTTACGGCAAATAGTCAGATTTTTAACAATAAATAGATAGTTAGAAAAAAAATCCCATGCTTAAGCACGGAAAATGCCTGTCAGGACAACGTGAAAACCAAGGGATGACAAACTCGAGGCGAAGTATGTTCACGGATCCTCTAGAACCTTGTGCCTTCGGTGCTCGCATTCAGTCGGAAAACGGTCACATTTTTTTTTCTTGGATCCGCGCCTGTTAGAGGTATTACTTCAAGGTACACTAAATAGGTGATCTTACCTCTATCAAACATAGGAACAATATAATGAGGCATTCTTAATTTGACAGGAAAGAGAAACTAGATGCGTAGTTCATGAGACTAGATTCGTATGTGTCTGGATAAGAAGATAGACTACCGGATGGATGAGTTTTCTTTCTACGGCTGACTGAATAGTAAAAACTATATTTTTATATGACATATTTTTTAGTTTTTTTTAATTTTATTTTTATTTTTATATGACATGACAGCTTTCTAACTTACCACTCAAAATCCGTCATTTAAATTTCCTCCGCCATGACACCTCAGTGGAGTCGGCTTTCCTCAGGTCCTGTTTGTATCTAAAAATACATTGATCATCAAACTTTAGAAAATGTCTTGCAAAACAAACCTTTATCGTATTGCTAACATTTTGATGATTTTGTTTTTTAGCAAAAGTAGCTTTTTGCTGGCCCTACCTGAAGGATCCACTTAGATCTGCTCAGTGAGCTCGTCTGGGTGAAGCGCTCTAATGCTGCTGCCACCGGCAATTATATATACTTTCCAGTTTGTAGTTACGACAGGACCATAGCACGAAAAATTTCGCGAATGAATACACAGTTCAATTTTTTGACTTCAGTAGAGCTGCTCACACATGTTGGAGTGAGGGGAATACAAAGTGTCTGCACTGAATATTTCTAGGTTATAAATAGCCGCTATACGTGAATCTCTTGTCAACCAATGGCATTTCAGATCCAGGGCAGAATGGAGAAGGTGCATATTGATGGCTTTGATGACTGATTGATTACTGTTGATCGAACATTGGACATCATCGGACATCTAGTCCTGTAAATATTAATCACCATCCGGACGGATGCCAATATTTTGCAATATTTTGCTTCCGAATTTTCCAATAGACAATGTATGTGTAGGAGGCAGCATGTGTAGGAGGCAGCGTGTGTAGGAGGCAGCGTGGTCGAGTGGTCAGGGCGCCGGACTTGAAATCCGGTGGCCCCGGGTTCAAGTCCCGCTCTGACTACTAGCTGGAGTTGTTTCTCGGTAGCCCCAAGTTCAACTCCTCGGACGCGCTTGTAAATAGCCAGTTGGGATTTTTAACCATGTTATTTTCAATTTGTATTGTTTCTTTATGAAGTTTAATGCTCGGCCTCACTAGCACTCGTGCTATAAACACTGCCGAGGGTAAATAAAGGTTATTATTATACTCTAGTGATGCTGAACTCGAATTGTCCTTTTCTACGAGTAATCACGAGGAGTAGTTTGCTCTATCGATAATAAGCGAATCCATGGTTAAAAATAACAGTAATTTTGAACTACGGCGACAAAGCAGTCAAACCAGATGTGTCCTGCCTCCAGTAACTTGAGCTATTCAGTGATTCCATATTTCTCAAGTGGTTTCAATAAAGTGAGATAAAACCGTATGTTTGCTATACTCAGTCACGGTGGATACAAATGTATACAACTGCAAATAAAGCATTCAAAAAAAAAAAAGTTCTCAGTTATAATTACATCTGGGTTGAAGTTGTTGTATATGGGGTATAAGGGGTATCGAATGGTCTTTGCGAGCATTTGCGAGCATTTGCGAGCATGCGAGCAGTGTATTTATTTTTGCAAGCACAAGCAGTTGTCAAATTTTTCTTGCGAGCAGCGAGCACTTTAGAAAAATACAGATGGCAAGCAGCGAGCACTTCGAGTACTTCGTAAATTTTCCGCTAGCCAAAATCTCTCTTTTATTAATAGGATAAATGTTTTGCGCCAAGTAATAGCTAATAATCAGGGCTGAGTTGCTCGAAGCATGGCTAGCGCTAACCTGATTGGTTAAGAGGTACTAAAACCTATAGGTTGTCATGGTATTTAACCCAGGTTAAAGCTAACCATGCTTCGAGCAACTGGGCCCTGGCTGACAGCTCCAAAACAGAACAATAGTTACAGGCTGAACTGTTGAAGAAAGACTGAAGCCAGAGGAAAGGATGTTTTAACCCTATCATAACTGCTGTATGTATAAAGAATAACTACAAAGGAGGATTAACGAAATTTCGAGCAATCTAGCACATGTTAACGAGAATGCGAGCATGCGAGCAGTTGCAAAAAATTTGCGAACACGAGCAAGCGAGCACCCATGTAATTTTTGCGAGCAATTCAAGCAAAGGCCAAAGGTTTGGCGAGCACCTTAAAATTAAATGGGACCATTCGATGCCCCTGGTATTGACGAAGCTTGTTCGGTCTAGATGGCTGAATACCAGCCACGTGTTTTGAAAAAAAAAAAAAAAAAAAAAAAACAAGGCCAATATCAAGCATTCTTGACCGACCAACCATGGTTAACAAATGGTTCATTATATGGCTTTATTGTCTAGCTGAACTACAAAAAGACATCACGCTGGCAAAGTGACCATTTTTGGCAGATCGTCGAGTGGGACAAATTGCTAAATGGGACAAGCCAGTATTGCTTGCTTCTAAACATCAACAGCTTCCCTCCAACGATTGTTCAACGATTGTCCCGTTGTCGATTATCGATTGGCCTCCTTGTCAACTCCTACTCAAACGTGCGTCACGTCACGCACTTCTCCTACGGAAACGTTATTTGGCGCTTCTCGGGAGCCTGGCTTGTGTCCGACATTAACATTGTTCCATTTAAAAAATATTAATTGCTGGCCGAAAACTTTGTTAAAATATTTATTATTTACGCCACCGTTGCGATATGCTAAAAATTAAAGACTATTTGACGAGCCATAGAATGTGTGCATAACAGGTTAATCGACAACGGCAATGTGTGAAGCAATATTGGCTTGTGTATACATATTTTCTCCATTTAACGATCTGCCAAAAATGGAAAAATATTTTATTTTGCGAAAATACAAAAAGTTTTCTTCCTTAACGCCATTTTTAAAGTAACTCCTTAAGGTATTTTAGGTAGTCGCATCAAACTTTAATTGCCTATTGTTATGGTTGACTTTTTAGAAGACAATAGGGCTTTTGTTTCTCATTTTGGGACTCTTCAATTGTGTGCCGATCGCGCTTAAATCGAAGACAAGCGGCAAATTGACGATGATAACAGTGAACTTTCTTCGCGCCATTTCGCCTGGCCCGGACTAACTGCCCCTGGGTCTCCGAGGATGGGATATTTCCTGCTCTCTGTTTTATGTCAAGATCCACTTGCCCCGTTTTCGCGCACCCCCTATTGCCCGTTTCTGTGCCTATTTACAGGTTACGAAAAAAGGATTCATCAATGTTGTTCTTGCCAATTGTTCTTTGTCATCTGTTAAGTATACAGGTTTTAATACCGGTCAGCTTTGACGACAAGGTAACGTTCGAAACCTTTACTTTTTGTCCCTTTTTAATACAGTGGCCAACTTTACCAACCCGGGAGATATTAAAAAAATAGACATCCACACTACGCGACCGCGCCGACGGAACACCGCAGTTTCACTAACGCCTACCCTCACAGCATTGGTCAATTAGTCTGTTCAATGGAATAGACTTCACGTTTAGGGTCCAAGTATTCAGCTTGGAGAAGGATATAGGCCACAGCGTCCGGAGGAGTTCTGTTTCGATCTTTCAATACACATCTCACGTTGCTATATTCCTGGTACGGTTTCCGCCACGTTTACCTGCATATACCGCGTTCCAAAAAACTGTGGGCTCGTGAGGTTGGGCTATATCGCCACTTCGTGCCTCGTTCCCAGATCAGACGTTTTCCGAAGATTATTGTAAAGTAACCAGGGCGAAAACCATACCAGGAGCCGTGCGAGTGAGACAAGATCGAGGGATAAAGAAGGATTTTATTTAGGCGATCTTTATTGTACAAAGTAAACGTGTTTTGGAATTAAGAGGGTGAGATGTGTCTTGTACGATCGAACAGAACTACTCTCGACCCTGTGGGTACGAATGGGCCTCGTATTCTCAAGAGCATTAAAGCTATGACGATTTAAATGAAAAGAAATCTGAAGGATCAAATTGCCTGCCTAAAACCTTTTTTCATTCGGCGTCAACGCAATTGATTTTGGGATTTATTCGTCATTTATTCTTTATTCTTCATTTCTTTACAGTCGAACCAGGTCAAGCGTACCCCCCTAGATTCTATTAATGAATCTATTATTTGAAAATTGAACCCGTTAGTCGTTTCAAGTATTCAAATCAAAATTAGATTTCTGATTGGATTATACGAACCAGGGTACAAATAATGCATGAAACTAGATAACCAGAAAGCCCGCTGGAAAAACCCCTCTCAATATATTCAGAGCGGCAATTCTTGATTTATATAGCAGTGGATTTTTCAAAAAATAGATTTCTCGTGATTTACAGCAGTCAACGCGTACTGTCAGAAAGAAAATTCGCCATTTTAAACCGGGCACGGTGGGTTTTACGTTTGTACACTTGCGTTTTTTTCCGTTAGTTATTCAAAAACAAAAATGAAAAAGGACTGGAAGCGTTTTGTTATAACAAACGGTTCTCTTTTTGAGGTATATGCAAATTAATTTAGCGAAAAATATGCGAACTCACAGTGAAAGATGTTCATTTCAGTTGACCTTCGACAATGGCAACACATGTGTTGCGCTATTCGTTGACGTATAATGGACAGTCTGGTGAAATAATAATATATACCAAACTTTTTCATGCTACAAGGTAGGTAATGCTATACATGAAAGATAAATTGGAATTTTTCAGCCCGACTCATTTGCAAGCGCTTGACTTTGTGCTCTTGCCATGACCAAATTTGCATAACGAATTATATGAATGTGTCAACAACATGCAGGAACAGTTTGAACGAACGAGCTGTTTCAAATGTACTGTAGTTTGAATTTTACAGGCTATTGCTTTTACTGTTAGCGCGGATCTATGTTCTGCGAATTTTAATTTGATCATTGCTCCGCGTTAACAATGAATAAATGAATGCATTCTTTGAAACGACTAATGGGTTCAATTTTCAAATAATCGATCCATTAATAGAGTCTAGGGGGGTACGCTTGACCTGGTTCGACTGTAAGGCCTCAGAAAACCAGTCAAATTGACTCCAAAGTAAACAAAAGCAATAAATAAATTTTGCTAAAATGGTATAACAATGTAAAAATAATGACGGAAATTTTTTTTTTAAGAAAATTAAAAAGAAGCATGGCTATCAAAATCTTAGTTCGGCACGGAAGCATCACGTCACATGAAAAAAAAAAAAAAAAAAAAAAATGTTATATACAATTGCTATCGACGAAGTTTAGAATAAATATCACCAAGCTTGACGCTCTTTGCTTTGATATCATGATATGTAAAACAAAACAACAACAACAACCGAAAATGGTATAAATGCTCAAGGTCGGCGCCCCCTCTTCCCTTTGTCTTTCTACGACAAGCCGAATATAGTATTATCGTTAACAACCTCACGTTTGCTGTCTGCAAGTCTAAAGCCGCCGTTACACGTTGAAACTTTTAGCTGAAACTTGTGTGCAACGGCGCTGCGAAACAAGTTTCAGCAGGCGTTGCACCGTGTAACATGGTCGGTTTCGTAAAACTTTTTCGAACTTCCGTTGCGAGACAAGTTTCACGAAAAGTAGAGCCGCTTTCTACTTCTGCAACGGCTCGCAACGGTCGCAGTGGTGAAAAAACAAGAGTTTCACCGTGTAACACCGCTTCGTGAAACTGGTCTCGTTCGCCGTTGCACACAAGTTTCAGCTAAAAGTTTCAACGTGTAACGGCGGCTTTAGACTTGCAGACAGCAAACGTGAGGTTGTTAACGATAATACTATATTCGGCTTCAACGATAATGGTTTTTGCATGCAAAAGGGATTATCTTTTTTCCGTTTAAGATTACACCTGATAGGCCTGGCCCGCAATTAAAAGAACATTCCAGTTGTTTTAATTGGATTTCCTTCCACAAACAGAGTTTAGTTCAGTAACTGCTTAAGACGCAACTTCATCTCATTTGCATCGTCTCAGCATTATTGAAGTAGATAACAGCCGACGAAAAAGTGAGCATCGTAAAAGGTAAGAGTAAGAGAATTAAGTGACGATTGAGAGTAGGCGTAAGTCGATCTTAAGGTTGACGAAACACATGCAGGGACAATACAAGTCTATTTGGCGAAGAACATAAGATAGGGAAGTTTAATAGGGGGAAGAGTGTTAGAAACCTTGATTTTATGCCTTGGAAGTTTTTCTCGATTTAAGCAAATCGAAAGCAGAACCTATGTATATCAGTGATCTTCCACAGAGTTCAGTTCAGTAACTGCGCAACACGCAGTTTCATCTCATTTGCATCGTCACAGCACTATTGAAGTAAAGTGTTAGAAACTTTGATTTAATGCCTCCAGTTGCGAGGTTTTTTCGATTTAAGCAAATCTAAAGTAAAACCTATGTATATCAGCGATCGACGTTTAAAGCGTGAGAGTAGTTTACTTTGGTGAACAGATTGCTATATCGGCAGTTCACCCCAACATGTTTACCTTGCCACTCGAATTACAAGCTGTGTGTCGATTCCCCATTCAATTCAAGTTTATCACGTTCATGTGGGTGATATAGACTTTATTTGGTAAACAAACACTCCTTTGAGGCCAAAGCTATCAACAGTTAGCGTCTGTAAAGAGCACTCGAGGGCAGTTCAGTTCTAAGCTTTTCAATTATAAGGACATGTATTATGATTTACGATCAAAACTCTCCTTTTGGGTATCTCCATGAAACTGGGCATCCCTTTGCCCCTTTAGTGGAGGGGGTGGGAATTTCATAGTTGAAATGTTTGAGCTGTCGCTCAAAGCCAAAGAGGTTTGATTGTGGCTGTGAAGAATAAACATGTATATTTACAACTGACATACTGATTTTTTTACTTATATCACGGTATACTGTCGAACGCAATGATGTCTCTTATTTTTGGCACGTGGCAAGGAAAACTACAGAAACTGGGCTTTACAAACTGTGTTTGTTGCAGCAAAATTTTGTTGACATTTTTGTCCGGAATGACCTTATGATTAGTTAATGATAAGCAGCTTTCGATTAACTTTCTTCTAATGGAATGGACTAAAAAAACGTTTCAAAAGATCATATCGTTAGTTTCAAAACATATATATACCGCTTACATCATGCGTCCACTCATTAATATAAGCTGTGGTAAATCACAACATATACATTTGAAAATAAACGCCATGACCTTCGTAAAAATAATCTTGGTAGAAACAATTAAGTCTTCTAAATTTTTTCAGGTATCTACCTTTTTTTTATTTTTTTTTTGATTTTAAATTGACTTTTATTAGTGCAATGGCAATTACAAGTGGTTACAATTACAATTAACTAAAAAGAAGTAAGTAAAGAAAGGGACGAAATTACAAAACTAATAAGAGATTGGACCTTAACTTAGGTTTCCAGAAAAAAAAAAATACCCAACTTATAAAAGGGAAAGAGGGAGTATTTAGCCTCTTTTTTTTTCTTTTTTTTTAACTGACAATTACATACTTTTAATTAAGATTACAATTGAAATTAGAATTAAACTAAATTAAATTAAATTAAATACCTCAAACATCTAAAATTACTGCTTCTAAATTAACTGACAATAACATATTTTAATTAAAATTACAATTGAAATCAGAATTAAACTAAATTAGATTAAATTAAATACCTCAAACATCTCCCATTTCTTTTTAAATTGGCGGATTTTATTTGTCTTAAAGGCTATGTATTTTTCTGTTTTATATTTGATTTCCAAAATTTTCTTGAAATGATTAAAGATGGGGTTAATTCCTTTACACCTACAGGTCCACAGATACGTTTTTCCTAAAATTACTATATAGTTAAGCAGATCCATTCCCTCCCTCAGAATGCCTATCATAATGTCACGTATCGAGAGGCACTCGCAACTTCCAAGCCTATTTAATATACAAGAGGACACCAAATTCCAAAAATGCTTGGAAAAAGAGCATTCAAATAGGATATGATGAATAGTTTCTCGATGCTCTTTACAAAAGGTGCAGTTTGGATTTGATACATACCCTATTTTAAAAAGACGGTCATTTGTGTAGAGGATGTAATTTAACACAAGTTGAAAAAATATTTGGAGTTCTTTTCACCGTGCTCATGCCAGCGTGCCCGTGATCTTACGATTATACCTTCAACCTTTTCTTCATACAATTTTTCAATCCGCTCTCGAAGCACATTTAAAATCGCTTGATTTTCCTGAGAAGGATTATTTTCAAAAATTAAAGAAGCTTCCTTAAATTCCTTGTTTAACTTCTGCTCTTCCAATTTCTTTTCCTTAATTTTATTCATTGAATATTGTCTGGAATATTTTTTAATGTTATATTTCACCCAGTCCCACACTGATCGCGGGTCTTCAAGATCGATCTCACCTTCCTGTACCCATTTAGGTATTGAAGAATTTATTTTTTCAACGTAAGTCTCGTCGCTCAGCAAGGAACAATTAAGTTTCCAAATCCCAGGACCCTTAGCTTTTGCATCAACACCTTGAAATTCTATTAGGATTGCGGAATGGTCTGTTTTGATAGAGGGTATTATATCGACCGAACAAACATTATCCGCTAGAGAGTTTGAAATTAGCCAGTAATCTAATCTAGAAAAAAAAATGGGGGTTCCGATTGACTCCATGTATAACTACGTGTCGTAGGGTTTTTAATGCGCCAAATGTCATGTAAATCTAGTTCTGATTGTAGCTCTTCTATTGTGTTAATTACAGATTGCCTTGGGAAAAGGTTACCACCTCTTTTGTCCACTGTGGGGTTTAATGGACAATTAAAATCTCCACCTATATTAATATTTTCAATAGTATCAAAATCATTTTTCACAATAGTCTGCAATAGCGAGAGATAGAAGGCAACTAACTCATTGTCTCTGTTTGGACCATAAATGTTTACTAGAAGGGTTTGTTCACCATTGAGTATCACTTTCAGTATGAGAAATCTGCCATATGCGTCAGCTACCTTTTGTTCAACGATACAATCAAAATTATTTCGAATCAAAATCGCAACCCCACGGGCGTTGTTAGCCCCGTGGGAGCAGAAGAATGGGGCGCCCCATTCCCTTTTCCATTGGGCTTCATTGCTCTCGGTCGAATGAGTTTCCTGTAGAAATATAATATCTGCTTTTTGTTTTCTGTACCAGGTGAAAATTGTTTTTCGTTTTCGAAAGTTGCTGATGCCTCTGATGTTTAGTGAAAAAAGTTTACCCGTAATCATTTGACCAAATAAAAGCAAACAAGGATAATACAATAAAAAATATATACTCTGAAGAGAGAATGGATATCAACAAATAGCAAGTCGCTAAAATGAATATTGTAGATCTAATGTTTATACTGCGATTTGAGGTGTTTGAGGTAATTAAATAAATAATTTGGTTCGTATAGTGCATTAAAAAATAAAGGGAAGAAAAAGAACATGAAAAACAGCAGGCACACATTTTGAAAATTCGCGGATGTGCAGCAATGCACAAGCGTCGCTAGCGTTTTGGCCACTATCATTGCGCGTTGTTTACACGCTGATCTTAGCTTCGCTCCGAAGTGAGTGTATCCAAAACAAATAGTATAATATTTTATAATAGCTGCTTCATACTAGTTTAGTCTATTTTAATCTAATTATTGTACCGGAACAGCCTTACCGTCGATTAACAGTTTGCCTTTTGTAAAACGTACTTTCTTGCCTTCTTCAAAAACTTTTTTCATCATCGGTAGAGCTTTCTTACGGAGTTCGAAATCACCGGGTGTAAAGTCCTCGACTAATCTTACTCCATTAAGCAAGTTTTTATTCTGTGGGTTCTTCGCGGCTCGAAGTAGGTTCCTCTTAAATGGTCTAGCGTACAATTTTGCAATAATATGCCTGGGTTTGCCGTCCTGTCTTCTTCCTGTGCGATGAGCATTTTCTAATTCTCCGTGAGCTTCTTCGAAGCCAAGAAGTGTGAAGTGGTCTAAAACAATGGTCATGCAATCTTCACCTTCTTCTTCTTCGACCCCTATCAGGCGAATATTGAAGTCGCGGGAGTATCTTTCCAAGTGTTCCAGTTTATTCTTAAGTTCTCTGTTACTTTCCTGAAGTTTTTTAAAGGAGTCTTCCATTTTGCTGTCCATCGCTTCAACCGTAGACTTCGTAGAGGTTAAAGAAACCTTAATTCGGTCGACCTCTTCGTCAAGTACTTGAGCTTTGTTATTCAGGATTTCTATCTCGTCAATTTTCGACATTGCACTTTCTATCTTGACTAACCTGGCGTTCGTGTCTTGCTGGAAGTCAATTAGATCTGCACTTAGTTTCCTTATTTGACCGGTGAGTTCGTTCCGCATGGACTTTAACTCTTGCACACTTTAGCAGTCATGGCGTCTTCGTGTGTCGGCGTCACCTTTCTATTTTCCTTCGGCGGTTCGTGTTCACGTTGTTTATGGCTGCCTAAAATAGTCAGTTGCTTTCCGGATCTTAAACGTTTACCTGACATGAAGCATTATTCGAAGCAATTTCATTTTAAATAAGAAAAATTTCCAATTTTTGTCGGAGCTCAGTAAAACACGTCTTCACTCCGTCGTGACCACGTGCTCTATCTCTCTACTACCTTGTTCTACGGCTTGAGTCTAAGAATAAAATGTTTATAAGGTGAAACCTTTGAAGTAAACAATCCCGAGCACTTTTAGCTCCCAATTTTAGTTGCAGAACAGTTTAGGGGACTTATTCAACGCTTTCTAAAAATGACAGCACTCCTTAACTTATTTCGCACCTTCAACGACAAATTTGTTGATTTTTTTGGCATCTGACCATATAAGCCATTTTATGACGAGAGCGCGACCTGAAGTTTATGCTGAAATTCCGTCGCTAAATACTTGGCTTACTGGCAAGACATGAGTAAGCTTTATTTGGACAGGGCAGTCCACTGATTCACTGGGATTGCCTGATATCTAAAGGGGTCTTGTATCCGTAAATAATTAATCGACAATATTTAGGCTGTACCTTCAGTTGGCTAGAGGCAAATATGAGCGATTCCACATTTTTTCCAGCACCCTTTGGGGGTGCACACCGCCTGAACCAAGGGGGGCTTTTAATTAACAGTATCCGACAGTCGGAGGAAACATGTGAAACTAAGCTTTTGAGCTCTATGACAGTCCTCCGAAAACCGTGCAATGATGTGTGAACGAAAGACCTTTTTGAAGGCCGTCAATACTACAGACAGACAACTCGAGTAATCAGAAACATTGGAAGCCTTGTATAAAATTACCAAGACAATTTCGCCACAACTGTGCACTATGCTTAGATACGATTACGCATCTGCCTGCAGCGCTGGTAGTACTCGTAAAAATCATTTATTTATGTTCCACATTTTGTTCCAGTGACAAAATTATGCTCGAATTCAGTAAGCTCGCTACGACAGTATTTGACATTCATTTTGTGGTAAAATTTGAAATATTTTTGTGATATTTATTCATAACCGCTGAATTTATGGTGATACCGCTGAGGTATGTGAAGCGGGTGCCATTCAGCTAAAGCCATCTTAGAGATGACGCAGATTTGTTTTCAATTTTTCATGAGTTTTCTTAATTTTTCTACCAACTTAAATTATATTACATATTTTTTCTTGCATTCTGGCCAAATTCTGCTGGAAAACATATTATGCAGAAGGTTACTTTGTACTGCCAAGAAGCGAATAATGCACAAACGTATGCTTGCATAATTTATCTAAAGCTTACCATGCACTGAAGGTGAGTCACGTTCTATGTACTATTAATTATAACTATCGTTTAGGGTTTTTTAACAGTTAGAAAACCACTTTAACATTTCACATAGTGGGTACGATACGAATCAGTAAAGAAAAAATATACGAATAAAGAAAAAAAAGCCCTTGGTTTGATGGATTCCAGACAATCATCCATATGTTACAAAATGGGAGCTCAAGTCATTTTACATTTTAACTTTAAGAATAACACTGCTGAGGATTTTCTTATTTATTCAGTGGATGTTTTCCAACTGTCAATGTCTTTCTATATACTTGATATATCAATATCAAGTTATATTGGAATCCTAAATCGATTGTATTATTACCTATATAGCCTATTTAATCCATTTTACAGACATCATCGCCCAGCTGACGCCATTAGTCATTTTTATTGCTGCATTTCATTAGCATAGACATTTTATCTGGGATGGGGTTAGTGACTCACTAAGTAAATAAACTGGTGAAAATCCTGTCATTTTAGGACTTCCTCTTGACAAAATTCCAAGCCAAGGAATGACAAAACAAATGGTAATGGTACTAATTTTTTTTTTTTTATATTACTTCTGAAGAGATTCTGGAAAACAAACTTCGCGACGGGTGAATAGTCGATAGATATCGTTTGGATGGTCGCATACCCTTAGATGTTTTCGTTTACGAACTAAAAATCAACTTGTTCGAATTCTAGTTTAACTGAAATTGTATATCTGGGCGCATTACAGATATTCAAAGTTTTGAGAAACAAAATACAGCAACCTAAACTTACACTACTTCTAGAATAACGCTGAGTTCAAACTTTGTTTCCATTTTGTTCCCTGTGTTTGACGCGGCTGTGCCAAGGCTTGCTGAATTGAATTGTCTTGCTGAAAGCCAGTTTTAAGGTACTGAGGAATTAAAAATACTTGATGATAGAAAAACTCATTAATGTGTGTACAACTTTATTCCACACAATGAGCGGACGTCCACTAGGAGACTTCACAAAAAAATATTTTACTGATAAGAGGACATATCAATTAAAAAAAAATGTTATTCTTTTAGCTTGTCTCATTCTTTTCAAATAACGCGTGGGGTGGAAGTCATTGCATGTTATTTCTAATCTAAGGTCAACAACAGACCGTAAAAATCACAGCTAATGCCTCGATTATCAGATGCAGGCTTGTAATTAGTGGCTGCTAAGCCAGAGTAGATAACAATGGCTTCGTACATGGTCTGTAGTTTGAAACTAATGTAAAGCCACGATAACCTATTTGTTATAAGATGAGGAATGGACGAATTGCTCTCACACGCAATGTACCTGTTAACATACTTACGTCTGCTTTACAGAGATTCAATCTCATTAAAAATAAATGATCGTGAATTTGATTTCGTTGCATTCTTTTTTAATTCATCAACACTGTTGGGTAATAGCCCACTTGTCAATCATCCTTTGTTCAAAGTGCCATCCCTGCCGGGCGAACAGAAACCTCACTTCACCACAACGAACTAGGTCCTACAACGAATGTTAAGCGGCAAGCCATTCATTCAAAGATACGATCACTTCATTGTCAAGCTCCCCATTACCTACAGCTTGGTACTTAAAAAGAAATTGTAAGGTAAGTCGCTTTCAAGCAAGTAAGAAGACTTAATAACAGCTTAGGATAATAGCATTGTTTTTAAACAGTCTAGATGCCGATTATTTAATGTCGTTACTGTTCACTCTCATATCGCCAACTCGTTTTATCAAACAGGGATCTTACTCTTGGTTACATTGCGAAGCATCTCATATTGAACACCGGCGCGCTTTCAACCATCTCTCACATGCAAAGTGGATTAATACACATTTACACATTACCGCGTACTGTACATCGCTCGAGTATTTGTTTTGCTTTGCTGTTTATATGGCGGACAGAAGTCACCTTTGTGAGCTTTAAACTTGTTTTCTTTTTCACTGTTCTTGTCCCTAAATGTTAAGAGGTCCTTGTTTTGTGGTATAGCTTTCTCTTAAATCTTATTAGCCGCTGCCGGCTATCAACACTGCTTGGTATTCTTTGTATTGTGTCAGTGTAAAAAGTGAAATCAATTTTACACATTCTTTTAAGAGTGCAATAACTAGGGACTTAGCTGTTCTTTCGATTGTGACTACTTGGGCTAATATAACTTAATACACAGGTGTGTAACAAGCGTAAAAGTATCACTCTTTGCGTTGCTTCTTTAACCGCGAAGTATTTATTCGCTTTAAACATTTTTCGCCCAACACAATCGCGTTTAGAATAATTTAAAAGGAACACTGCTTTGTGGTTAGTGGCTAGAACGCAACGAATATTGTGATGTATACGCATTTCTTAAGTATTCTGACGCGTCTGGTACCCGGTGCAATTTACACACCGCATTGCACCGCATTGTCGTCGCTTGCCAAAAGCGTGTAATTTGCGGGTGTTCTGTTCACAACTCGCGTGCCGCCATGAGTTCGGAATAATTTCCGTTTGCAAGAAACTGTGTTTATCATTCGTTTAGCCCCATGAAGGGCACTCGTAAGAAAGTAAACAACAACTAAATGTGAAACGATCAACTGTGGAGGGAACAAAAAGGGTCGCTTCTTTGGCCAAAATTGGCGTCAAAAAAGTTAAAGGCGTGAGTTGCTGGATAGTGAAATTCCCTCGCTTGCTAAATGTTAGCTATCATGATGTATTCGCCGAGATAGATTGTTACGGGATTAGCGGCGCAGCAGTGAGATGTCATGTCACAGCAGGCCAGAGATGCAGTTTATCGGATTCACGAGAAGCCCAACACGCGATTGGTATTATCGTCAAAACGTGATGTTTAAAGACCTTATCGTTTGTGTTGGCTTCGTGCCTGTATTTTTATACGCAATGTTTTTGGTTGTTATATTTAGACTTGTAATGTACCACGGTGAGTCATTTGCTCATGAAAACCGCGTGGAATGCTAACAATAACTACAATAGGTCATTACAATACCAGGGGATTTAATAGACGGTAGATACCGATTTCATATCGGTCCGTTCGGGAAATATGTCGCCGTATTTTACACACAATATTGAGCACATTGTGAAATTCAAAACGCATTTTCTTTCGCTATCAGAACCGTATTTTTAAGAAGGCGAAAGCGATTATGCTGCAGCCACTCATATGTTTTATTTGCGTTTAGATTACAGAATAGTCAAATAGCGCTTATCGACACTTACAATGGTGTTAATGGGATGATTCTTTCTTTTCGAAGAGCAGGTTTTCCATTATGAAAGGAAAGAAAAATAGTGTACTTAGAAATGAATCTGTTGCCAGCTGCTTACCTGCACGTCGTGGTCTTATTGCACAGCTGTGCTAAAAGTTATGTAAACATTCTTTTGAACTTGTTTCGCACCGTCGACATCTTTTGTCAATCATCTACTAAGAAATGACATTTTACATAAGAACAATGGTAAGTAATGCTACGGGCCTGTTCTGGTACTTGTTATTGAAAAAACTCACCCCTATTTAGCGAACAATTCCTTACTTATCGCACAATTAAGGCGAAATTTCAACAAAACGTGTCCCATACCTTAATCGCACAAATCATTTTTTGTATTCCTGAAAGCGATGCTGATCACGCGACAATATATTCAAATACGACCTCGAATGCATCTATTGAAAACCATGCTGGGCTTCCCTGCGTCAACAAAGCGCTCGTTACGCTACTTAAATTTTAAGCTTTATTAAAGCTGTTTGCAAGAAATATTCTTAGCTTCCCCGCGGGATTGATGCTGTAGGTTTGTAAATAAGATTGTAGGGACAAGTTGCGCGAGTAGGGAGTCGTTCATTGAACCTGTTACATCATTTGTCGTGGAACAGCGCAGGGGCGGAGGCATGAAGGCGTGAAATAATTTGTCGTATTACACCTCTGGACAAGCAGAGAAAACTGACAAGTTTTGTATCGATCTGTTATTTATTCTATTTTGTTTTTACTCTGTTTTTCGTATTAAGCCACGCATAGAAGTTAGCGTATGAACACTGAATAGATCATTGTACTCGCTTGTTGACTCAGTCGAGCGAAGATTTTCCAAAGACTTGAAAGATCAGCAACAGCTTCATTTCACTATGCTCAGCAAATTGAAACGCATTTCATGTAATTAATTGAATGGTCAAGGCTTCTCTTGCACATGCACGCTGGACTGACACAATCTTCCAATGTTTCAAAGCTTGTTAAATTGCAGCTGTCGACGATAATTGCGGCCTACAGTGACAAAGATGACCGCTAGTGCTATATTTTATTTTTTAGTCTCTCGTCTTCGGCTGCTTTGTTCTCATGAAGCCAAAATCTGATATTAATCTTATTTGAAAAGTAAACTAAGTAAAAAGCAGACGCGCCGACTAATTTAACCGAAACTTGAGCTTCAACATCAGCGATATTTGAATTTAATTCTAAAGAGCACCTGACACTTAAAGCTGTAAGACGGAAATTATTCTTATCAACAGCCGATATTGTGTCTTTGTTTTCAGTATAAATGTAGCAGCATTTTAATTTTTCCTGTTGAATGATAAACAACAGCGAGTTCGACTTGCTAAAGTAATTTAAATGTTTTTATATTTTTGTTTTTTACTGCAAACCACAAAACAGGAAATCTCACTTTTCTTTAAAAATTAGCTTTCGTAATGACAGACTTCGACCAATCATGTTAGCTCTCGAATAATGACTATAGCCCTTGATAAAAGGTAAAAATAGATTCTTTCAATTTCATGGAGCGAAATAATTATCTAATTGAGAGCTACAACTTATTGAAAACAGCGGCCACAAGAAAAACTTCGGAAGACCAAAATATCACAAGAAATTAAACGTACAATAAGAATTAACAAGATATAATTTATAAACCTCGATATAAATCTGAGGCTTTTTAGGTGATTTTAAGACTGATTTTAAAAATTTGGGAAAACGTGTAGATAAACACTATTGTTAGAAAATCACAAATGAAAGGCTATTTGCTGGAAAGCTCCAGTTGTAATAACGATCCATAGTTCGTGTAAACAATCAAATAAAATCAATCTTTATAAGAGTGTTAATTGATCTATGTAAATGTATCTTCGAAGCTCTGGCGGGACATCTGGCGCTGAGAACAATTTACGTAAGATATCTTAACCCCCTCCACGACAATAATATTTTGATTCTGGAGGCGTTCAGCTTTACACGATCAAACCCGTTTGCTAAAAACGCGTGCAGTAGCCTAACTCCGTCTTGTTTTATTCTGCCAACGCAGCATTGTTCTCACTGCTCCTACAGAACGAAAACAAAATTTGTCAAAGCCCGTCCGTCATCGAGGAAGGAAGAAATCTTAATTTATCTTGCCGGCGAACACCATGGTATGTAAACATTTATAACTCTCACGAATATGCTTCTTAATTTCTTACTTCGTTGTGCATTGCGCTCGCAAAATTTAACTAGACTAATTTGACTTTCTTTATTGTGGTTAGCTTTACAATATTTTTTTCGCCAAAGGCCTTCTTGCTTGCCTTCCGCACTGTTTTGTATTTCTGTATCTCGTGTTTTGAATTGAGCCAAGGCTACGAACCTCCAGATAAAATTAAGCGATTAAAGTAACAATTTCGGCAAGAACTCAAATTAAAGTAACTTTGATTTTTTTTTTTTCTCTTTCTTTATTCTTGTGGGAGAAAACCACACGGCCATGACTTGCCGTTTAAAATTTATGTAACAAATTAAGCACCTTAGAACCTATAGATGAATTAGGAATCAATACTTTGATATATTCCTCCGTAAATATTCTCTTAGCTCTGATAAAATCGTTGCTTTTTGGAGCCAGAGCTTAATTGTTTTAATTGTTTCCTGTCGCTTGTGTGGGAAACAACGATAAAAATTTTAAGAAAACTTCAACCAGAGAGATATACTGTCAACATTGTTGACGAATAATGTTGAAAATTCGATATGTTTTCCCGTAGCGTGCAAGCGAGATCAATTGATTTCACGCGCAGGTGAAAAGATACAAGAGAAGTTTCTAAAAGTCTTTCATGCCTTTCTATTGAAATTTCTATTCATTTGACACTTTTCAATAATGAATGTGTTAGAAATGAATATTTGCATATCAATTAAGTGTGTGACTGAAAGATCCTTCGCTGACAAAAACGCAAAATAAGTGGGCTTTTCTTTGTAACAAAAGCGAATGCCTAGGGATAATAATATTCGCACTTTGGGAAAATAAGGCCACTTTTCTGAATTTGTTTGCTTCTGCCACGCGTGAATACTTTTTTTGTTTTATGAAAACATTTGGAAGGCACGAGCTTGAAATTAAAAACGTGTTAAAGTTTAAAATGTTTAGCAAGTAGAAACTAACTGATTTGCGGAACTTATGTTTTAGTTTCGTCAGTGCTTTCTTGGGAAAAATATTCTTCTCTAATTGCTCTCAGTGTTATCTGCGAAAACTTGTATAAACTCTTGGCATTTTTACGACAAAACATTAAACAAATTAACTCTTCAGGTAAAATTTATTCCTATCAGTTCATTGGTGAAGTAAGATTAAACTATTCTCCCATGCAATATAAGTTTAAGTCGTTAAATAAGTTCTTTAGGTAAAACATACACACACATCGACGCAGAAATTTTCCAAGGCTCCAAATTGAATGGCAAATGTGGCTTTCTAGGCAACGGGACAATTGTTTTTCGCTCATGAATGGTTGTTTGCCCTTTAAAAGAAATCCCTTTATTCAGTGAAACAGCGGTACTCTTCGTCTCATGCGATCAAGTCAAAATATTTAATAAAGTGCACGAGTGTTGGCGGGTGGACCTAATCAAGTTTGCCCGTTTCTGATAATTACAGCAGGTACGGCACACGAGCTTCCAAAATAGTAAATAAATACGGATATCCTTTACATTAAGCAAACATAACATATCGAGCATGGTAACTAACTTAACTACCCAGTGGTTTTATTAAACAAAGAATTCCCGGCTTGAAACCGCGGATTTGAGCTGCTATCTATGTATTGCTATACAACGAAAAGGATAAAAACCTGGGGCCTAATTTTCATTCGCAGAAAAAGCGTGTGTTCAGTGGTTTAAAACAAATTGAAATTTGATGAAGTGGTGAGGTTAAGTCTGAATGCAAAATTGTCAGCAGTATACTGCGCTCTATGAAACAAAAAATATACGAGCTAGTTTCAACTTTCCTGGATAATTTGCTTTCTTACATCGCGAAGACCTTTAACTTTGATGGATAAACTCCACAAAAAAGGTGAATCACTTTTAGAATAATCTACGGCCCAGCAGTGCCATTGTCGCTAAGCAGAATTTATAAACTATGCATTAATTTCGCAATAAATTGTACTGCTTTACTGTGAGCAATTTTCGCGCAACACAAAAAATCGCTTTTATAAGCCAACTAAATTATCTTAACTAAACTACGTTTCAATTTATATTCTTCACGCGAGGCGAACGGAGGCACCTGTGGCAGGTTTAACCACACGAGCCTTGAAACAAAACTGCTCGCACCTGTTGACGGAGAGTAGCGACGAACAAAGCACAATTCCCACAAGTATTCTTCAATCATGCTAATTTTTGTTTTTGAATTTGCACTTATAAACGGGGAAAATTAAAGGTACTTGGGAAGAAAAAAAATCATCTTTCGAAATGTCCACAAATCCAGCTAAATCAGAACTTCTCAGAAGATCATAATTAATAGCGCCTCAGGAAAGACCTTTGAAATAGCTTCTTTTACGTATGAATGATCACTCTCAATAATTTCATCATTACATCATAACAAAGAACAGCCCAACAAATGTCATTTAAATTGCTACATATTTTCCAAACTCTGCCTAGTATGATTGTCTTCCGTTATTCATCTACTGTTCATCAACCCATGAAAATAAAAAAAATATATAATAAAATAAAATAATGCTCAAAGCCTTAATGAAAAACTGTCTATGATTTGAATTTCAGAGCATTTTCTATCATGGGAGTTGTTTACAGTAAATGGGCTTAATTGTTTAAACAGCTTTGAAAAGGCTGGAAATATTTGTAGTCTAATAACGGAGAGGGTAAAATTACTGAATGCTGATTGGTCGAGACAGCGGACATTATTTATCTTTTTTTTTTTAATTTTCTTTTGTTGACGAGGGCAAAATTACTCAGTCCTGATTGGTCGAGCGGCAAGAGCGTTCGCTCGTAATTAGCTGAGAGCCATTTCTACATTTAGTCGGTTTCTTAATTTTTTTAAGCCACATATAAACCGGGTTGTTTGTGCTAAAAAACAACAACAACAACAACACAAACTGAAACGAAAAATGCATGGAAAGCAGGTGCTGCTGCTTGAAAGAAAATGCAAAGGTGAATTTTCGTGTCTTACAAGAAACAGCAAAATAATTTTTTTTGTCAGAAAATAAAAACTTAGAACAACTGGAAGCCTACCGGTTCTGTTTGGTTGAAAACTAATCATTCATAGCGACCAAGCGTTTTCACATCGCTACGGCTTCTCTTGAAACGAAAGATAACGCAACATAACAGTGTGCTTTTGATGGGAGGAAGGAGCAGGTCAAATTCAGTGGAAGAAATTACCTTGCAAGTTCCTCCTTTGGACGTAGCGTTTTCTATTTATACATCTATGGGCATCGTGTGTTTTGCAGCGGGAGAAAGCTTCACAGGGCGGGTAAATCCATGAATTCGTTCTTAACATTTGGTTTAATCGTTGTTAGTTTGCTCATGAATTAAACTTGCATTTTCTCTCTGTTATATGTATATAACAATCAACGTTTCTCTTTTAGTAAGCTAAGAAACAGGTAAATTCTTTGTTTGTTTTGCTTATGGGTAAGTATTTTTAAGTTCTCCGGAATTGACTGTTTTACAAAGTACCTCGATCGTTTTAAGAAAACTTTGCCCTAAAAACACTTAATCGCACTAGAAGTCGCATTTTAATTTTCACCTGTATTTTCAAAGTTTTCGCAAACTGGGGAAATTTGAAAAGACAAGTGAAAATTAATCATTAATCGGCTACACGAACTCAAGCGATTTCATATGTAAATCAGTATTGAAGTGATGATTATTGTCAGTAAAAATATTGTATTCGCGTAAGCTGCTCTAACTTAGGTTCCTTTGTTTATCCAGGTAGTATGAATCGAATACGTAACAATGAACCTCATTTTGGAAGCTAAATTACGGCTCACCTTCTGGTCTTCTATACTTCTTCTACTGAGAGTTGGTAAGTTCTTGTTCTAGCCTCTATTTACCGCGTTTGCTAAATAAAAGTTCATAAAATAGTAGCTCAAATAACTACAAGGCTGATCTGACTGCGTAGAAAACCTAACACGACAGCGATGTGATATAGACCAAATCGAGAATCAAAAAAGACCGCCCTCTGTTTGTGTGGTGTAATGACTGTTTGCAACTTGAGACTACATTTACGCGACACGATCGGTTGACGTTTTTACTGAGAAGAGATATTATTATTTAAAGTCGCCTTTAAATATCTCTACTCAGTAAAAATATCAACCGATCGTGTCGCGTGAATATAAAGTCTCAAGTTGCAACAGTCATTACACCACACAAACAGAGGGTGGTCCACCTGTGGTATGGGTGACTGGAAATCTTTGGAATTTTTTAATTCTTGGAATCTATAAATAACATATATATGTCAAAACGGCAAATCGCAAGTGCAACCAATAAACTTAATAAAAACCTAAGCTACAAAACGAAGAATAAAAATCGTGGCTCTTCCAGAAAAGGCGAGGGACACTCATTGGGAGTTGTTTAACTATAAATTGTTTTCCAACAGGCTGCGCCGTTAAACCATTAATTCTCCAGGGACCACATGACTACGTAGTTAAAAAGATAGCCGGTACGCCGTCAAGCTTTAGCGTCTACTGTATCAAGTCACAGGGATCCACAGTGGAGTGGTACCGCAATGGAACGCGCCTGGATATCGCACGTGACCCGGATTTGCAAGTGTCGAGTGATGGATCTCTTCACGTAAAAAATGCACAAAAACAAAGGGACGAGGGAAACTACTACTGTATAGTGTCGAACGGAAAACAGTCCGTAATAAGCAGCACCGCCGCGGTCAGATTTGGATGTAAGTGCAATGAGCTAACACTAGAAAAGCTAAAGATATACACTTGGCCGATGAAGGAAGTCTGATCGTCACGTTCGTGCTTAATTCAAACTTGAAGATGCCAAACAGCCAGAAACAAGCAAACAAACAAACAAACAAACAAACAAATAAACATTACAAAGGATCTAATTGCACAGTTTACCACGCATTCACAAATTTACTCCGAATTGCACTGTTTGTATTCTGGCATACAACTTAAGACCTACACTGTTGTTAATTTAGTCGACGTAGCCTAGGTAGCAAGCTTAAGTTTTTTTTTTTTTCGCCTTTTTGAGCTCTCTGAAGTTGGTAAAAGGGCGAAAAGTTAACTTTCTTACTACAACATCCATGGTTTTAGACCATTTTAACGTCCTTCTGTTGGTTTTGATTACTGGTTGGTCAGTTTAGGTTTTTAACTGAAGTTTAGGTTAAGTCCACAAATCCAAGATGGTGTCTGCTAAATACTTGCCATTTGGAAAATATGATGTAATTTCCACAAGATATACAACACTTCCCATTTTTGGCCAAAAAATTAACAACTTTGGACGTACTATGTATTCCCCAAGTTCTATTGTCGTGGCTTTAACACTCTCTGAGGTATGTGGGGTGGGTGGATGGGAGGTGGGGAGTTTTATCCTTTCGCCCGGCCACAGAAAAAAACAAATTTCGATCTGTTCCATCGAAAGCTAACATGTCTCTCACTGAAATTTCCAGACCTTGAGTCATTCAGCGTAGGAGACTGGGTAGTCTCGAAAGACCAGGACGAGCTCACTGTATTGAAATGCATGCCTCCACCATCCTTCCCAGACCGCGATATTTATTGGGCGAAGATAACCGAAGACGGTAAACAGCCGCTAACACAGTCAACTCACTATGTGGTCAGTCAAGAAGGAGACTTACATTTTGCCTTTGTCGACAAAGCGGACTCGGGACAGTACATGTGCACAGTTTCAAACATGTTTCTTAAGAGGAACATTGTAAGAACAATCTCTCTAAATGTCTTACCAGGTAACTATCGATGTCAATACATAGATCCCTGGATCCGTCAAATGTTTGCTTATTTTAACAGTGCTATATCTATAACAGGAAAATAAAGGGGCAATGCCATACTTGTTTCCATGGAAACGTAACCAATAGTGCGTAGAAACTAGTATTGATTATCTTTGGCTGCAGGTAGCCAGGATAAAACTGGATTGCGACTAGAAAAATTCTATGCTCTTACCGTGTATTTTGGAGTAATCGCTAAAAAAGTGATTGTTATTTCTAGCACCTCTCGGTGCTCTGATACGTACCACGTCAAACATTTTACATGTTTTTAGAAATACCACAAAGAAATCACAATGGCAGTGCCTATTTATCTTCAGTTGCATTGCAAAATGAAAACACTGTGAAGACAACAAACGGTCAACCTTAGCGGGTAACAGTTTCCCGTTACCCTCTGACGCCATAGTATTTGCAGTATTACACGCTCATGGACTTTAGACGCAAACAGTTCTATTTTTAGATATAGCATGTGACTATGAACTGGCCAACGAAAGCGTACGCTTTGGCGGGAAAAACTTCAGCTATATAACAACGTATTTTAGCAGAAGTTGCCTCAATATCAACACCAGTTTTCTTCTCTATTGTCTTCGCAGTTGAGACGTCACTTCATAAGCCACCAAAAGTAGCTGATGAGTTTACAGTATCAAAAACAGTCCTAAAGGGAGAGAAGTTTGTCTTAGAATGTATTGTTTATGGAAAGTAAGTACTTGTAGAGTAAAAACTAGGAATTCATGGACAGCGTTTTAGGGGCCAAGGCCATTTTTGGAGAATTCTTAGTAACCCTGCCGCGGGTATCAGAAAGTATAAATTAAAGAAACAATGTACAATCCTATGCTAATTACATTTAGCTTTTCTTGAAGGAGTGGGGTATGGGGTACATAAAGAGTCCTTCCATAAAATTCATTTTTGTACATTTTGCTGGTTTTCATCGCCGATGATTTTTGTGAGGGTTTTAGGGAAATCAAGAATTCAAGATGGCGGCGCCTTTTCTAAAACAATGGTGTAATTCCTAAATTCATGTGATGTCACATTCCTAGTTTTTCGCAATTAAAGACGTATTTTATATCCTGCAAGACAGTTTATATATTTAAGAATTATTTAAATGCTCTTGAATCGGTGACTAAATAGTTAATGACTGGTTTCAGCTTTTAATTTCGGGACTGGAGTGGAGTGCACTACTCAAATGTCATTTCTTTTGGTTTTCCCAACGTTACAACATTCATTTATCGTCAGTTGATTAATTGGCAACTAGCTCCGCTACAAGATAAGATAGTCAAGTCAATGATAACGGGATTCATTTGCATGATCACCATCTTGTGTAAAGTAGCTTACAAAATAGTGTAGTAGTTCACTCGAACCAAAATCAACTGAAATCGATCGAAAAACAGGTAATTGTTTTACTCTTAACATCAGACCAGTTCCAAGGATAATGCTGAAGAAGAGGGGACTGCACATGACGTTAGGAAGGACAACAGGGAACGTAAGAAGACTAGTCATCAAGAGTTTTAGTCAAGATGACGCTGGAAAATATAGGTGCAAAGCTAGTGATCAATCAGGGCAATCCGATTCCAAAACGACAGTCATTACCATGGAAGGTAAGAACGGTTGATATAAAAAACTGAGGCATTCACGACGGTCCGTCTATCATACATAATTGCACGCTTGAAATGAGTTACTTAATCTATAAACGGTCAACTCATCAGGTCTTTACAAAGACTTAAACTTAAAATTGCTATTTCTGTACATTAAGATTAAAATTATAATTAACTGGCGCTACTGAAAAAACAATGGTACTTAAAATTCGAGCCTACTTAACATAACTGCCGTGTACTATATCAGTAAAATAAATGCTTTCGCCAGTCCAGAAGGCTCCAAGAAATTAAAGTTTGCATGCCGCAGCTAAGCGGGAAGGCTATTTCAAAGGATTAACCTAGAGTAACTTGAAATATTCTTCAGGAATTTCTTGCGGGGTAGAGGAATAGCGAGTTTGCCACTGACCAGGGTCTCTTAGGAAGTAATTGGAAACATAGCTACGGTCAGTAAATTTGAAATGCAGATAGTCAGCTGCCAACTGTACCAATCACAAAAAAATGAACTTTTTACCATTATTTTCTGGCACGCGCTATGCCTGATCACATGAACACGGCAACATCATGTTTTATTATAACTAGTAAATAAACGCCTTTCAGGCGGCTGGTGTATCTTAGAACTAAACGAGAAGCAAAGCTTCGATGGGAACAGTATGAAATTCTGAGGACGATCTTTCATCCGAGTGCATTATTATCCAATAAACGAGCCATTTGGAAGGGATTCGTTTATTTTATAACCGTTCGATTAATTTCTGAAATTCACGCGGTCTTGCCCGAGAAAAAGACAAAAACAGCCGTGCATTTCCATAGCGTGATTACCGAGACAAGATGACAAGATCAGTCGATATATATTGTGATAACTGTGATTACATTAAAACAGTTAAGACCTAAAAATGGGACGCTCGTTCTTGTTTTTTTCTCGTCGGAAAAAAGCGCTTTGGATATTGAATCGGATGATTGCTATCGTCTGATGACCACGGTCTGATTTTGTACCACGTGACGTGTTTCGTCCAACGAAAGTGCGCGGAAATTGATCAGTGGTTTATGACAAATGTTATCCTCCTTAGGCTTGTTCGAATAATAAAGATATGCTATCATATGCTTGTGCTTATCGCACAGCAAGGGCGTCATTGCGCTGATTCTTGTGCGTTTATTAGCTCAGAAGTGGGAACCGGGAATCTTATTCAGTATTGATAGTCTTTTCATCGAATTTCTTTTCTCCAGCAAAACCAGAGTGGGTCACAAAACCACGGGAAACAATTGCAGGATCCAACACCACAGTAGTTATACCTTGTGTTGCTTTCGGTATACCTACTGTAAAGTATACATGGTACTTTAATGGCAGACCAATGATATGGACGGAAAGGCACATGTCTAAGGAGGGGAATTTAACAATCAAAGGGCTGACAACTGCCGATGACGGAATTTACCAGTGTTTTGTGAAGAATAAACATGGGGAGATGCACGCTGATATAAAACTCAATGTTTCAGGTTAAACCTTTGTTTTGATGTATTTTCTTCTCCCAAGGCTAGCAGAGTTCTACATCTAGTGTTATAAATTCTACTTCCCCCATTTAATTTGTAACTGCACAGATGTAGTGGCCAACACGAAAGCGTTGCTCCTTTGGCCACTACGCACTTCTTCCCTAGAAGGTAAAATCACTTAAATAAATTGCTCTGCGTGTTCAATTTTTCTTACTATAAAAATATATTATATTTCATTTGAATAGGTGTGAATAAAATTGAACTGAATTGAAGGACGCGTTACTGAGAGTCGCAAGATTGTTAAATAAGAAAATCTTGCAAAACCAAGACGACAGAACGACCCTCTGCTTCTATTTGGCAACCAGTTTACTTCAAATATTCTGACAACAGAGGTTATTTCTCACGTCTTGCTTCTCTTAGTAATATTGCAACATGCGTGAAAAAAATATCAATGGCCTGCATTTTGATAGTCACAACGTATGATCTCTTTCACGGACGCATGGTTTGCATTAATCGCGTATAGTTGAGAAGGTTCCTTACAGTGTATTTCTCCGTAGCTTTTACTTCGATCAATTGACAATCGCCCCCTTTTGACGTAGCGAAAGGGAATCTACGCCGGACAGGAAAGAGATAAGATAAGTAATGAACGAAATGGTATTTTTGTTTCCCTTTTGTAGATATCCCTGCAGGTTTTGGTCCTGGCAGCAGAACTCCAGAAACCAACCAAAACGCACTCATTAACACTCGAGTAGAGATCACCTGTAACCCAACAGGTGAACCCAAGCCAACTGTAAGTTGGCTGTTTGGAGCAATGCACTTGCAGGGTAATATCAAGTACCGCATTCGTCCCAATGGGAATTTAATCATTCGCAACGTCACCAAAGAAGACTCTGGGGAGTACACATGTAAGGCGTCTAACAAGTTCGGAAAGGCCCGCAGAAAGGGATTTCTTAATGTATTAGGTAAGGTATAGCAAACTAAACTTTATTTTTGCACTACCGCAAGTTTTAAATCAGAAACGACCCCGAATATGAAGAGGCACTTTCTATGACAAATTTAGGGATCAAATTAGGGGTACTTTTAGAATACTGGTCACAATTTAGATATCTCTCAATTGGCTGGAAAATAAGAATTGTGCTACATTGTGAACAACAACACCTTATACTTGATGACCCTCCCTTTTAACCACTGACTTAAATCTTTGTCAAGGTCTCCTGACTCCTTCATTTTTGCTTCAAAAGATTCTGGAGGTCGTGCACGAAGAAGCCAGAAACAAGTAAATCTGTGGTCGTTAGCGACCCGAGCATTAACGTGGTGACAGCACTAACATTAAAATGAACGACAACGATTGCTTTAATTAGACCCTTCTAGGTCAAACGTCCTAGTACTGGATGCCACGATGAACCTTAATGCAACGACACAAACCGCGTTGAAATTGAGAAGAGCGACACCAGAGGGCCAACTGCCTATCTTCCTTTCCCTATCCCCCTTACATGGCCTCAAGAAAGTAAACGGAGTCCAAGTAATGATAGATCAAGTTTGAGGTTTAATTAAGGCTCCACGCACTCATCTGATGTCATTTCGTATCGTTGTTGTTGTTTTCAGAGTACATAGTTGTTACTGAGAACATTCCAGCTGCAGGACAAACATCACTGGTGGTTCTGGGGCATGATATCCAATTTATGTGTGGCGTGTTAACATCGAACGGAATAGAAATCTCGTTTCAGTGGTTTAGATTTTCTAAACGGATTGTTTCCAACCGTCACGTGACAGTCTGGAGGACAGACCACAGAAACAAACGGTCTTTAACCAGTGAGCAGAGAGGATATTTGAAAATTAACGGGGCTAGGTACTCCGACGCCGGGTGGTATCAATGTCAGGCATCTGGAAATAAAAAAGAAATAACTAAAGATGTCGTCCTGAAAGTTCAAGGTAAAATGGTTTGTTTTCTTTATTTACTGCAATTTAAATATTGCCATCGTTTGATGCCCTTTAGTCATGCAGTGAAAGAGAGGGCTTTCTCAGTAGAGTAATCAGCAATGTTTCAAAGACTAGAGTCAAGTATCACTTTTGTCAAAGTCTGTTTTGGGCCCGGACTTTCAAAATGGTAATAAGTTAACATCAAAATCTCGTATGTAAGTTTTGCTCCTTAATCTTAAAAAATGTAATTAACCCAAAGGGCACATAATTAGTTTACCTATATTTTGCCCTTCTCCAACACCCCCCCCCCCCCCCCCTTCACCCCCCTGTAGTTCTAAGTCTTGTAGTCTTGTAATTGTTGTAATTATTGTACAACGGAGAAATATAATCGTTACAATAATTATATAATGGAGAAATGGCGGAAAAACTAAATAAAGAATAAATAAATAAATTGAAATAAATAAATAAATAAATAAATAAATAAATAAATAAACAAATAAATAAACAAATAAAAATATCGCATCCGCTGGAGTCGTACTAGGGACCTTCAGACTTGGCTTCGAATACGGGATTGTGTACGCGAACGACTTTTCAAATCTAAAACTAAAATGAGACGCAAGTAGGGATGGAAGAGTATACGTACTGAGAGTACTCGTTCTAAGATTTATTAAAATGCCTTTTAAAAGAGCCTTGCATCTTTCAGATTTAAAATCACACAACTGACTGTAATGTCAACACCCCTATCTTATACATCCCGTCTTGATGTCCTAAAGAAGTAAAACTAAAAATGAGACGCAAGTAGGGATGGAAGAGTATACGTATTGAGAGTACTCGTACTCAGATTTATTAAAACGCCTTTTAAAAGAGCCTTGCATCTTTCAGATTTGAAATCACACAACTGACTGTAATCTCAACTCCCCTATCTTGTACATCCCGTCTTGATGTACATAGATCCTAAAGAAGTAAAACTTGAATAAGACGCAAGTAGGGATGGGAGAGTATACGTACTGAGAGTACTCGCCTCCGCACCGAAGTGCGGCGCTGGTTAGATTGCCGGAGTAAAGGTCAATGGCGGTTGAAATTGCTGTTGTTTCTTATCCCTCCGAGGGTTTAAACTGGAGTTTTCCGGTTTTCCTTTCTCCACAAAAACCTACATTTCCAAATTCCATTTTGACCAGGAAAGAGTAACGAGGAGTCTCTCTGTCGATGTGCCGCAGAAATTTCTGTTTATTATCAATTTGTTTTTCAATCCTCAAATTAAAATACAAACGTTACTTATTTCCATTAATAATGCACAATTTCTTCTTGTCGACAAATAAAGGAAAACATGAACAAACGTATTCTCGTGGGTAGGACATGTTCCTCTACGCAGTCGCTAGTTTGGTTGTCACACAGCGTTTCTCCGAGAAGCGTTAACGCGGCGATCCTAATGATGAATATGTAGGAGATTGGGTGACAAAGCTATTCGATTTTGATTTTGCCAAGTGGTGTTGTTAAAAGGACAGAGGTGGTCGACCAAAAGTTTACGTTGACAAAGCAGTGCAGGAAATGGAACTAAGCTATGCTGTTATCCATCGATATAAATGAGCCATGATTGGCATTATAATGCTTTTCTACTTTACAGGACCAAACTCTTATGTTTTCTATCATCCTCAACAGGTCCTCCAGATCCACCGACGAATGTAGACATCCAGAATACAATCAACAGACGAGATTACGTCAATGTTACTTGGACATTAGGAAAATCAAACAGCAGTCCGATTCGGAAAGTTGTAATCCAGTGTACCACGCAGTTTTCTCCTCACACTTGGGAGACCATCGCTGAGGAGACTGATCCTGACAAAGGCTGGACACAAATTTCGCTGTCACCATGGCGACAGTACACTTTTCGTGTGGTTGCTGTGAATGGCATTGGTAACAGCACCCCTAGTTCTCCGTCTTCCAGCTTTCAAGCACCGCCTACAGGTAGGTCTTTCGTGTACTTTCTGCAGATAACGGGGTACTGGGAACACGAGATTCTGATTCGTGCAATCGGTATTGAACTTCAAAAGCTCCGTTCCTGTGACTATTCTTCATGTACCTTCTTTTGCGCAAATTCTAGATCTCACCTTATATTTATATTGGGGAATTATTTGACCTGCCTTTAGCTCTGCTCACATTAACGTCTTGCGCTCGCTCCTTGTCACCCTCGAGCTACTTTCCCCCCGTTTAATGCTTAGTTTTAGAACTTCAAGAGTAATTAAGCGCAGCTGGCGAGAATTTAATAACTTTTACTTTGCCCATTCCTTAAGTGTCATATTATATTGCTGTCTCCCTTTAGCTCCAACCAAGTGTCCCCAGGAGATACGTGGGGAAGGGACATCTTCTTCTACCCTTACGATCACATGGAAACCCATACCACCTATCAACCACAATGGTCCGGGACTTTACTATGTGGTGTACTACCAAAGGGCTGACGGTAGTGAGAAATTATTTCGAAGTGAAGTCAAGAACCAGTCATCTTTTATCGTTTCGGGGACAGAGTACTATGTGGAGTACATAATACAGCTACAGGCTGCTAACGATTTCGGTTTTGGGCCCAAGTGTAAAAATGTGTCTGCTTATTCAGGAGAGAAAAGTAAGTATTGTTAAAATAGAGAAATATGTCTTACTTTAATTCGCCTTAATTTTCGTCTCTGTAAGCTTCACGCCTTTTTTTTGAAAATTTATCGGAATCTATCGGTATTCACCCTCTAGATTTAATTGCCGCAGGTCTAATTCTCTCGAGAGTTAGTTATGTAGGACGGATCTGCCTCCCCCATCCCCCATCCCTTCTCGCCCCCCTTCCAGGCACAGTTAGGGGCCAGCAGCTGCATATGAATAATTATGGGGGGTTGATAGATTCATGTGGCCTTGACTCTCCAAAATGTTAACCAATTTAGCAACAAAAAAAAATAAATAAATAAACAAAAACAAAAACAAAACAAAAAAATGAATAAAGGGAAGGGCACCTTCTGCAAAGAACTGTTTATACACACACGGGTACGTTAATTTCTTCTGACATTTTTACAACTAAATATCAAGAGGTATCAGTATTACTATTTAGTCATAGTCACAGTTATTGCTTATTTATTCACGCTTAGTTCGCAGGAAACAAACCAACCAACAAACAAACAAAAACAAAACAAATGCACCTATCGGCTAATTCTTTAGTACAGGATGTTTCCTGAAAGCCTAGTTTTCTTCGTTGGGGGTTATTTACATGCATCGCCATTACTGTAAGTTTTTTTTTTTAGTTTAACCCATACCTTTTTGGGGTCAGATTGCACCAGCAAATTGTTATTCCGCACTTCTGTAATTTTGCCTTTTATTTTTTATCCGACAGAACCTATCGGATCTCCGCGAAATCTTGACGTGCGTATTACATCTCCCACGACAGCATATGCAACTTGGACCAAAGTACATGATACGAGAGAAGAAGTCCGCGGAGAGCTTCTAGGGTACAAGGTAATTTGCAATTTGACGAACACACGTCTGTTGTGCATGTATATTTCATTTTGGACAAGGATTGCGTCATTATATATTACACATAGTAGGTATAGTCTCCTCAGCCAGTGGTTAAAACTCACACTTAAATAACCATTGATTAAAAATAAAGCCTTTAATTCGTCAGTTAGTTTTTGAAACAAGAGTCAAAGCCAAACTTGACTTAACCAAGTTGTACTAGATATTCTGTCATTTTTAGTCACGTCTTAGAATTGTTACACTTCAATGTTTTCTTCTCCTTGTCGCAGGTGTATTTCTGGAGTACTCCAAGTGGCCAAACTCCTCATAAAGCTCAATTCGTAGCAACAATCGACACTTCTACCACTCTTCACCTACAAGCTTACACCTCATACAGATTTCAAGTTGTCGCTTACAACAGCAAAGGAGACGGACCATTCAGCAACCTTGTGGGCCCGTTGACTACACCTGAATCCAGTAAGTAATCATGAGCGCTCATGCATTACTTATCCCATGAAGGGAACTAGCTCTACTCAAAGAGTACCTTCTAGATAGACTCAAAGGCTGTCTACCATGGGTCATCTAACGGTAGAGAACCATTCATTAGTTTTCCTGTTCGCTTCTAGAGTAGAGCGTAGGGTACTCCGTATTCTGATTATAACTCCAGTTGTCTCAATGCTAGAGGATACAAGGATGACCGATAATACCTCTATGATGTTCTAGAGTTTGCTCAATAAATTAAGTCGCTAGTCTGCCTAAACAGTTGTTCAGTCAGTTTAATAACTTTATTCAAACACGGTGTTACATTATTTTTAACAGTCACTGCTCTTCCATCGAGCCGTAAAAAATGTACTTGTTTGTTTAGTTTTGAGATTCTTTTACAACCCATAACGTTTGTCTCAATAGCACGGTACGAAATTGAATCTCTGACCAAGATGCAAAGCAGAAAATATGAGAATTATGGTTAGAAAGAAAACTGTTTTCGTTTGGTTCCAGAAAATAATTTTACAGGGCTTAACCTTCTTTGGTTATAGAGGTGACTAGGGCCCGCCGAGAAGCCCTTGGTAGTACCCAGTAATTAAGACACAAAATCTTGTGAGAGTGTTTTTTGTTGTATCTTGAGTGCTCTGGTTTCTTGCTTGATTATTTTAACTGATAATCTGGTCTAATGCCATCGAAATATATTTGTTACCCTGTTCCTTGCGTTCAGATAACAGAAAACAGCCTAAATAAATTGCGCGCGCGAAGAAACGAGAAGAGACCTTCTCCCCCACCTAATTATCATTCGCTCTCATTGCAGTTTTCGCCGCGCTACTCCACATTATCTGAAGGCCTTAAACCCAGGGCCTCGAACAGGCTAACGCGTCGTGCGTTTTAAAATCTGCACGTACACAGTAGTCAAAAAGGACCCTATAGCGAGATGTATAAGAAATTAAATAAATTCAATTATATTCACACCTGCACAGAGTTGGTTGGCAGTAATGGTACAGGATTATGTTCTGATGAACAAGACCAGAGTCGTGTTTGTCCAGGAGATTGTTAGTACACAGCTAATTACTGTTCTGCTTATAAAGGCCTTCAACGAAACCTCTTAATATGTTGTTCCCTCCATACACAATGTTTATATACGCTTTTCAGTCGTAAACGTTTTACGCTATACTAATGAAGTTTGAGCTAAATAGCTTGCTCAATCAACTTGGTGCTAATTATCGGCTATTTTACGTATAACTGTTTTCTTGTCTGAATGTTTGAAGACGAGTGAATTCCTCACAAAGCTTGGCTAGCTCAGCACAACAGGCAAACAAAAATTGTGGCCGCAAATATTATCTTTTAAGGGAAGGGAGGCAGGGCATATGCCAACTCCTCGAAACAAATTGGATGTTTTGCTGAAAAGGGTGTAGAGGTGGGTGTAGGTTTCATGATAAAGTTAATGCGGCGAAGAATAAAAATTCAAAGTTGTAGAAACAGTTCAACAGTTCTTAGAGCTTATTATATCAAAAAATCTGTAATAATAAACCTGTATTTTTTTTTACTGTTGCATCGCCGTTGCTAGTGTGATTTACCAACTAATTCGTTTGTATTTTTTCTTATTCTTCGCAGTACCGGGCTCCCCTCGTGGCCTTTCGCTACATGTTCAAAATCAATCCTTCATTTTACTGCAATGGAATCCACCAGAGCATATAAATGGCATTATCACAGGCTATCAAGTCACTGCACAGAAACTGTCGGATTTAACAACGGCCATAACTGGATACACCACTGACAGTTCGACTGAGATAAGTTTCCACTACAAGTTTGACCCGACAGCCAAGTACAGGATCTCAATTCTGGCTGTAAACAAAATGGGAAAAGGTCCGCCTGTGGTTAGTACCTTTGACCTAACAGCAGGTTAGTATACTTGTGTCAACACTGTCATTAGATAGTTATAAAAGGAGATGATCAAGTGTCCGAAAATTGTTAAATTGTGATGATATGACTTACCCTTACACGGTTTCCAGTTTTGGTCAAGTCTTTTTACGACTAGAAGAAGCTTGGAAAATGTTCAACGGTGTGTGTTGGTACAGTAACCTGGAGGGGGGCTTAAAACCAAATATCAATGTTTCCACGTAGCAAGAAAATTGAGGAGAATTTTAGAAGAAAAGAATGTCAAAAGAATGTGGCAATGTGAACGACACTCCAGATGAGCTTAGGACGCGTTCCTTTATCTATTTTATTTTTTTTTTTGGACATTCCGGATATTCGAAGATCACAATATTCGAAATGCTTAATACATTCTTCTTCTAAAACATTAATGAGAATCTGATGCCTTTATGTTAGCCATTTTTTCGTTACCGGGAAACAGTATAGATTTTTTAATGTATTCCTTTTTGCAGAGTACACTGAATATGTCCCCCAAAACGCACCCTTTGAGTGAATGTACCGAGCCTGTGAAAAGGCTCCGAATTGGGGTATAGGGAGACGAAACAATGAAGCTCAGTCTGGGGTCTTCCTTTCTCGTCTCCAGACCGCGCTCTGCTCGCTCTGCCCGCTAAACCACCTCATACCAATAACACTCCTTGGTTTAGTTCCAACATCGCATCTTTGCCGAGTTCCGTCGACACGACTAACGTTCGACGTCTGAATCGGCTGTCAAACTTTTCCCGTAAGGTCGACTAGCTGTGCAGTATTACCCAACAACACTTCAAACATCGAATTTCTGCCGTGTCGAATAAAACGCACCCATCATACTTATGTGTGAATATTCATTTTCATTCCACAATATTCAATATGGCGTCTTGGCGAAAGGCAACTGCGCGAGAAATACACATAAATTCGACTTTTGAGACAACAGCCGAATTTTTGCCGACCTTCTAACGAGCTTAATAGATTTGAATTCGTTGACGTCTCAGCCGTCACTTGTACTTAAAGCGGATTCTGGCTGAGAGTTGTATTTTTTGTTAGAAGTAGTAACTATGAAATAAATGTTATTTGTACATTTTAAGCCTGGTGAATGAATAAGAATGATGTATTATTTTAGAAAGTGACACAGGCATACTCGTCAAAAAGAAATCCGAGTGCTTCCATCAGAAGTCGAACCTAAGACCTTCCGATTTCTAGTTCGGATGCTTTACCACTGTGTCACTGTCTAGAATAATACATCATTCTCATTCATTCACCAGGCTTGAAGTTTACCATCACATTTATTTCATATACCACACGTTCGACATTCAAATCCTAGCAGTATGCAGGATAATTGTCCCATGAACCTAGTTTAATGGCCTTAGCTCCCACGAGTCTCCTGTACTTTTGGTAGAGCATCCGAACTTGTAATCGGAAGGTCTTAGGTTCGGCTTCTGATAGGGGCACTCGGATTTCTTTTATCCGAGTTTGCCTGTGTCACTTTCTAGAATAATACATGATTCTCAAGTAGTAACTAGTTGTCTTTCTTTCAGCACCACACGATTCTCCATACAATGTGGCGGTAGTATTTGATGAGATCAACAAGGAAGCGAGACTGTCGTGGAAAAGTTCATTGGAAGACAATGAAGGTTTTCGGGTAGGTAGAGGAGACTCAATGCATTACGGACTATTTGCGGCACTTTGATTTTCTTTTGAAGGTCCAATGTGAAGAGAGAATAATAAAAGTGCAGTATTAAACACGGAGCGATCCATTAAAAGGGAAGGACACGCCCCCTTTGAAGCGCTTTGTTGGCTTCCAAACGGATCATTATAATGGTGGATGGCGTCGGTAACGGTCGAGGAAAAAAGAGAGAAGAACTATCGTTTGTAAAATCGAAGAGGGAATCGATTTATCAATAAAAATAAGCTAAACGCTGACTATATATCTTGTAAAGCACCAGAAATTAGCGAGATTAACGATAATAACGGAAATAATCAAGTTTCGGTCGTTGCCGCAATCGAATGATACGAAACTTACCTCGAAATTCGAAATCCTTCTACCAAATACACATTACAAAGATCGAAGCCATTATAAACTGAAGCCTGCGACGAACTGGACATCTGTATCCCTCCATCTGAACATGCCGATAACCAAAACGAGTCTGTGTTGTTCGCCAAAACTGGCGGGATTTTCAAACTTTGGCAGATGTTTTCCGCTAAACGGCCGCTCGAGTCGTCATGTTGGGTTCAGCTTACCGCTTGTGAATCTATTGATCACGTACGTGAAAACTAACTCTACTTATCCGCTGGAGGTGGCAGTAATAAATTCTAAACTTCTATGCACAAAATAAAAACATCTAAACACATTCAGTACGTGATCATGCATATTTGCATAATTTGCAAAATCAATTCGAAAAATCACCAAAGATATAAACAAAACAAGACCTGATGTTGCTCTCATGTATCTTATGGATGAAATGATAATGGCAATGGCTCTCACATCAGTATTAAAATTAGCCAGTACTAAATATATTCTAAGTTTATACAGTAAGCAATAAAGAGGCCGACTTCAAAAAGATTACCAGCTCCGTCGTCTTGCGTGCGATCGCTCGCCGCTTGAGACACTTCACTTTTCTCCTCCGTTGCCCGCTCCGTTGTTTCTTCTAGGCTTCGCTTCCGCGACTTTGTGTCTTTACTTAGCTCTCCCCCTCTAAACGACACAAAGGATCGAAGCAATTCCATCTCGGAAGCCGGTTTTAGAAGAACAACCTATTTCGAGACAGAGTTTATTTACGAAATTAACTTTATCCTAATCATTTCGGAAATATCTCGAAAGGATAAGATTTTACCAGCCGATAAATGAATTTCCGATCTCAAAATAGACGGATAACTTAACTTTCTAAATTCTTCTTCGCCTCGACTAGCTTCAGCTATTTGCGGGTAGGTATATAAGGACCTTGTAACTGTCTATTTTTAATAAAGCGTTGTTTGTTTGTTTGTTTCTTCTGTAGCCATATTCGTTGGATCGATTTTGAACAAAATAATTCGAACTAAAACAGCTTTTCCGCCGACTCGTCACGTCCTTTCGAATCGAAGTTGCGGGAGCTTGAACGTGCTAAAATAAGACCTTTGGTAATCAACCAATCCCATACGCGCGTTTGGGATTTTTGATTGACAGGCTGAACTGTTCAGCCTGGTCTTATAGGATCGCTCCGTGTTTAAGGTGTTCTTGTGTTGCTCAGATCAGATGATGATTTCGACTTAGGCTATGCAAGCGAACTAATAGAATCGGTGTAAACAAAACAATAAAAAAAGGAAGTTGAATCATCCACTTCAAAGCCATCAGAACTTTATTAGTGGTATACTATACTATACTATACTATACTATACTATACTATACTATACTATACTATACTATACTATACTATACTATACTATACTATGCTATGCTATGCTATGCTATGCTATGCTATGCTATGCTATGCTATGCTATACTATACTATACTATTCTATACTATACTATACTACACTACACTACACTATACTATGCTATGCTATGCTATGCTATGCTATGCTATGCTATACTATACTATACTATACTATACTATACTATACTGCGTATACGTAGTGCTGTGCAGTGCTGTACTGTACTGTACCATGCCATGCCACGCCATGCGATCCTTTGCTAAACTATTAGACTTAATACGTTTTAATACTATCTTGCAAACCCAAGAGTAGTTGCTTGTTTTCCTTTTCAGCTTTTAATTTCAATTTTGTTGTTTTTTGTTTTTTTTTTAGATTTTTTACTGGCGAAAAGACGGAAAGATACGAACCGTTGATGTCGATAAAACGAAGAGACAGGAACAAGTCTTTCTGGGTCTCGATAATGAATATAAATATCATTTCGAGATAGCAGCCTTCAAGATACTGCATGGCGGCCATTATATTCTTGGACCCAGATCAAAGCGAGTCACTGCGGGGAAAGGTATTTTGTGATTTCACTAATAATTAAACACCTATTTAAAACGCAGGGGCCTTCTTCTATATAGACAATGTCCAAACGAGATAATAAAGGTGGATTAAATTGGATAAACAAACACAATTTAGCCAGACAGAAAGAAGCTATAAATCAACTGGTGAAGAGTAGGAGTAGGATTCATGAATATTTTTTAACTGAATTAATTAATACAAGAACAACCAAAATACATCAGTTTCATGTTTCACTAAATCAAGTTGGAAATGTTTACACACATCTGAGTCAAAGGAAGAGGCAGCAACGTTTGGATTTTTTGAAGACTTGGAAACAGAGTCCTAGCTTAAAAGTCCTTATAATGACAATTTCCAAATCTAATGTTGTCTGGGTAATGCTAAACTGAGAGTATGAAGACAGATGAAGTGTTCAGATCTGGCAATAGTTGTTGAATAAACTGACCGAATCGTATGAGTTTTGTCAACCAAGCTGATAGGGTAATTTGGCAATCATCAAGAGATTGTAGAGCTGACATTTCGGGCCTAGCTTTTCATTAGAGCGATTGACGAGGGGCTTGCGCTTGAAACGTCACATCTGGTATTTCTTACGGTGGCCAAATTAATTTATCAACTTCGTTCAGGAAAACTGATATTCGTTCCCATCTCAAGCAGTTTAAGGCCTGGATTAAGGGCTTTTAAGAGCGGCAATGGTTTATTCGAGATAACTTTAACAAATTGAATGACACTGAACTGAAATTTGGCAGATTAAAATGTCTTATCATTCTTAAAATTTCTAAGCATTGCAAGAAGTGCTATAGGTCACGTGACATGTTTAAGTGATTGTTTTCGTGAAAAAGGCAAAGATTTGACAGGTAGGCGACGGTTTTAAGAGAAAACATCAGACACCCACGCAGCACCACGGTTTCCATAGAAACAAACCCCTCTTATCTATGGGCGACTTGAGATGGGTCAGTCCAATATCATTTCCACTTGTCTTGTCCAAAGGCGTCTGCTTTAATGCATGATTTAATTTCCATTGCTCTTTTTTTTCAACGTATAAACTGTTTATTTTTTCTTCATTTCTCGAACAGTTAAAGTTAAAGCCAGGAGCATACAGTCAGTCGGAGTTGCCAATAAAAGCTCGAGTATGTTGCTACTTGGCTCCATACTACTTTACTTCATGAGCCTGCGGTGGTTACAGGTCAGATAACATCCGGGAAAGCACAGCTCATTCATTCGCCTCGTATATCTCTGCAGAGATACAAAACACATGCAAAGAGAACCGTTCAGAAATCCAAACTGGTGTTGTGCGAGAGAATTCGAACAACGCTGGCAGAAGAACCGCATAATTTGCAACTTTACTAACTGTTGGTTCACTCAACTGAACTCAAATGTCATACAACCTGGAATATGACAATGTTTGACAATATTTCGGAATCAATAAACGTTATGCGCCGATCAATGGCGATTAATCGTTTGTCTCTGAGCAAAAAAGGACATGAAAGACGTTATACTCTGTTGCTGAAGAAAATAAAATATTGCGTCCAACGTTGGGAAAATGTAGAACTGCAGGAGCCCAGTTGGTTTACAATTGTATAACTAAGGACTAAATTGCGTTGTTGTTTAATCCCGTTTAGTACAAACGGTTGAACATTTTATTATGTACTATATAAGTTACAATATTTGTAAAGATATAATTACGGATGATGACTGATGAACCCAATGCGTGATCATTGAAGAGTTCGAGCTCCACAGCTGCATAATCAGTGTTAACGTGTATGCTGTATTTAAAAGATCTCGCCATGAGGGTAATGATAATTAGAAAATCTGATCATAAATGATAAATTACCTTAATGTATAAGTGCTTAAGGAGATCGTTGGGGACATTTTCTGTAGTCATACCTGATATCCAGGGGTAACAACAGCTTCGAAAATGCTTTTATAGAAAAAAATATCCAGGTACTTGATTTGACAATCAATCTACGTTCGCGTGACCAGTGTTTGGAATCTTTTGCTCCATTCCCTAGTATTTCGTCACAGTGTGCGTGAGAATCAAGATGGTAAAGAAAAAAAAAATGAAATTATTTCAGAGTTTCCATGTCGCCATGGCATTTTTTTTTTTGGGAGGGGGGGGGGGGAAGGGGGTTAAGACTAACATTGAATTGTGTACCGTAAAATATGAGATGTCCGTGTATGTAATTCATAATCTTAAACTTGAAGAAATACTTGTCACGCAGTTCGTAGATCCATTGTCGACTGCGATCATATAGAAAACTGAACTTATAAATTTTTCAGAGGGTTGGCTTGCTCTATTATGTAAACTATATCGGTATGGCTTTAATCAAACAGCTCGAAAACGACATAAACGATACCAAAAGCGTTACTTGTCACTAGGAACCCATTGGTGTCGTTATCTTGTTTTCTCGTTTGGATGATATGTCCAGAAATGCATGCTGAAGAAGATTAATGAACTGTATGATAAGCATCACAAAGTGTCCCCTACCCTAAATTCTTACTGAAACAAATACTTCTATCCAACATTAGGTCTTATGAAAATAACGACAAGGTCTGTCTTATATAAGGTACACAGATTCGGGACTAGGTGCATTTCTGAACATAAGTGTTGGACCAAGCAAATATATAAGCATACTAGTAATAGACTACGAGAAAAGTCCGCCATGTCTCTTAGGGAACGTAAAGTGAGTGAAGCAAACGCGCGACGAGAAAATTGCTTCTCGCGACAGAAACGACGTGTGTCGCTCGCTTTTCGCGCAATTTTTATAAGCTCTTACGAGCGTCTCTCGCTTAAGATCTATTCCTCAAAGTAATATTAGGAGACTATTCTCAGTCAAAAAGTCAAAAAAGGATGTTAACATTTCTGCCCTTTATGTTAGGATACTCCACAAAACTCTTTTGATTAAAAACATTTACGGTGATCAAAACTCGCAATCTGTGTTCACCCGCTGTTGAATTTAGCATCTCCTTGACCGTCTTCCACTAAACTGGTTTAGGCCATTTAAGGGTTGTTTCTTACGATCAAGGTGTACAGACCACTAAACTGAGCATCCTTCTGACCATCATTATCCTTCATACACCTTTTTTATGCCTTACCTCGTTCAGTTGGTGAAAGCTATCAATTATATGTCAGTGGTTCCTTAATAGTAACCAGAGAAAAAAGGGCCTGATCGACATTTCGTTTGGTTTTAGTTCTGTGTTCTCGTTAATTTTGATTTCCAGCCCAGCGGATGAAAGGTTTAACGCATCTATGTGTTTTGCGTTGAAACACCGCTCTGATAAATAGAAATAAAATAAGACTTCTTGGAAATTTGAAGTGCTTCCTTTTTTTGCCTGGACCTTGAAGTTACATACAAGGGTTGTGTGAATGCTTTTCTACAGAAAATGCCTAAGTTCAGTGTTCGTCCTTCGTCAACGAGTAAGATCATACCTTTGGTCTTCTATAGAGGGTATTGATATACACTCGATTGGAAAAACGTTTTTCCCGTTGCATGGTCTAAATAGGGAACTTACGCAATAACAACGGCGACAGCAAAGAAAACGTCACTTGGAAATCTAACTTCACTTGTCTTTGCTACTTTGAGATTATTTTAACTCACTCAACTTGTGAAAAAAAGGCGAACTAACCAAAAACTAAATTGGTGGGAGTGGCGTTCCAGTTAACAAAGAAAAATAAAAAATCACCGTTGTGTGCTGCACAAAACCTTGAATTTGGTCATTTTGCGTTGTTGTTTTGCAGAGGACGGCCAAGAAATGCACCAAAATAAAACGCGCGTGCAGAGCGATACTGGGGTTTGACTTATTCACTTTGTCTCAAACCTGACCGCAATGAAATCAACTGGATTAATCCTGTGAAAGAAACTTCAACGGAATGTAGCTTACTTTCTCTTATTGGAAGAGATCAGTTGAGCCCAGACGCCGGAAACAAGTGTGCAACCGCAACTTTTAATACACTCTGTTTTTTTTTTTTCCTTTTTTATAAGAACGTCTAATTTTGGAGCTGAGGTTGAACGTTCTTATATTTTTTTTGCGACAGTTTGAGGCTGAAAACGTTCTTAAGATGTTCTTAAATTACATTTTAGCAAATCATTGCGGAAGTGATCAAGAACCTATCAAAGTGCATTGCCTGCTGGGATATGGTATCAAGAACTGCTGATTATGACAAACCGAGATGTGTGTCACCATTATTAATGTTATACAAAACATTCTCTTAAGTATTTTGGTCAATTCCCATTTGTTACCTTGATTTATATACAGATTTGCAAAATGAAAACGTTCTTAATCGACTCTCAACCTGAGGAATGTTCTTAATACGTTCTTAATATTTTGGTTAATCTTTGCCTCGACGTTCTTATGAAAAAATTCTTAAAAAAAAAAGACAATAAAAAAACAAAACAAAACAAAAAAAAAAAAACCAACAACAACAACAAAAAAAACAGTGTAACACAGTGCTATACAATATAATACAATACAACAGCACAACCGGTGCTTTATAAATTAAGCTGCTCGTTTTGTGTTATTGGCGAATCAGAATTAAGAAAACTGCACCACAGAAGAAATTTTCGGATGTAACAGCCCCGGGGCAGTACTAAGTCGGCTTTAAGAATAGAACCAAAGGAAAAATTATTTTTGATGACGTTATTTTCCTCTTTTTCACAGTTTTTTTTTTTTTATGCAAACAGTCAGTGAAAAAATGGGGAGCGATAGATTTTTCTATATAATAGAAAGAAAATTACACGGTGGCATGAAGATATGTATTTTATTTTCTCGTGTTAAAGATAATACTCTCAATGCTTGTTCGTAAAATATTGTTTTCACCACTCGAAAAAAAATTCATATCTTTGCGTTGCGTGTAATATCCTCAATGTTTGTTTTTACAAAATCGCGCCCATTGAAACACGTCGCCTCGGGTACCATGATGCTTTGCGAGCATTACAAAGCGTGCCGCTGCTGGGGGTATCTTTTGTCTCGCAGCATGAATCCTCAAGAGTGTATCGTTTATTTGTTTGCTCAAAAAGAAGGAGTTTACGTAAGGAAACGGTAACATCGCCCTTTAAAAGCAACGTATTAACATTGAATGTGTTTGTTTTAGAATCATTTCATTCAAAAATTTCGCTTGGAATCGCAGTAAATTGCCGTAAAAACACGTTTTGTTGATTGAAAATTGCATTTGCTTGTGGTTCTGACGTGCCGCTCGATATGCAAATTACTTTCAACAACTGGAAACTGTGACTATCTATTTTCCTCCTTTTTTATCCAATGATAGCATACATAATGCCCAGTCTTATTGGGAGTTGTCGTTTGAAATCGAATAACCTAAAAATAATCACTTCCTTGAAAGCACAGGGCAATTTTTTATTTATTTTAGTTTAGTCACGCAACTTCTGCTGATAAACTTTGCCTTTCGTTCTTTTGTTGTGCGTTATTACACGGAATGCCCACAGGGCATAACGTGTCTAGGTTTCGGTCGGGTATCTTTTTACGCGGGATGCTCTGAGGGGGCATACTGTGTCTAAAAACGGGTCGATTTTTTTTTTTTTTTTTACACGGAATGCCCGCAGGGCATGACGTGTCTAGGTTTCGGTCGGGTATCTTTTTTTTCTTCATCGTAGTCACAAATGTGCACATTAATTTATGCATTAAACTCTGTCCTCACCTAGTAAGGATATATTGTTCGGATTGTCTTCAACTGAAGCTGCCCAATCGAAATCTATTATTCAGGCACATATCACGAGGGAGGGGACCCACTCATCACTTTCTGTGTGACTTCCAATCATCATTTGATTTATTTATTAAAACTAGATTAAATTCTTCCCTCTCCCAGAAGGGATCTACTGTTTTGATTGTCTTGAACAAAAGCGGCCCAATCAAACTCCATTATCCGCGCGTATATCACAAGGGAGGGGGGGGGGGGGGGGGAACCCACTCATCTCTACTTGTGTGACGTCAAAGCAAATCATCATTTGGAAAAGTTGTTTTCGTTCAATGGCGGCCACATGTCTGAATTTACGACTCCGGATCTGCCGTTTTCAGAAAGAAATCAAACGTTTTTCGAGCGGTAAATCGAAATAATAACAGTTCTAGGTAGTACTCGAAAGTTGAAACGGTGGAAATTGGGAGAGTTCACAGCGAAGAAACTACGCTTTTACCAACAGATCGAAAAATTCAAAGCCAAGGAAGCTAGACCAGTTCAGCGGGGTCATGACGTTATTGCAAATTTATTCCCGGTATGATTCCCAGTAACACAATGATAAAAATCACGCAGTCTCTCTGAATAAAACCATTCAATTATTTCAATTGCGAAGGGAGGATACAGTTGACTATAAAAATAAGCAAAAAAACTGTATCTCTAAATTTATTCTTATTAGAAGGGAGGATAGTTTTTAAATATCTGCGAAACATATCATAGGGAATAAATGGAACTCCATTAAGCATTCCGTGTAATGCCGATTAAGGGCATCTTGGTTTTTTTTTTTTTTTCTTCGTCGTAGCCACAAATGTGTACATTAATTTATTCATTAAACTCTCCCCTCTCCTACTCGGGATATATTGTTCTGATTGTCTTCAACAACAGCAGGCCAATCAAAATCCATTCTTGTGGCTTATATCGCAAGGGAGGGGACCCACTCACCCCTACCTGTGTGACGTCAAAGCATCATTTAATTAACACTGGATTAAACTTGTGTCGCCATATTGTTAACATGTTCTGGACTCAAGTGTGCCGTATCCAAACGGAAATTTCACCATTTTGAAGCGGTAAATCGAAAGAATAACTTCTAAGAAGCACTCGACATCTAAAACAGTGGAAATTGGAGAGTTCCTGGCGAAGGAATCGTGCTTTGTTTGACAGTCTTAGACCACGATTGCAGACAGAAAAGAGGTCATTGAGAAGCTTACGTTATCGCAATGGAATTCCCGCATTTTCCCTTGAAATCCTGAGTAGCGTAACACAAGGGAAACAACGTAACGCGATCTTCGTGACTCAAACTATTCCATTAGCAAGGATTGTTTTATAAATCTGCGAAACATACAGTTAGAATAAATGAATCAGTTACAGCATCACGCGTAATGCCAGTATAGCAGGAATCTTGTTCTTCGTCGTAGTCACAAATCGCCACATTAATTTAAGCATTAAAATATGTACTCCCCTGGTAGGGATGTATTGTTCTGATTGTCTTCAACAAAAGAGGCCCAATCAAAATCTGTTATTCGGGCACATATCACGAGAGAGGGGACCCACTCATCCCTTCCTGTGTGACGTCAAATCATTATTTGATTTATTCATTAAACCTACATTAAATTCTACCCTCTCCCAGAAGGGAATTATTGTTCTGATTGTCTTGAACAAAAATAGCCAAATCGAGATCTATAATCGGGGCGTATATCAGGAGGGGGGGGACCCACTTATCTCTACCTGTGTGACGTCAAAGCAAGTCATCACTTCAGAAGATTGTTTTCGTTCAATGGCGGCCACATGTATGAATTTAAGACTCTGATATGCCGTTTTAAGGGAGAAAACAAACGTTTTTCGAGCGGTAAATCAAAACAATGACTTCTAAGTAGTACTCTACAGTTAAAACGGTGGAAATTGGGAGAGTTTACCGCGAAGAAACTCCGCTTTTAAAAACAGATCGAATAATCAACGCGAAGGATTAGAGCTAGAGGAGGCCAGACCAGTTCAGCGGGGTCATAGTTATTTCTGGTATGATTCCTAGTGACACAACGATAAGTATCACGCAATATATCTGAATAAAACCATTCAGACAATTATTTCAATTGCCAAGGGAGAATAGTTTTTAAATATCTGCGAAACATACAATGGGGAATAATTGGGGCTACAGTAAGCATTCTGTGTAATGCCATTAGAGGGGCATCTTGTTTTTATATTGTGTTTCAATGAATATACAACTTCAAGTTTATCTAGATTTCTTTTCTGCATGGAAACTCTCATGGAGCAGATGCCTTACACGAATTGTCACTTTAACAATACCAAACACAAAAGACTGCTGTGATTGATGTCCAAAATAAAGCTCACTACATTTTACGAGCGACGTGTTTCAATGGCAACGATTTCAGTAGCATGTCACGGATAACCAAACACCTATAACATGGCAAAAATAACCAACCAGTCACGAAAAAAAAAATAAGTATTCGGGGATTCCCCTGATTTGTAATGGTGTAAATAACAGTGTATAAATTCATGCTCCCTGCGGAGACGCATATGGCGGGCAACAGCGACCCTAAAAACCAAAAAGTTAGGGTTGTTTTGATAATCCAATATTTAAGCCAAGATTTCACCTTAAAATTTTTTAGTACTTATTTATTTGATATCCGATCGTTTAGCAGCTAAATGCTTGAACGCACTTCAGATTAGACTTACTTCCATCAGTTAATTCTGTACCATACATGCTACTAAATAGTTTTAGAATAAAAGAAGTTTTATCATCTCTGAAATATTGCATTTGAAATTTGAGTGTCTTGAAGTGATGATCCTCGACAGGGCACCCAACGGATCATTTCGGTAAATTATCTCTTCGGAAGGCCCTTAATCCCCTACAATTTTCTAAAGGGAATTTTCACTTCGAACTTTCGTTATATTGGAAATTTAAGGCCTAATGTTTTCGGATTGACAAAAATGTCGTTTCGGGTACCAAAAAAAGGTCAGCTAAGATTTTCGGAAAGGAAATAAGACCTAAGGTTTTTGGGAAATGGACAAAAATGCCCTAGTAATTTTGAAAAGACTATAGTTCCCCTTAAATGACCGAACAGATAAAAATATTATAGTGCAGCCTAAAATAAACCTACAGAGCTTTAAAGACACTCCAGAAAGCCTAAAAAAGTGTTCAAAGGATCTGAGAGAAAACTGTCGTTGGGTGCCCCTGCCTCGATTCCACTTCAGACGCACGATGGGATTTTTCAGGCCATAAATTAATACTGAATTACTATTACTTTACCGGGAGCTTATATCTGAGCTGATTTTCAAAAAGGTGGCTACAGAAATTGAGCACATTTTGAGACTTTCTAAGCTGAAGGAATATGCTAGTCATTCACAATACTCCAGTTACGGTTCATCACAAGAAAGTAAGGTCAGGAAATACTATGAAAGAGAAAAGAGGGGCTTTTCTTTGGAATTAGACGTGACATTGACACCTGAGTGAAATGAGACATGACCTGTGATCCGACTTAGCAAGTGTGACACTTGGTAATTATTAACGGCGCCAACGCATCTTAAATCTCAACCAAAACCCGGTCTTTAAGCGCACAAGACTAGCCTTCCACAAAAGAATCGGCTTAATCGGGGCAAGACAGCGTTTTAAATTGATTTTCCGTGTTAATTATAAATTCAAGACGTAATGAGAATTACGCCGAACGAACATCTGGAAATTATTTATGACATTGAGTCCGGAAATCCGACCAAAATCGCACTTCTCGACTAATCGATGACTAGCCTAACAACGCTACAGTTATAACGGCGAAAAATAATAGAATAGCTTTTCAAACTCACGCTTCTTGAAGAGAAAATCCTTGCCCATTCTTGCTAGTGTTTTCCATATCAGCTTAGGTCCCGGATGTTGAAATCAACATTTGAAAAGGGAAGGGTTAGCGCCCTTTTCCACCACTAAAATATACTAAGTCTTTGGCTGAGTAAACAATTCGCGAAAATTTCACATTGCCCGAAAAGAACTCATCCTCAAGACCTACTTTTTAAAGCCAAAGACTGTCCCCTCTTCAAGCAAAGCCCACAATATACAAGCCTTTAATAGTCCAAGCCCGAGTAACTGGAAATTACCCGTTTAGCTTAAACGAGGACTACTGGTAGCAAGCATATTAGACGAGGCAGGAACTACACTCGTAAGACTTTTCCCTCACTAGACTTAATGATGTCCTCAGGAAAACTTTGCTTCAGGAAGCCAAACGAAACGCTAGGTCTAATGACATAGTTCTGAGCTCAGAGCGCACGCCGAATTCAAAGCCAAATCGTTGAGCGGTTGAAAGACGTTTGAGAGAGAGTGGGGCTAGGTTAACAAACCATGGAGGGGGGGGGGGGGGGAGAGAGAAATATTTTGATTTTATAAATATTTGCTAATGACCATTGTAATCTATTTACTTACTGATGTGAAATTCAATAGAATACACTAAAAATAATATATTAAACATCTTAAGAAAAGTTAACAAAAACGTCAATTTCTGTAGCCACCTTCTGGAAAATCAGCTCAGATAGCACAAGGGCATAGGCTCGAATTTCCCAGAAAGGATTGATATTCTGCTTTGCATCATAAATCACTTCAGAATGATCTGTAGCAATCAAAAGAACAAGAAACGGTGCTTTCAAGAGTTGTATTTTTGGGCTAGAAATCATGTCCTTAATGAGTGCCATAGAACAAAGGCTAACAGGTCTCTTAGATACAACATATCCTGAAATGACAGGTTAAGTTCGGGCTTCAAGGCCCTCTGTTAACATCAGCTACATTACTTGACAAAAAAAAAATGTGATGTAGAAAAGCACTGCTTGCAGGGCTATAACATATGCACCATATTTTCATTTGTTCAAGCTCATTGGACTCATTTGACTTATACCATTGAGCTTAATATTAGCACAAGGGTATAGGCTCGAATTTACCAGAAAGGATTGATATTCTGCTTGGCATCATAAATCACTTCAGAATGATCTCTAGCAATCAAATGAACAAGAAACGGTGCTTTTCTAAGTTGTATTTTTGGGCTAGAAATCGCGTCCTTAATGAATGACATAATACAAAGGCTAACATGTTTTCTTAGATACAACATATCCTAAAATGACAGGCTACATTCGGGCTTCAAGGCCGTCCGTTAACATCAGTTACATTGCTTGACCAAAAAAATGTGATTTAGACAAGCAGGGCTATAACATATGCACCATATTTTCATTTGTTCAATCTCATTGAACTCATTTGACTTATACCCTTGAGCTTTCTGAGTTGATTTTCAAAAAGGTGGCTACAGAAATTGAGCACATTTTGAGACTTTCTAAGCTGAAGGAATATGCTAGTCATTAACAATACTCCAGTTACGGTTCATTACAAGAAAGTAAGGTCAGGAAATACTATGCAAGAAAAAAGAGGGGCTTTTCTTTGGAATTTTACGTAACATTGACATCCGAGTGAAATGAAACATGACCTGTGATCCGACTAAACAAGTGTGACATGGCAATTATTAACGACGGCAACGCATCGTTAATCTCACCCAAAACCCGGTCTTTTAGCGCTCAAGTCTAGCTTTCTACAACAGAACCGGCTTAATCGGAGCAAGACAGCGTTTTAAATTGATTTTTCGTCTTCAGTCTAGATCCATGACACAATCCGAATCACGCCAAGCAAACATCTGGAAATTATTTATGACATTGAGACCGGAAATCCGACCCAAAATCGCACTTCTTGTCTAATCGATCACTAGCCTAACAACGCTACAGTTATAACGGCGAAAAATAATAGAATAGCTCTTCAAACTCACGCTTCTTGAAGAGAAAATCCTTGCCCATTCTTGCTAGTGTTTTCCATATCAGCTTAGGTCCCGGATGTTGAAATCAACATTTGAAAAGGGAAGGGTTAGCGCCCTTTTCCACCACTAAAATATACTAAGTCTTTGGCTGGGTAAACAATTTGCGAAAATTTCACATTGCCCGAAAAGAACTCATCCCTACGACCTACTTTTTAAAGCCAAAGACTGTCACCTCTTCAAGCAAAGCCCACAATATACAAGCCTTTAATAGTCCAAGCCCGAGTAACTGGAAATTACCCGTTTAGCTTAAACGAGGACTACTGGTAGCAAGCATATTAGACGAGGCAGGGACTGCACTCGTAAGACTTTTCCCTCACTAGACTTAATGATGTCCTCAGGAAAACTTTGCTTCAGGAAGCCAAACGAAACGCTAGGTCTAATGACATAGTTCTGAGCTCAGAGCGCGCGCCGAATTCAAAGCCAAATCGTTGAGCGGTTAAAAGACGTTTGAGAGAGAGTGGGGCTAGGTTAACAAACCAGGGAAGGGGGGGGGGGGGGGGGGCGTGGGGGATGAGAGAGAAATATTTTGATTTTATAAATATTTGCTAATGACCATTGTAATCTATTGTAATCAACCGTAGATGGTAGTCTTCGGGTAAAAAATATACTAATCACAATTAAAGACAACCAGTGTTTTCTTTAAAGCCTATATTTCGGCTGCATTGAACAGCCTTCATCATATGCAAAGAGAGTGTAGGGTGAACGAGTAAAATGTGTAAAAAATGTGGCGTATGTGTGAAAGCTATAGAAATAAACCGTGAGTGTTATACAAGGTTCTAATGATGGATTGTAGTCTCTAAAATAAAATATTAAAATAGCAGTTCCGCGAATTAAGTACATTCCTCTTGGAAATTGAGTGCAGGCTTGTATTTCCTGATGTAAAATGCTCCGTAGAGGCGTAGATTAGCGGGATAATTTTCGCCTATAATAATTGTGATGTTAATGCCTTTATGGTCGTTGTTCTGGCAGGAAGATATATCTGTTTTTTTTTTAACGAAGGAGTTGTCGTTATGATATGTTCTCTTACGCGGTCATGAATGAAGCGTGTTGTTCTACCAACAGTGTTGACCGCAGCTGTTGCACGTGAGCTGGTACACTGCATTTCTTCGTAAACACAATCCGGTGTTAGTGATAGGGCATTTGTCTCTGGTGCATTTGCGCTCCGAGGACGTGTGGGATAGGGCTTGTTTGAGCGTGTAGGACTTGTGGGCAACGCGTACTGGGATGTTTTCCTTTCTAAAAATGTTAGTGATTCTGTGATTAAGTCGTTCAGAAATGTAAAGGATCTTAAAGGGCCCTAGTCAGCCACGCCTTTGTTTTTGTTTATATGCGAGAGTTTGAACGTGCACGATATGGTACATGCAAGCTCAGGGATAAAATTGAATAACAATATCATGTAATTCCCGGACTAGGTGATATTTACACCTCCTTAATTTCATTACGACAAATGACCACACAGTACGACTACCAAAGGTCTGAACCGTAAAAGACAGGTATCGATAATTTCCGAGGACCTTCTTACTCTTAGACCACTGCCAATTTTCTTTTTCCTTTCTTTCAGTTTTTTAATTTCACTTCATAAATCGAAATGATGAATTGATGAATTGTCGACTTAAAAGAAATAGTCGCCAAACATGTTTTTTTGTTTATCCAAGGTGTTTAATCGTATCACGGCAGCCTTCAAGTGAGGCCGACTATTTAAGGAGGAAACAAACAAACAAGTCAAATTGGAAATAACATGTCTCAAAACCCAATCAACAGGAGCCAGGTCGACAAGTTAGTTACAGCGCGCGAGAAACCTAGGAGTTGAACTTGGTTGACATGTTAAAAAAAAAACGCCAGCTGGCTAGAGGTTAGACGGGATGAATGGGACTCCGAACTTTCGGCTCCTATACAAAAGCAGGCAGATTCAAGGGCGTATTCAATTTTCATGAAATACAAACGTGCATTTAGTCTGAAATGTCAGCCGTCTCCTCCCCCTAACCCACAAGGGGCGCGGGAGAGAGAGACGTCTGAATTCCGAGCGTTATAATGCCGTCCGGTGACGTCACGTACTTTTGCGAATATGGTAGGTAGTTTTTGATTGGTTCTTACCTAATTGAAATAGATAATCATTTCTTATTGGTCGAACTTGGGAAATCAGATATTTCATTTCGGCGGCGAATATAAAGTGTTGACAGGTCAGACACAACTCGTAAGTTCATGGTGTGAAAAGTGACTTCTCGTTTAACGTAGTTTTGCTCTCACGAGTAGATAAGTGGAAGGCTCTTTCAATATTTCTCGAGCCAATGCCACCGAATGGTTGGTTTCAAGGTGTTTTTGAGGTTAATTAGACAACGCCGGGTGGTAAGGTGTGAAGAAGGGAAGAATTTTATTTTGCACTTTCTCGTTTTGTTGTAAAGGCGACTTCCGTTCAGTGAATTTAATCTCAGAGGTTATTTTATCAATGAGATTGTGTTGATAGCCTCTTGCCTAAAGGCGCGTTTTGAAGTTGGTGGTATTACAACAGAATGATTTCACTGAGTAGTTTGTTCTCAGAAGTCTCAGCGATTCCACAATCAAGCGGGAATCATTGACATTCGCACGCACTTTAAACATACAGAGACTTTCCAGTACAAATTTTCTTCCTGCCACCAAATGGGGTCAGAAAAGGACTCGTAAAAAATGAAGCCCTGTTACTTCTTAGAAACAACTCCTCTGCAAAATCATTCTATTACAACATCATCCACTTCAAAACGCACTTTTGGGCTAGAGACTACCCCCACAATCTCATTGGAAAAATAACCTCTGATTTTCACTGAACGGAAGTCGGCTTTACAACAAAACAATAAAGTGCGAAACCCCCGGGGGGGGAAGGGGGGGGGGGGGGTGGGTACTTGGGTTCAGTTTTGCTGGGTATGTGCCGCTGGCCTCTCATAGCCCCTGCCCCATTATAGTCTATTTTGTGGCCAGTTATAGACCCCATCTTAGTCACTTTTGGGAAAATGTAATTTTCGCGATCCCAACTAAGTCACTTTCTATTTATGCATCTACTTTGGTCTGGACCGGTGGTTTTGTGCTATTGTGTAGCTGGTTTATTGAAGTTGTGGTTTCAAGAACGAAATGTAATGCGAGGCGATTGTTACATTTAATAAACAAAAACTTTCTGACTTTTTTAGCCGGGACCATTTTGACTCCCTACGTAATAGAATTTTCTTACCCCAAAAATCCGAAAATGTGCGACCCCATTCTAGTAACACTATTGAAAATGCAACCCCATTATAGTCAGTCCAGTCGTGAAAATGCGACCCCATCCAGCAGCACATTCCCATTAGCCTCATATAAGGAAGTGCCCTCCCGGGAGCGAAACAAAATCCTTTCTTTTGTCAAAACTTACCACCCGGCGTTGCCTAACCTCGAAAACATCTTGAGGAGCAAATGACTTTAAATTAAAAACCAACCATTGCTTCGATAAATATTCTGAAGGACCTACTCTTATTTCATACAAAAAAAAACAGTCAATAAAAGAAAAACCATAGCGAGAAGTCACTTTTCATACCACCATACCACTAGCTTTAACATGAGTCGTGTCTGGCATGTCAACACGTTATTTACTAACAACATTTATCGGAACATTTTTCAATTTATCTTCAGTGGAAAATGAAGTGCGATCCCGTATATACATTCTTGATGCTTTGTCTTCAAATTTTACGGCTTACAAAACGCACACAACCTCCTACATTATGCCTGCTGCAATACACGCCGCGCGCTTCAATGACTCGTGGCCGCCATTTTGTTTAAAAGGGTTTCATTTATGCAAAATTGCAATAATTATTGTGTGACGTCAACGGACGGCATTATAACGCTCGAAATTCAGACGTCTCTCTCTCCCGCGCCCCCTGTGGGTTAGGGGAAGGAGACGGCGGACATTTCAGACTAACGGCAATTTTATTTATCGGTAATTTAGGAAATAGCAAGAAATGCCTGATTTGTTGTTTGCCTCTACGAGAGGCGACGAGAACTGACAATTATTGGACATTGGACTTGTGGAACATGCACGATATGATACATGTAGGCTCAGGTATAAAATCGAATAAAAATGCTTGTGTTTTCACTAGAACAATTTTGACTAAATAAAGTTGGATAAGTGCGGAAATGCAGTGAGAACACTTTGTGTTTAGTTAAGCGAGTTAAAAATGCAAGATGTTTTCACTAGGAAAACCAAGGGATTATCTCTCCTTTATGACCGGAAATTCACGCCAAGTCATACTACCTCGCGAGATGGTATAACTTGTCTTGGTAAGTGCCGCAGCCAATCGCATTGCGCGTAGTGACAGACGCATGACAATTAATCTGACGATAGTATTTACCAGACGCGTCTTTCGTAGTTCAGTTTGCCTCGTGGTTCAAAATGGCTGACGACTTTAATCCTGCTCCTCGTTTCGATGGATTTACAATCCCTCCTGCACACGTCGTCTTGCGTTTGCGGTGATTAATGTTGTTTTGTTGTTGGATTGACAACATTACAGCATTACGTTGCATCCTCCTCGTCTGTAAGGCCATTAGCCGCATCCTCCGGCTTCTCCTTCGCAGAAATATTGCCATAATCAAGACAAGGGAAGTTATAACAAGCGCTTCGTCTCCCTCCATTTTTAAAAGTTCCGCGCTTTTGTAATTTGAATCTAATGTGTAAGCGGCTTAAATTTCGGGTAAATTTTTTACAGTGAAAACAGATGTCACGTTTAACTAGCTAATGTCGGTCTTCGTAAACACAATCCGGTGTTAGCTATAGGGTATTTGTTAGTGATCCTGTGATTGAGTCGTTCAGGAATGTAAAGGATCTTATAGGGCCCTAGTCAGCCATACCTTTGTTTTCGTTTATATGCGAGAATTTAGCTATTATATTTAATTCGGAGCATGTCAAAATGAACCAAATCACTGTGAAACTACTAAAGATAATGAAACAAATTTTCAGGAACACAACTTACAGTAAAGCAATAAGATTTCGCTTCACCATGCAATATTAATAATTTCGATGGTATTGAAAATGGCGGAGGCTGACTAGGGTCCTTTAAGGTACGACCACTCCGTGCCGGCAGGCTGAGAGTTTCGTTAAAGATTTTGTGGGCATTTTGTCTGCTCTATACTGTTCTCTGGGTAACCGTTAAGGCAAAGGATGTCAATGAATGCGCCCGGGTGTTGTTTTGTAGATATATTTGAGGCCCATCTGTCTTTAATGCGTTTTCTCTCGTTGCTAATGAAGTTGAGTTTGGATTTGGTTGGCATGGTTGACTGATAGTGAACAAATAGTGGTTTCTTGGCTGGCTTTTTTGTAGAATTCAAAAGAGCTGTTGCCATCCTGTGATATGGTGACTTTCAAGTCCAGTAATGACAGGGACAGGCCATTCGGTGTTGTTTGTGGTTTTTCGATTTCAAATTTCAAGTTAGGGTGCACGTTGTTTATTATGTTGTGGAAGTGGTCAGCTGTTTCTTCATTAGTCGTTTGGAGATAGATGTTGTCTACGTATCTCTTGTAAGGTTTTATCATTAGGTGCGAGGAGAGGGCGTTAGATTCAAGTTTATCCATAAATAGGATGGCCAATATGCCTAAAATGCTAGAGCCCAAGGTCCATTGCTTTTATTTCTGAGCTATTGATTTTTTAGCCAATCCAAGGACTGTGTAAGTAAACACACATGTCGCCTTGACAACTAGCTCCTTTTAGAAAATGTAGTTTTTGGTAAAAAGAGTACGCTTTAAAGCTTGAATCCATATCTACGGTTCGTCATCTCTTTTTTTTAGTTTAGAGGGCATTCCACAGTACTCTGAATTGTTAATGTCAGCTGCAGTGTCTATTTATGTATTTATTTATTTATTCATTTATTTATTTATTAATTAATTAATTAATTTATTTGTTTATTTTTTCTTTTTTCATCGTGGTTTGTTGCTCCGCTTACCCAAGCAGGCTATAATAGTAAAGCTATATATATTTCAAGCCATTGTAATATATCGTACAATTCGTCATTTTGGTATATTTGTGTTTTGTCTTTGAGCACAAACCGCTAATAGGTGGGCAAAAAGAGTCCCTGGGATCAAATTGTTGTTATCCTATATTTTTACATTTCGTAATACAATACGTGTTTCTCGTTTACTATGCCAAATTCCAACTCGTTACGACTTTAATCTGAACTTTGGGGCCTCGGTTGCTGGTTCCGGAAATTGAATTTTGTTACCTTTGTTCGCGGACTAAAGGTATTGCGACGTAAAATGATCGGACGGGGTAAAAGGATTGACGTAACAGCGGCGTAAAAAAAATTGACGCAAAAATCTCACATGACTAATTCACGTGATGGCGGGAATACACCCTACGTGAGATAAACTCTTGATAGCTATTTCAGCAGTTTTTGCTCGGCCTCAAAATCTGTGCTATTAAAGGAATTCTACCTGGTAGTCGCTAGGCAATTTCATTAGCAGACGTTCTCAGCGGCAATGGCGGACAGATTTTACGGGGCCGTTTGGAGGTAAAAAATCTAGAATAGGACATTTGTTGTTATTGCTGTTATTGCTTTTTTTGGGGGATGTTATCTTGTAACGGATGCGTGGACAGAGGGCCCTTGTGCAGCGATGTTTAGCGCTTTCCTTTCTTCACAAAATCATACAGCCCATACCAATTATGTTGTATGGAGGATTAACATAATGAATGTTATGTTACACTGAGAAGTAAAAGTTATTAATAAAAACTAAGAAATAAATTTTAGTGTAATCTTGAACGAGGAGTTGAACTTGGTTGACATGCTGAAAAACACACCAGCTAGCTAGAGGCTACACGGGATGAATGGGACTCCGAACTTTTGGCTCTAATACAAAAGCAGGCAGATTTAAGGGCTTATTCAATTTTCATGAAATACGAACGCGCATTTTATTTATCGGTAGTTTAGAGAATTTGGAACGTAAGGGCGATGTCAACAGATAGTTTTAATTGACAGAGTTCTCAAAAACATCTGCATGGAAAAAACAGAAATCATATAACAAAGTAGACTACGGAGGAGAACAGCGAACGGCGTTTTGTGCGACTGCAAAGGAAAAGTAAAATCAGCTTATACAGAAAATAGCAAGAAATGCCTGATTTGGTGTTTGCCTCTACGAGAGGCGACAAGAACTGACAATTATTGGACATTGGACTTTTGGAACGTTTACGATATGGTACATGCAGGTTCAGGTATAAAATCGAATAACAATGCTTGTGTTTTCACTAGGACAATTTTGACTAAATAAAGTTGGATAAGTGCGGAAATACAATGAAAACACTTTGTGTTTAGTTTAGCGAGTTAAAAATGCAAGCTGTTTTCACTAGGAAAACCAAGGGATTATCTCTCCTTTATAACCGGAAATTCACGCCAAGTCATACTGCCTCGCAAGATGGTATAACTTGTCTTGGTAAGTGCCGTAGCCAGCCGCATTGCGCGTAGTGACAGACGCATGCCAATTAATCTGCAGATAATGTTTACCAGACGCGTGTTTTGTAGTTCAGTTTGCCTCATCGTTGTTTAAAATGGCTGACGACTTTAATCCTGCTCCTCGTTTCGATGGATTTACAATCCCTCCTGCATACATCGTCTTGCGTTTGCGGTGATTGATGTTGTTTTGCTGTTAGATTGACAACATTAAAGCATTACGTTGCATCCTCCTCGTCTGGAAGGTCATTAGCCGCATCCTCCGGCTTCTCCTTCGCAGAAATATTGCCATAATCAAGACAAGAGAAGTCCTCACAAGCGCTTCTTCTCCCGCCATTTTTATAAGTTCCGCGCTTTTGTAATTTGAATCTAATGTGTAAGCGGCTTAAATTTCGGGCAAAATTTCACAGTGAAAACAGATGACACGTTTAACTAGGTAATGTCGGTCTTCGTAAACACAATCCGATGTTAGCGATAGGGTATTTGTTAGTGATCCTGTGATTGAGTCGTTCAGGAATGTAAAGGATCTTAAAGGGCCCTAGTCAGCCACACCTTTGTTTTTGTTTATATGCGAGAATTTGGCTGTTATATTTAATTCGGGGCATGTCAAAATGACCCAAATCACTGTTAAACTACTAAAGATAATGAAACAAACTTTCAGGAACACAACTTACAGTAAAGCAATAAGATTTCGCTTCACCATGCAATATTAATAATTTCGATGGCATTGAAAATGGCGGAGGCTGACTAGGGTCCTTTAAGGTACGACTACTCCGTGCCAGCAGGCTGAGAGTTTCGTTGAAGATTTTGTGGGCATTTTGTCTGCTCTATACTGTTCTCTGGGTAACCGTTTAGGCGAAGGATGAAAATGAATGCGCCCGGGTGTTCTTTCGTTTCTAATGAAGTTGAGTTTGGATTTGGTTGGCATGGTTGACTGATAGTGAACAAATAGTGGTTTCTTGGCTGGCTTTTTTGTAGAATTCAAAAGAGCTGTTGCCATCCTGTGATATGGTGACTTTTAAGTCCAGCAATGACAGCGACAGGCCATTCAGTGTTGTTTGTATTTTTCGATTTCAAATTTCAAGTTAGGGTGCACATTGTTTATTATGTTGAGGAAGTGGTTAGCTGTTTCTTCATTAGTCGTTTGGAGATAGATGTCGTCTACGTATCTCTTGTAAGGTTTTTTCATTAGGTGCGAGGAGAGGGCGTTAGATTCAAGTTTATCCATAAATAGGATGGCCAATATGCCTAAAATGCTAGAGCCCAAGGTCCATTGCTTTTATTTCTGAGCTATTGATTTTTTAGCCAATCCAAGGACTGTGTAAGTAAACACACATGTCGCCTTGACAACTAGCTCCTTTTAGAAAATGTAGTTTTTGGTAAAAAGAGTACGCTTTAAAGCTTGAGTCCATATCTACGGTTCGTCATCTCTTTCTTCTAGTTGAGAGGGTATTCCACACTACTCCGAATTTTTCATGTCAAGTGCAGTGTCTATTTATCTATTTATTTATTTATTTATTTTTTTATTTATTTATTATTTGTTTATTTTTTTCTTTTTTCATCGAGGTTTGTTGCTCCGCTTACCCAAGCAGGCTATCATAGTAAAGCTATATATATTTGAAGCCATTGTAATATATCGTACAATTCGTCAGTTTGGTATATTTGTGTTTTGTCTTTGAGCACAAACCGCTAATAGATGGGCAAAAAGAGTCCCTGGGATCAAATTGTTTTTATCCCATATTTTTACATTTCGTAATACAATACGTGTTTCTCGTTTACTATGCCAAATTCCAACTCGTTACGACTTTAATCTGAACTTTGGTGCCTCGGTTGCTGGTTCCGGAAATTGAATTTTGTTACCTTTGTCCGCGGACTAAAGGTATTGCGACGTAAAAGGATCGGACGGGGTAAAAGGATTGACGTAAAAGCGGCGTAAAAAAATTGACGCAAAAATCTCACATGACTAATTCACGTGAAGGCGGGAATACCCACTACGTGAGATAAACTCTTGATAGCTACTTCAGCAGTTTTTCCGCGACCTCAAAATCTGTGCCATTGAAGGAATTCTACCTGGTAGTCGCTAGGCAATTTCATTAGCAGACGTTCTCAGCGGCAATGGCGGACAGATTTTACGGGGCCGTTTGGAGGTAAAAAATCTAGAATAGACCAATTATTGTTATTGCTGTTATTGCTTTTTTTTTTTTTTGGCGACATTATCTTGTGGCGAGTGCGTGGACAGAGGGCCCTTGTGCAGCGATGTTTAGCGCTTTCCTTTCTTCACAAAATCATATAGCCCATACCAATTATATTGCTTGGAGGATTAAGATAATGAATGTTATGTCGCACTGAGAAGTTAAAGTTATTAATGAAAACTAAGAAATAAATTTTAGTGTAATGTTAAATGGAATACGAACTTGCATTTGATTTATCGGTAGTTTAGAGAATGACCGAGTTTTCAAAAACTTTTCAATGGAAAAAATAGAAATCATATAACAAAGTACACAACAGAGGAAAACAGCGAAGGGCACTGTGTGCGACTCCAAAGGAAAAGTAAAATGTCTTTTGTTTATTAAGCAAATACATAAAATAGCAAAAAATCCCAAATTTGACATCGATATGGTACATGCAGGCTTAAGTATGAATTCCAATACCAATATCATTTGATTGCAAGACTAGTTGCATGATATTCACGCCTCCTTAATTTGATTAAAGGACAAAATGTCACACAATACGACTACCGAAGGCCTAAACCGTAAAAGATAGGTGTTAATCATTTCCGAGGTCCTTCATACTCCTAGACCACTTGCAGTTTTTTTTTTCTTTCACTTCATCAAACCGAAATGATGAATTAGTGAATTGTTGACTTACAAGAAATAGTAGCGAAACATGTTTCTTGTTTATCCAAGGTGTTTAATCGTATCACAGCAGCCTTCAAGTGAGGCTGACTATTTAAGGAGGAAACAAACAAACAGGTCAAATTGGAAATAACATGTCTTAAAACCCATGCAATCAACAGGAGCCAGGTCGACAAGTTAGTTAAAGCGCGCGAGAAACCTAGGAGTTGAACTTGGTTGACATGTTAAAAAAAACACCAGCTAGCTAGAGGCTAGACGGGATGAATGGGACTCCGAATTTTCGGCGCCTATACACGAGCAGGCAGATTCATGGGCGTATTCAATTTTCATGAAATACGAACTTGCATTTCATTTATCGGTAGTTTAGAGAATGTGAAACGTGACGGCGATGTCAACAGATAGTTCTAACTGACAGAGTTCTCAAAAACTTCTGCATGGTAAAAAATATTGTGCACAAGTAAGGACTAATCCAGTTTGACTTATTAAAAACAGTGGCCACGCAAACTAAAGCTGATGCTCTGGCATAACAAACAGCGAACACGTTCGCGTCACGTGGGTTTTCCAACGTGGGTTTTCCAGTAGTTGTAGCAAAATTACGAGGATCCATGCTAATAATACGCATGACCGGATCTTCCAATATTGACAATGCTACAGCGAGCACATTCCGGATATTTAAGAAGCTTTTGTATTGTAATGAACTACAAGCATTTTCACTGTTTTTCCATTTGTTTTCTCATAATGCGCTTAACTGGTTTAGCAAATAAGGCCCATTGAGAAAGAGACACTCGAAAAAGAACCCGTCTATCGACTTTCGGTAAAATGACTATCGACACGTGAACCCCTGCGGATAAGAAGTATCTTCCTTTTGTTTTCTTTATAATGCGCATGACTGGCTTAGCCAATAAAGCTCAATGGATTTTAGAAACAGAAGTTGATAAATATCACATAGAAATCATACAATTTAGACAAAGGAGGAAAACAGCGAACAGTGCTAAGGTGTACTGTGTGCGACTCCAAAAGCAAAAGTAAAATGTCTTTTGTTGATTCAGCTAACGCAGAAAAAAGTAAGAATTGTCTATTTTGTTGTTTGCCTCTTCGAGAGGCGACTGGAACAGGTTTTGGACATTGGACGTGTGAAGAGTGTACGATGTGGTACAGGCTCAGGTATGAAATCGGTATTTCAGCTTTGTTCTAACTGAAGTTGGGTCTCAACTTTGGAATTGACGGCCCATAGCTAGGTAATAGCGGGTTGAGGTCTTATTATACTCTCCCTGTTTCGAAGGCTTTGCGGCTAATTACTGAGATCACCAGTGATAGTTAATGTGCTCTGGAGTCAGTGGAAACTGTCCAGTAGTCCAATTGAGTGTATTATTATTATTATTATTATTATTATTATTATTATTATTATTATTATTATTATTATCATTATCATTATCATTATCATTATCATTATCATTATCATTATCATTATCATTATCATTATCATTATCATTATCATTATCATTATCATTATCATTATCATTATCATTATCATTATCATTATCATTATCATTATCATTATCATTATCATTATCATTATCATTATCATTATCATTATCATTATCATTATCATTATCATTATCATTATCATGAAAAGTCATGTCCTTACCTTTCTCATGATAATCATAAAATCGCTTGTAAAATGTGCATTTTACATGAGAAACCCTTAGTTTTTTTCACAAAGCAAACTTCTGGTGCCAATGTTATCTGTGTTAAAAGAAGAGCAATGTTGCCTCAACTGCCACCGAGAAATGGCGTATTGAAATTTCCAAAAGGTAAGGAAATGACGAAAATTGGGGAATCTAGGAAGAAAAATTGCTAGAACTTTGCAAATTTGCTTAACAGATGATAAAGTCATTCCCCACAGCTTCATTTGCATTCCCCACGTTATCATCCATGTTTCAGAAAAGCGACCTTTTGACGAAAAAAAAATCTAGTGCAAGTATAATGTCTAGTACAGGTTTCAAAGTCAATCTCAAGACGGAATTGCCATTTTTGAGTTAAATGTCTCTAGAAGGGCTAAAAATAGATGATAATGCCTGGTCTTTTGTGACATAATAGCTATCATTGTATGCTACATTTCGTGAGGTTATCATGTAAATGGCACGAGTATTATAGAAGTAATGAAAGTTTTAAAACAAAATGTTCAATAGGTAAGGAAATGACAGTTTCTAGAATATCGTTTTCTTCTTCAAAATGAACCGCAGATTGGATGATAAACAAGTCCCGCTTGTTTTCTAGAAAGGTTGGGACGAATGAAAGTGCCAGCTAAGAAATAAGCACTTTCGAACGTTTTACAAATTTTTGACATTTTTTTTCTTGTTTTTAAAGGTAAGGAAATGACAATTTTATTCTAAATTCAAGGAACTTTACATTCGTGTATCTTTTTTTTATTAAGCACTCAACTACTCGGACCTACCTATAAATGTAAGACTTGTTCTTGCCTATTAATACTACATTCGCTGACACATAAGACTTAATTATCATTAGTGCAATCCTCTCGCATTGCAAAGCACTATAGGTGTTCAATTTTCAACCAAAAATAACTCACAAGTACAAATCCCTCCACCGTGCTGGATTTAAATCATATAAATTCACCATAGTAGGTGCTGAAAGCCAGACATACACAACTAAAGGCCATGCAAAGAAATCGAGCATTTGTCACAAATGAATGGCTTCACAACGAGGGAAAGGTAACTGTGTTTTCTGTAAAAATTGTAAGGAAATGACAATTACTGTGTGGGTTGATATCTTTGCCCTGTGAAAGAGAACTTTGAGTTGACATCCATAATAAGTATTCACAGAAGGAGACGCAAGCTTTGCCACAATGTCGTGGCTTCTTTTTAATTTCTGGTCTTTTTACAAAAGAAATTGGTCTCAATTTAGGTAAGGCTATGACAGTTTTCAGAATATCACGGGCAGGAAGATTTTACTTTTTTTGAAAAGTCCTGTTTTTTTTATGTTTACTGGAATGATGTAAACGTAATTACCATGCTCCTCTGAAAAAAAATCCTTCCAAGCAATTGCGGAGCTAGAATTTTGTAAAAATTGTGAAAATTTGGTTACCATGGCAACGTCAAATGTCAAGGTCATTCACCGACCATACTAATTTGTTCCCAGGCAAGTTTTAAAAATAGTTACTGAGTTTGGTGGTGTTTGCTTGCATATTAAAAGTTAAAAAGGTTATAGAGGTTCAAAGTCAAAGCGGGCAGAATCCCCCTCCCCCCCTCGGTCTAGAAAGGGTTAACAGGTGCCTAGAATAGAAACCACAGTAGGATGCCAGTTTTGAGTACTGAGGCTCGCCCCTATGTGTTTTAACAAAAATGCCTTTTAATGAGAACAATGGTGTACACATAACACAAACATAAAAAAATCCCTTTGACCTAAAGATGGAGAAATGAAATCTAAATGAAACTGACATCTATTTAACGGGTAAGAGTACATTTGCAGGAAAAAAGCTTTTTCATATCACAAAGTTCAAACTTCACAGAAATGATCAAACTTCAAAGTTGGCTCATTTTTTACCAAAAACCCCTGAACCTACCCCTTGGAAAAAAGTCAATTTTTGGACTCAATAGGAATATTCCTTTTGGACGCAAGAAAAATATTCTTTTAAAAGCTTCCAATGGAATCGGTGTGTTCGAAAACGTCCCCTGAGAATGTTTTAGGCCTTCCAAGGGACCAGCGACAAAAAAGTAGCCCATTCTCCGTCAGTTTGCTATCTTCTTGCTCGTCTTTTGTCTTCGATTGGATTCTTACATTCCTTAACCCACTTCGAAAAGCTCTCCAAGGAACGGAAGTAGAGCCTGATGGTAGTTCCTTTGAGGTTTTTTTTTTCTTAGTCTTCGTCTGGCTCATTTGTCCCAAATGTCAAAGGACTTGTCCCGCGCTAGACAATCCAAACCTGTTCCATGTGAGTCTAACTCTTGGAGTATAATATGGACGTGCCTCGCGTTGTTAAGTGCTTGTGCAACAGGTGTGTCCCCACCCGCAATATGACGCTGGAACCTATAGAATTCGAACTGGCCAAGGGATTTCTCTCGAAGACTGTGGTGCATTTTAGCTTGTTGGTAATAGCTAGTCCTCCCATTTAGCGTCGCTTTTTCGGCTGGTTACTACTTCTTCAACGCCCTCAGAATATGAGCCGAATGTTGACATGTCGTCTACGTCTTTTTGACCCTTTTCGAAAAACGCTTACTGAGCAGGGTCGTATTCAGGGTCGTCTTCAGAACTCTTTGACTCAGATTCCTCATTCTCAGAACAGTCGGTAGATTCTGTTTCCGTACCAAAATTGCTGTCTTTGTCGCTCTTTTTCTTTCTTTTCTTTGGTGAGCGCAGTGACATCAGTTTGCAACCTCTCTGCCTTTCTCTTTTTACCAAATTTATTATTATCAGTTTCAGTAAAACAAAACCCTTCCCTGAGAACTGGGGTATAGAAACTTATGTATCCAATCTTGCAAGGTTTTCAACTGCCCGAGTGTTCGGTTCCAACCGCGACAGTGCCAATATGCAATGCCCCCAGTAGCGTGCTTGCATTACGTTTTATTGGCTCATCTTTCATTCTTTTGGAGGACAAGTAAGTATTCACCTCAGATTGCCCTTTATAACAATTATTTGAATGCGCGGAGAAAGCCATTTAACTATGATGTTCGTATACCGGATCGGAGTAGTTTTAACTTGAATTTTTTGATTTCATTTAAGCACAGCTTTGCAATTATTATTTAGTTGTATCCAACGTATTTTACATCCAACGTATTTTACAATTAGTCAATATTTATTTCCAGGACCTATAATGATATTAGTTCTTACTTTTGCCAGAAAATTAACGAAAAAACCTATTGTAAATAAAGGCATCTAACTGGATGAAGGCTGACCAATCGTTGATTTGAGACGGGCCATAATTTTAACAAAAAGTACTGAATGAACACAATTTTAGTCATAAATTACTGCAAACAGGTAAGTCGTCGAAAGTAGTGTCTTTGTTAAAGATTCCCCATAAAGAAGAGAAAATGTTCCTGTAAGAAAATGGCAATGTAATTATCATCATCATCATCATCATTATTATTATTATTATTATTATTATTATTATTATTATTATTATTATTATTATTATTATCAATAAAGCAGCGGATGTCCGACTCCACATTCACGCTCGTGGCATCTGGGATCGGAAAGGCTCTGCCTTTTTTGATGTAAGGGTTTGTTTCCCGAACGCAGAGTCTTATCAAGGCCTCACCCCAAAACAAATCTACCGCCAGCATAAGAGTGAGAAGAAGAGAATGTACGCCAGCAGGGTGCTAGAAGTCAAACAAGGATCTTTCTCTCCACTGGTATTTACTACCACCGGATGAATGACAGGTGAATGCATGAGATGTCATAGTAGACTGGTCGAAGTTTTATCGACCAAGAAGGGAGGGAATTACGGTATTACCATGTCATGGACTCACGCCAAAGTTTCATTTGCCATCCTGAGATCTGCGCTGCTATGCTTGAGAGACTCACGTTGTACGCCAAGAGCACCGCTGAAGATTGCAGATACCGACTTTAAAATCGATAAACAACTGGCTAGATTTTAGGATGAGAACGAATTTCTCAGGGTTTTTTTTATCTTTTCTTTTCTTAATTGTCGTAATTTTAGCTGTTTTAAATGACCGATATGACCGATTTTTTTATTTTTGGGCATCACAGGGGTAGTTTAAGCGGCGATCAATGGCAACGATTGTGGTTTATTTATTTATTTATTTATTTATTTATTTATTTATTTATTTATTCAAACTTGAGAGTGTGGAATAAAATTAACACAGCTGAGTAAGAAGTTGTTCGTTGTAAACGTATTAATCAGCATTTCTTCGATGATTATAAATACTGGTTACTAAATTTAAATATTAAAGGTTGCATTACTGGTGACACAGACCTTCTCTAGACTTCACAAATAACTTTGCTGATAATTTGTTGTACTTTTCCTGGACAAGCATATTGCGACGCATAATTTTGCCATTAGGGAAGCTTCTACCAAGGAAGCTAGCTATTGAACAACACAAACCAGTGTTGAACATGATAAAAACTTATGGCAGAAACATTCAAAAAATAAAAATAAAATAAATAATAAACAAATTACTTCAACACTTCTTCATTAGAACATTAAACTCGCTTTTCGCTGGCCGATTAAACTAGTCGTAGCATAATTATGGTAATTGATAATTGATAATTAGGGTGCGGTCATTTATTAGATGGGGGGGGGGGGGGTGCTGGTGCATTTAATTTTCTTACACGTAATTTTTTGTAGGCCTGTTTTTGCCACTGCATAACATAATGTGGCGCCCCTTCGAGTCTGCACATGAAATAAGATGACCCACCCTCAACTACAGAAACAGTTTTAATACAAATTAAATAAAATTCACTGAACTATTTAAAGCATTAGCAAGTAGCCCTCCTCGCAGATGTAGTAGATGTCACTGTGATGTGAATAACATCCCTTTCCTTCCTGTGTAAACCCTGTATCTGTTTTTGAATAATGTGCCTTTGCACCTCCATGGGCTTTGCAGGCTTGTTTGATGTAATGCGAAGCCCGTGATGCTTCAAGTTATATATCAAACACGAGGCACAGTGTTTCATCACATATCAAACACCGAGAAGAGGCCCACCCCCTTCTAATAAATGACCGGTCCCTCAAGTAGAAACGTTTAGTTGCCAGTTGAGGCAATCGAAGTATACGATTTTTTTGTCGCTTACCAAGCCTTCGTGTCGTTGCCATTGTCAGCACGAAGTCGCCTTGGTGAACTACATTTATCTAAGATCTATCTTTGAATTGAACATTGAAGCCAAAAATTCAAACTTTATTATCATCATGGAAAAAAAAACACAGCCAGGTAGTGAAATGAAAAAGGTCAATCTGGTATGCTTATAAACGTATGGAGCCGAGAAAAACATGTAAAAACTTGTAGCACTCAAGATAATTGTTTGAAAATTTGGAAAATGACCTCAAACATCGCGTAATTCGACCGTCTGGTCGTTCAGGTGTAAGGATGTCAAATGATTGAAATTAAAGGTGCAGATCAAGCACGTTGCTCAGTACCTTCAACAAAGTACTTACATTTACATTTAATATTAAATTGCCAACCAAAACTTTCAATGCTGCAAATTCATTTAGAAATAATAACTGAGCACGTTTTTGGCATTGATACCAGACTAGTGTAGCCTGTGAACTCAATGCAACGGCAATGCTAATTTGTCAGTTGCAGTTGAAGTAAGAAAAAGTAACTTGTAAATAAGTGAATATTCACATACCGGTACTTGTTTAAGCGAATTGTTCCCTTGAAGCTTTATCCCTTAGAAACCTCCATATCATTCAACTGATCATCAACTAGAATTTCAACGAATCGATATTATCATATTTGCTCCAAACAGGGGAGCTTGTTGATGAAACACAACGTATGATTTCTGAGTGATCCAGCGATAAACTTCAAGATGTAGTGAAACGTCACAGTTCAACCCATGACATCCAGCGAGACACCACGTAGTGAATTTCGTAATATGTCCATTACGTGAGTCCCATCCTGTCGTTCAAAGCTGTTGATGATTTCCTTTTCAAGAACTGCCTCAACCTTCCAATTTTATTTGAAGAATCCGAACTAGCCGAGCCGACAAATTTCGCATATAAATCCGACAAGCATCGATCCTCATTTCTTGATACAATCCGACTGAAAAGAAAGCTATGTTGCAAAATGTAGAAGAGTACAACCTTTTCGTCGTAAGCGTCTGATATAATTTCGTTTTCTATAAACTACATTGAAGGCTTCTTTCGTAATACCGCGATGCACGGATCTGGCATGTGATACACGTAATTGATGGTCAAAGTTTGTCAAATCGTCTCAATTTCATCTAATGAAAAGGCTGCTTTTACAAATAGCACATGACACAAAGGCCAAGCATCTTTTAAGATGCATGGCTCTAAAATAACCAGTGAGAAATAATATTCGGGGATTCCCCACAATTCAATTTACAATGCACGCGACAGGAAGTGATTACAAGGCTCGCACTGATAATTATTCAAATTACAAAAGAAAATATTGAGAATTATAACGTTTCAGCGTACGCTGCGCAATCTGCCCCTCTGTCTTAGAATTTGTAATTGCTAAACAAGCATCAAATAAATGATCTTCTAATAGTCATTCACAGTTATAGGTTAAATGGCAAAGCTCTTCCTCCCTAATTCAACAACCTCTGTATTAATAATAACCAAACTGATTTCCATAATATTAGGAATTCAAATAAACAGCACGCAATTTTAACATAATAAATTATAGAATTTGCTCTACAAGAAAAAAGAAAATCGATAATTGCAACATCATTTCGTCGTCCATTGAGGGTTCTGTATTTGCCTTTAATAGAAATATAATTAAATTTCTCCTATCCCAAGAAATTGTACATACTGAACAGACTTTCACTAATCTTTTCACGAGCATTTGCTATTTTATAATTTGCTGCAATTTTAAGAGCATTTTTCTTTTATAACATTTCATACAAATTACTTCGCTATATATAATATTAGCTAATCTAAACGGGGACTACTTTGTAAAAGCACGAGCGAGTTATTTCTTTAGTCCCCCTCCCGAATGTCATCTTAATTAACTATTGCTCAATTTACGTATCTTAAAGACATGGGAAATAAACATCATCATCACCATCATCATCGTCATTATCATCATCATCATCATCATCATCATCATCATCATCATCATCATCATCATCGTCATTATTTAATTCAACATAACTATCTACTCAAAAACATGTCGCTTTTGCAACGTGTAGTTGGAAGGATGTTGGCCGAAGGTGAAAGCTGGGCGAACAACGAGCAGCGAATTCGCGAAGAGAATGGGGAAAAGGTGGTTTAGTAAAATTTTCTCGCAGCTTTCAAAACTTATATCGATTTCGTGAGAGGACGATGGCTAGCTAAGCAGCAACGTTATGTCAACGGTTTCCTTTTCGAATCAGTACTGGTGACTTAAAACAAAACATTTTTTGTTTACCCAAGGTGGCAGTTAATACTTTAACCCCTAATATCAAAGAACAAATTCTCCTATCTTGTCCCCATACTGGGAAGAAGATATCAAAATATCAAGAAAATTTACCTTGGGAGACCATGTCCTTAATTCTCATGACCTCAGAGTTACCATAAACATTGATATTACAAGGAGAAAGTTGATGCTGATCACTCTAAGGGCTTAAAGGGTTAAACAATGTACAGTCTGCGAGTGAGGCCGAGCATTCAAGGAATAAACAAACAAACAAACAAGTCAAATTGGAAATAACATGTCTCAAAACCCAACCAACGGCAGCCAGGTCGACTAGTTAGCTACAGCGCGCTAGAAGCCGAGGAGTTGAACTTGGTTGACATGTTACAAAACGCCAGCTAGTTATAGAAGCTAGAGGGGTGAATGCGACCCCAAACTTTCGACGCCTATAGCAGCCTGCAGAGTCATGAGCGTATTCGATCTCTATGAAACTCTCTCCGTTAATAAATAACTAATTGCCAATAACTAATTCCCTTTGTATCAAATTTATGTAAAACAAGACACTTGTTGTGTTTTTCACAAGTTTAAATGAAGTATGTTATACTCACTTCAAACAGGGAAAATGGTCGAGTTGAAAGTTCTGCTATCAACAACGAACCAGAGCCAGAAGTTGGGGTAAGTAGATTTTAAACATTTTATACCATTTTATACCAACTTTCTTCAACAAAAGGCACATCTTTGTACCATAATTTTAAGCTAAATTGACTGTACAAGTCAGTACTCGCTGTTTAAAAAAAATATATATATAAACAATGTGACGTGCTCTCTTCCTACGCGTCTGATGAATTTTCTATCCCTAACATAAAAGCCTCAAACATCAATGACTGTGGAAGCCGAAAGCCTGTAATACTAACAGTAAACTAAGGTTAAAGAGATGAATAAATTTCTGTGAAATTTGAATCTTCGCAGCCTGTCATAATTTGAGTAAAAATGCTCCTTTTTGACAATGCAAGTTAAATGGGAATAATATTATGTTCAAGCGACATTGACCCGATAAAATCTAATAAATCTTTCTTTCGTTTGATGTAGACCGGTGACATACTAGAGACGGAAGTTCGTCGTCACCTGCATGATTATGAATTTTGTGCAGAACGATTCTAAACGAGCTTAAGCCAGTTGGTTGCTTCGCTGCCAGTAGAGCCCGATGGCGCATCAAACAGGTGTTAAGGACGGTGCCTACTAATTAAGAAGTGTTTTGGGGCAGTTTATGACTAGGCGGGAAAACCCGATCTTGTGGAATCTAAAAAGAAAATTGGGGTAAAAATGCATTTTTTCTAGAGATAATTAAGCAACAATAATTTTTTAAAGAGTGCCAAAATACAAAGTAGTATATGGCATTTTTTTTTCTATAATTGAAGCTTTATTATCTCTGAAAAATGCAAGGTCACCCCCAATTTTCTTTTTGGATACAAGAGCAGTTTTGCTTTCTCTACATAGTTTTAAACCGCGCAAAAAAAATATTCCTGTATTAGCAGGTGCCACCCATTGGAAACCCGATTATCTCGAGATGCGCAGAACGTATGCGCAGTAACAAAAGTAGCACCATGCTTAACTAATTATAGCTTTTCCAAACTTGTAGTTGGTGCCAGCTTATTACAATAGGCCATTTTATGGTTGTGCCCTCAGCAGCTTGGCTTTGAATTGGAAGCGAGGCCGGGGGTGACCTTGTTTTGACACAAACCTCACTGCTTTTCATATGTAAATGCAAACTAGTTAGCATGAGAACAGCATGATCTTCATATGATAAGCAATGAGGTTTGTATCAAAACAAGGTCACCCCCGCCTCGTTTCCAATACAACTGTTAAATGGGCTATTTTTCCCGGTCACAAATCTTCGAGAGGTACGTTTCCTACTAAAACAATTCGGCTCTAGAAATTTTTGTTAAAAATTAGTTCCTTTTTTGGTCAGCAGGCAGAAGGAGGTGAAGTAACAGACCATTCGACTCATCCAATCAACGTACGCGAGCAACTGTTGGACGAGCAAGCCACGGAACAGGGCTTTGGAGATCATAGCAATGGCCCACCAGAGTATCCAAATGGGTTGATGGAACTGTCTGAGGCTGGAATATCTCAAATTGAAGTGCAGGAACTGCCACAGCAGTCAGTGGGACAAAGGTCCTATACATCAGAGATGAGGCAAGCACGTGGGGGAGTTATTGTAGCTCCAAGGATGTTGATGGGGTTGAGCTTGGGGCCAATGCGGGAGATCCCCTTGTACCACGGGCAGCTGGCTAGAGAGAACAGACAAGATGCAGAGCGAAGGGCCCAGCATCTACTTTACAGCCAGCATCTGAATGGTGTGCACCCAAGAGGGGGTTTCAGGTCTGCAGGAGAAGATGAACCATTGGCTCGGGATATGTATCGTGGGTCAAATCTAGAGATAGATGGAGAAAGGTACCCAATCCAGGAAACAAATACTGCTGGGCCAGTTGAATATACCTTCACGTGTAGTGCAGCCCAACAGTACGCTATTAATAGGTAAGCGCTACGATATTATTTAACGCGACAGCCCTGTCCAACCACTACGGAAATTTGGGCTATGCGTGCTTTTTGTTTATTTTCATTATAGCAGCGGATTGGTATTTTGATAAGTGAAGGTTTTCCTTTGTTATGATTCTTGCTTCAAGCCACCAAAATAGTGATCGTGATTGTATGATGGCGTGATGGTGATGATGACGGTTTATCTCAAAAATATCGGGCATAAACATTCGACCGCCCTCAACTGGTGTTAAGTAATCGACTTTCGACTCAGTAAACCCACTTCAGACCGTTAGCTTGGTCGTCCAAACAATCATTAGCTGTTGCTTTTATTCTCCCTGGCAATGCTCTCCGATGAGAAGCTCTCTCCTAACAAGCTCTTCCTCCAAGATTTACATCCTTTATAAACACCATATGCGCAAAAATCTCTCTAATTGTTCCACGAGCGAATTATTTGGCAACAAAAAAGAAGTAGTGTAATCATTCAGTATTAGGGTAACTTTTCATTTAATCAGACAGTCTGGAAAATGCTATCCAGAGACTGGCCTTTTGCAACAGTGAGCGTTGACACTCAGTTAAGAACTCCGTTTTTTGTTGAACAACGAAAATTTTGATCTTCACAGCGCAATTTTATAATCTATTTCTTTTATTTTGTTGCTCAAAGTTTTGAATTTGTTTTATGCTTTGCATTGCTAGCAAAGCATAAGCTCTTTGCATTACCATATCTCGAGGTTATATTATGACCGTTTTGCTCGCAAACACAAAAATATATTTCTTCGTTTTCCCGAGTAAAAGCGTTAGTAGTGGAAACGAACTGAAAAATAAGTTTCGGTTCTTAGCAATCGGTTATTCGTAAACAAAACGATCATATATATTGATTAAAACGTGTGCCACTGAATGCGTGAAACTACGAAAATCTAACTCTTATGTGTTAAACAATAATAGAAAAAATTCATTCCGGACTATTTAATAGACACGTGAGTGTTGGAAGCTATGTTAGAGAGAAAAAAAAGAGGCTTTGTGATTTGAAGCTTCTCGCTACATTATTTAGTCTATGTCAGGTAAATGATGACCCACTTAAATTTCAGGTCAAGCCCACCCGAGCCTCCTTTAACTGAAGGGCGTGTGTGTAATGGGACCTACACTTGGCGTATCCTAGACTTCCCCCACCTCCTTCAGGATGCATCCAATAGGAGCATAGTATCATTAGAGAGTCCTCCCATTCACACCCAGCTAGATGGATACAAGTTCTGCATGCGTATCTACCCGAACGGCATAAATGAGGGAGCTGGAAGATACTTGGCGTTGTATGTTCGCTTGATGCCGGGAGAGTGTGATGACGTCTTGGATTGGCCCTTTTTCGGACGAATCACCCTCTCAATCCTGGATGTAGGCACAAGGGATGCAGCATTCCGTAATCACCTCAGTGGCACTTTTCTGGCAAAACCAAACCTGGCATCGTTTCAGAAACCCAGAGCCACAGACATCGTCAACCTGTACGGCTATCAAGATTTTGCTCCGATTCAGTTGGTCTGCTCACCACAGTACATGAAGGATAATGGTACAGTTATGGTAAAGATTGAGATCAGGCGTTAAATCTTTAAATCCCAATGAATTACCCTCAATGCAATTTTGTAAACACCTAGATGCAAAAAGCGGCCTAAAAACGATCACAGTAGAGCTTTAAGAAAAAAAATTATAACCGTTCAAAGTTGGATTAACATTACACGTGCAGAGATTTTAAATGGCCGTGCAGGAGTTTAGTACATTAATAAATCCGGCTTTCTATTGTGTGTGATTTAAAACCTGATCTTGATTAAGCTAAGCCTGCTTATGAAGGTCGCTACTGTTACTCAGTGATACCCTGGCAGTCAGAGTGATCATATTTCTTCAGTGCTTGTGTGCCAAGTGTATGCGAGCAGGAAAGAAGAAAATTCAATAATGCTAACATTTTACAAGGATGATTCTTATAACATTTTCATGGCAGGTTTTGTTTTTTTTTTCGTTTTTGATAGTAAACGTAATTTTTTTTAAAGGTTCTTCATTGTTGGCTATTCACGATATGACTAGAATTTAAGACAGCTGAAGAAATTTTCACTCATGGCAGTTTTTTTATTTTTTCGTTGTTGATATGGTAAACTTAATTCCTTTGGTTTGGTTTAAACATGCAAACTGTATAACCATTTCGACACGATATTAAAAAAATAGGTTCTTCATTTTTGGCCATTCAGGATATGACTAAAATAAAAGCGATGTGTTTTAAGATAGCTAAAGAAATTTTCACTCATTCAATTTTAGTGCTGCATTTTAACAGCGTTCATCTTGGATTGCGGGAGTTTTTCCCCGGCTTGAGTTGAACTTTAGATCATTGAGGTCTAAAAGCACAAATTTTGTTGTGATAGAGATTGCAATAGAATAAAGGGATCTAGATGACGTAAAAGGGTTATACCTTTCTAGCATACGTCAAGGGATTCGCCATATTCTATTTTAAAGTCTGTTTACAACCATTGTCCTTGAGACGTAGCAGCACATTGTGTCAAAAGAAACGTGTCATGGCAATCCGTAATATTTATCCGTCATTTGTGTTGTATGGACTTCCTATGTATCTAGATTGCAATCTTTTAAAAAAATACTTCAGCTGGTATAAACAAGTTTTACAAGGAAAATGATCATATAACTCTCCGGTGATATGTTCGAATCCCATTTGAAAACATATTTTTTAAACTGGCCTTTTAAATAATATTTTTTGTATCACTTATTTCTGCCGCATTGTATCACCACATAGTGGGTGAAGGTGGAATTGCGCCTGTATATTTAAGCTTGTTTGTATTATTTACTTATTTTCCTTTACCGAAAGCTTGTCAATTTATCAAAGGGATTCAGAATGGTACACATCTGTTTACCAGAAAGTGTAATTTTTACACCTTATTCCACAGTTTTACAGATAATTGTTGCTTGTTTACAGCGGTATAAAGGAAAGAAAAAATAATAAAGCCATCAACTCAAATACTGTTTGTAGTCCATACACATACTGAAGGATTGCATGTGACGTCATGGCGGCCGTGTTCGTGGATAGGAACAATACGATTTTTCACCGCTGGGAGTTAACTGCCATTTTCAGGCAAGCCATGTGAGCAAATCTTCTTTTGTTTTGTCCACGAACACGGCGGCAATGCGATTCACCTATACCCAAATGTTTGTTTCACGGTGCCAATGACTTTAATGGATTAATGGTTAGTACCTTCATTCTTTTCCTTTTCCCTTTTTTTTTTTTTTTTTTACAGATACAGTGTTGCGAGACGTTTGAAAGAATCATTAAAAGCATCATTTAAAAAAAAAATGGGACGATATTAGAAAATAAAACTCCAAGGGAAATAATAAACATGGACCGACAAAAAAAAAAATGAGTTCAAAGGACTGCTCTGAAGTTAGCAGTGTTTAGCTTTAATAAGCTTAAGTTAAACGGCGTGTCAAAACTGCAAGAAAACAATATATTGCAAAACAGCAAACTAGCAAAGTTTTGTCAACAAAATTGCATGGATATACTTGCCTCTTTTGAGAATAACCAGTCATTTTATTCCTTTGCAGATTTTTCCGTTCGTGGGCTTGCTATATTATGTAAACTATATCGGTATGTCCTTATTCTAACAGCTCGAAAACTACATAAACGATACCAAAAGCGTTACTTGTCGCCAGAAACCCATTGCTCTCATCATCTTGTTTTCTCGTTTGGATGATATGTCCAGAAATGCACGCTGAAGAAGATTACTGAACCAAATTCTTACCAAAACAAATAGTTCTGTCAAACATGAAGTCATATGAAAATAACGACAAGGTCTGTCTTATATAAAGTACACAGATTCGGGACTAAGTGCATTTCTGGACATAAGTGTTGGATAAAGCAAATACATAAGCATACTAGTAATAGACTACGAGAAACGTCCGTCATATCTCTTAGGGAACGTAAAGTGAGTGAAACAAACGTGCGACGAAAAAATTGCTCCTCGCGAGCGAAACGACGTGTGTCGCTCACTTTTCGCGCAATTGCGCGATTTTCACGAGCTCTCACGAGCGTCTCTCGCTTAAGATCTATTCCTTATAAACCCCAACTAAAACAGATATGAATCTATGCCACTTCTAGTAAGTGTGCATGATGAAAATTGTTTTCTCGACGCCGAAACCTCATTTTCTGTTTTCTACTCTCTCTCTCTCTCTCTCTCTCTCTCTCTCTCTCTCTCTCTCTCTCTCTCTCTCTCTCTCTCTCTCTCTCTCTCTCTCTCTCTCTCTCTCTCTCTCTCTCTCTCTCTCTCTCTCTCTCTCTCTCTCTCTCTCTCTCTCTCTCTCTCTCTCGCCCCCCTCCCTCCCCCCCCACGCTCGCTCGCTCCACGCTGCACAACTGAGTGTAAATACTATATTGCCAGTTTTCACTGTCACGTCATTGCCGTGTGCGTGAAAAACAAATTAAAACCATTCCATGAATGAAGTCAACAAATTGACATGTTATAGATGATAAGGAAAGAAGAAATCTGTCCAAGTGTAAGGTCTGTGCGGTATTCTGTACTCGAGTTATTATATAAAATGTCTTACACAAATTTATAGAGCTTAGTATGGAGACGCCATGTTGACACAAGCATGGCGGCCGGAAATAAGAAAAAACATCTGGAGTTTACTTTTGCCAGAAAAGAGGTTTGTTTTCCCTTGTGAATTTTCGAATGTTAAGATAAATTTTTCTCCTCAAACTTAAATTGAAGGTAAAAATTTTGTAGGCCTCCCGGTTTTGAATTCTAGAATTTGGTTAGGTTACGTGAAAACCAAGAATTACATGAGACGCGTGGCGGAGCCTATAAAGCGGTTTGTTTTGTTCCTTAGGGACTTCACGCTTGGTTGTCATGCGGCAGACTTGGTGTGTTGGAGGGACTGTGAAGACATTTAGCCCCGGGGCAATTAGCACGATGACACCGGCGGTTATATCTTGTTTTTGTGCCTTTAATCTTCATATGCAAGGGCGGGATTGTCTTGAGCTAAAATGCCTTTAACTGTTTGGACTTCAACTGAAAATGACAACGAATGCCCTGTTTGTTGTCGTCTCCTGCGAGAGGCGACGGAGACAAGTTTGATCTGCAGTGAGTGCAAGATTAGATTTTTTTTTGAGGTAGGGGTTATTTCATGTGATTACACTCCGAGCTCAAACTCCGGCTTGTTGTCGTTTCTATTGTAAGACATTTTAGTTGTTTTCATCGAATTTAATTCCTATTTTCATTTCTATTTTAATCTATCGGTATAGGTGCTATAGGTGTTATTTGTGCAAGATGTCGATTAACTCAATTGTATTTTAACAATAAAAGTGGACACGGGAATTACTTGTTTCAGACGGAATGAAATTCGTTTTGGTCATTCCTTGTTTCTCCTCGGGCTGGAGCTGGGAGAACTGTAGTCACTTCCAGATGCTGGGGACAATGAGGTGGCTGGTGAGTCAAACGGCGAACCGTCTGACGAGGAGGGCGATGAATCATAGCTGAGCTCTGATAAATCCAAATCGTCCAAGTTTGGCAGAGGGAAAGTGATGTCCCTAGGATCAAAGTTAAAATTCATCAGTGTAGCGCAGGGCGGTAAAAAGCTGACGGCAGCGCGGCGCAGTCACTCTCACAAGTGCGTGCAAATACTATATTACATGAGACACGTGGCGGAGCCTATAAAGCGGTTTGTTTTGTTCCTTAGGGACTTCACGCCTGATTGTTGGGCAGACTTGGTGTGTGGGAGGGGCTCTGAAGACATTTAACACAATGACACCGGCGGTTATCTTAGACAAACAAACGGCATTGAATGGTCTATGGCTTGTTTTTGTGCCTTTAATCTTCATATGAAAGGACGGGATTGTCTTGAGCTCTTTTATGCGTGCCCTGCGCGTGGCCATGGCTTCGATTATAATTAGTTGGCGAACACAATAGCGGTGCGTGATGTCATCAGTCCATAGAAATCTGTAACAAAGTCAACGTGCGATTCGACGGCTATAAAAAAATTTGGTCACCATGGCAACTCACTCTTTTCCAGTCCCCTCCAACCTGATTTCAATATGTTAGTGATTTTCAGCTTCAAAAAAACATTTACTAAGGCCAAGAGCTCGACCTAACATATTTATACGCTTGCTGGATCATGCAGATGAGGCACCATTGGCAAATATCAAAATAGAACGCCAAAGATGGCCAGCAAACCCTTAAATATCAGTGAGGATTAGTACTTTCGCGGTTCCTTTTCACTCATAATACGCTACCTGGCCTAGCCAATAAGGCTCAATAGATTTTAGAAACAAAAGTTGATAAATATTACATAGAAATCATATAACTTAGACGAAGGAGGAAAACAGCGGACGGCGCTAAGGTAAAGTGTGTGCGACTCCAAAAGGAAGAGTAAAATGTCTTTTGTTGATTCAGCTAATACAGAAAATAGCAAGAAATGCCTAATTTGTTGTTTACCTCTTGGAGAGGCGACTGGAACAAGAAATTGGACGTGTGGAGAGTGTACGGTGTGGTACAGGCTCAGGTATGAAATCGCTATTTCAGCTTTGTTCTAACTGGAGTTGAGTCTCAAATTTGGAAATGACGGCCCATAGCTAGTTAATAGCGGGTTGAGGTCTTATTTTACTCTCCCTGTTTCGAAGGCTTTGCAGCCATTTACTGAGATTCGATAGTTAAGGTGCTCTGCCCCCCTGGAGTCAGTGCAAACTTTAAAGTCTTCCAATTCAGGGTTTTTTCAATTTTTTTCGTCCACCAAGTTGCATCTGCTACTTTTTTTCAGCGCCATATTTTGATTGATGGTAGAACCATAACAATAAAAACTATCGGAGTTAAACGAAGGGGACAATTTCAATGGCCAGTTTAACAGACCAGCCGTAAACGTAAAAAAAAGTTTGCTAACTGGAAGATTAGAAATTGACAGTTATAAACAGCCAGTTGTAGTTGAAGTTGAGGTACAAGTGCTGTAAATATCAGCTGCCATCTACATTTGGATAGTTGCATGATTAAAGCACTGGAGACACAACCGCTCACAAAATTGAAAATTTACGTTAAGTTGTGTGAAATACTTTGTCGAGCTAGTTTCAATTGCATATTCCGGTTTCGGTCTTCCTTGAGTCAGTTAGTCTTTATTTTAATAGTCGTCGAATTTCGGTAGCATCGAATATATAATCACATTTCACCTCTTAAAGTACGGAATATTAATTTCTTGTTGTGGTTGTTTTGCACTAGCTGGAACATAACGTGTCAAATCAAGAGCTTAGACAATCTTATGCCAAGCGCTACGGATGAATAAAAGCATACCAATGCAATTGCCGGATTAGTTGATATTCACACCTCCTTAACTTGATTAATAGGACAAAATGTCACACAATACGACTACCGAAGGCCTGAATCGTAAAAGACAGGTGTCAATTATTTCCGAGGTCCTCCTTACACTGAGACCACTGCTAGTTTCACTTCATAAATCGCAATGATATTTCTTTTCATTCCCCGAAATTAAAACAACAACATCTTACAACAAACACAAACCACACAATTGTTCAAAGAACATAAACAAAATCGATAAGAAACGCAAAATTATACAGTGCCACGAAGGCCATATGGAGCTTTATGATATGTACTAAACAGAAACGTCGATCAGCATCTACTGAAAAAGCACAGGTAAATTCAATGTTATTTAGCTTACTGTTCTCAATAACTTTGAATTGGAGTATCATAAGCCCGCAGCCGTTTTTGAACCAGAGACTATAAGACTAAAGAGGCTGTAGATTAAATTCATCTATTCCAGTTATTGTAGAATATATTCTACTCAATGGAACATATGAAATACAGTGTGTATGTAAAGCAGAGTTTAACGTTGAATGAACAATGATGGATTTTATCACAGGCGTAGTTTAATCGGCGAACAATGGCTACGACTGCGGCTTATTTATCTATGTATTCAAGCTAGAGAGTATGGAATAAATTTCAAACCTTTGACATACGAAAACTAACACAACTGAGTAAGATCAAGAGGTTATTAGTTGTAAACGTATTAATAACCACTTCTTCGATGATTAGCTACTGGATGCTGAATTCAAACATTAAACGTTGCATTACTGGTTACACAAATCTTCTGTAGACTCCACGAATGATTTTGCTTATAATTTGTTGTGCTTTTCCTGCACAAGCATATTGCGACACATAATTTTGCCGTAACCATTCTGACCAATAGGGAAACTTCTACCAAGGAAGCTAGCTATTGAACAACACAAACCAGCGTTGAACATGACAACAACTTATAGCAGAAATATTCAAAAAAGTAAAAATAAAATAAATAATAAACAAAATAAACAAACTCCTTTAAACACGCTTTTCGCTGGCCGGTTAAGGTAGTCGTAGCAATTCGTGACAGAGATAATAAAGTAGAAACCGGTTTAGTTGCCAGTTGAAGCAATCGAAGTATACGCGTGATTTTTGGTCGCTTACCATTAGCCTTCGTGTAATCACCATTATGAGCACGAAGTCGCTTCGGGGAACTACATTTGTCTAAGATCGATCTTTGAATTGAGCATTGAAGCAAACATTCAAACTCTATTATGATCATGGGAAGAAAACCTCTGGTAGTGAAATGCAAAAGGTCAGGCTTGGTATGCTTATCAATGTATGGAGTAAAAACGTGTAAAAACTTGTAGGAGTCACGATAGTCGTGTGAAAATTTAGAAAATGGCCTCAAACATCGCGCAATTCGACCGTCCGGTCATTGAAGTGTTAGGATGTGAAATTATTGAAATTAAAGGTGCAGCAACAGATCAAGTACGTTGCTCTATGGATTCAACAAAGAACGTACATTTACATTTAATATAAAATCGCTCTCCAAAACTTTCGATCCTGCAAATCTATTTAAATTCATAACAGAATAATTTAGGTTTTAATCTCAAAGGCAATGCTAATATGTTGCAGTTGAAGTAAGAAACCATAACTTGTAACTAAACGAATATTCAAATACTTGTTTAAGGAAATTGTTCCCTTGAAGCTTTGTCCCTTTGAAACCTCCACATTATCCAATTTCGCAATATGTCCATTAAGTGAGACACATCTTGTCGCTCAAACCTGTTGAATTTCCTTTCCAAGAAATGCCTCTACCTTGAATCTTGACTTGAAGAATCCGAACTAGCAGAGACGATACATTTCACATATAGATCCAACATTTGAACTGTTGCTTTCTTTTCGTTTTTATGCATCGATCCTCAACTCTGGATGCAATCGGATTGAAAAGAAAGCTATGTTGCAAAATGTGGGGGAGTACAACCTTTTCGTCGTTAGCGTCTGATATATTTTCGTCCTCTATAAACTGCCGATTGAAGGCTTCTTTCGTAATACCGCGCTGCACGGACATGGCATGTGATACACGTAATCGATGGTCACGGTTTGTCAAATTGTCTCAATTTCATCCAATGAAAACGCTGCTTTTACAAATACTAGATGACGCAAAGGCCAAGCATTTTAAACCACAACTCAAAATAACTAGCCAATTAGAATGAAAAATAATATTCGGGGATTCCCCACAATTTACAATGCATGATTCAAGGCTCGCATAATTATTCAAAATACAAAAAAACAATATTGAGAATTATAACTTTTCAGCGCACACTGCGCAATTTGCCCTCTGTTTAAGTATTTGTGATCGCTAACAAGCATCAAATACATGATCTTTTAATAGCCACTCACCCGTATATATAGGTTAAATGACAAAGCTCTTCCTCCCTAATTCAACAACCTCTGTATTAATAATAACCAAACTGATTTCCATAATACTAGGAATTCAAATTAACAGCACACAATTTTAACATAATAAATTGTAGAATTTGCTCCACAAGAAAAACGAAAATCAATGATTGCAACATCAATTCTTCACTCATTGAGGGTTCCGTATTTGCCTTTAATAGATCAGAGATATAATAAAATTTGTCCTATCCAGAGAAATTGTGCATAATAAACCGACTTCTTTCACTGATGTTTACACGAACATTTGCCATTTTATAATTTGTTGCAATTTTAGGAGTGTTTTCCTTTTTTTTTAACATTTACTCCATTATATACAATATTAGTTAATCTAAAGGAGGACTACTTTGTAAAAGCCTGCATGAGTTATTTATTTAGCCCCCTCCCCAATGTTATCTTAATTAGCTATTGCTCAATTTACATATCTTAAGTCATGGGAAACAAACATCATCATCATCATCATCATTATCATCATCATCATCATTTTGTGAGCATGAATATCTAGTAACAATAGTCGCTTTTTGCTACATGTAGTAGGCTGGGTGTTGGTTAAAGGTGAAAGCTGGGCGAACGACGAGCAGCGAAGTTACGAGCAGAATACGAAAAAGCTGGTTTACTAAAAAGTTCTTGCCGCTATTAAAACTTATATCGATTTCGTGAGAGGAAAATGACCAGCAAAGCTGCAACGCTATAACAAGGGGTTCCTTTTCGTATCAGTACAGGCAATTTCCTGTTTTTTAACCATCAAGGTCTCATCTCGCGTGCTCTGTTCATCCAGAAAAAAAGGTCCAAAGTCGTCCAAAATCTTTATTGGCATTTGAGTCGTGTTTATCCAGAAAGCAATATAGCTTCACTATGCGTCAAAGATCAATAATAATTCTGGTGTACTGTCGACAAAAAAAAAAACTTTTTTTGTATACCCAAGATGTTTAATCCTTTAACTCCTTGTATCAAAGAACAAATTATCCTGTCTTGTCCTCATACTGGGGAGAAGATATTAAAATATCAAGAAAATTCACCTTGGGAGACCATATCCTCAATTTTCATGACCTCAGAGGTACCATAAGCATTGATATCACAAGGAGAAAGTTGATACTGATCACTCTAAGGGCTTAAAGGGTTTAACAATATACAGTATGCGAGTGAGGCCGAGCATTCAATGAACAAACAAACAAACAAACAAACAATTCAAATTGGAAATAACATGTCTCAAAACTCAACCAACAGGAGCCAGGTCGACTAGTTAGTTAGAGCGCGCGAGAAACCGAGGAGTTGAACTTGGTTGGCATGTTACAAAACGCCAGCCAGTTAAAGAGGCTAGAGGGGTGAATGGGACCCCGAAAGTTTGGCGCCTATAGCAGCCTGCAGAGTCATGAGCGTATTCAATTTTTACGAAACCCTTTCTGTTAAGAAATAACTAATTGGCAATAACCAATTCCCTTTGTAGACATTTTACGTAAAAGAAGACACTTTTTGTGTTATCCACCAGTTCAAATAAAGTATGTTTTATTTTTTTTCAAACAGGGAAAATGCTCCAGTTGAAAGATCTCCTATCAACAATGAGCTCGAGCCAGAGTCAGAAGTTGGGGTAAATATATTTTAGACATTTTTTCACCATTTTATACCAACTTGCCTGAACAAAAGTCATATTTTTGTACCATAATTTTAAGATAAATTGACTGTACAAGTAGGTACGCGCTGATTAAAGAAATATAAACACTGTGACGTGCTCTCTTTCTATGGGCCTGGTGAATTTTTTATCCTCAACATAAAACCCCAAACATCAATGACTGTGGAAGCCAAGAGCCTGTAGTACTAACAGTAACCTAAGAAATTTCGGTGAAATTTTGAATGTTCCCAGCTTGTCATAACTTGAGTAAAAATGCTCTTTTTTGGCAATGCAAGTTAAATGGAAATATTTTGTTCGAGAGATATTGACTCCGTAAAATCTAATAAATCTTGCTTTCGTTTGACGTGGACCGGTGACGCACTGGAGAAAGAAGTTCGTCGTAACCTGCAAAATTATGAATTTTTCTGCAGGATCGATTCTAAACGGTCTTAAGCCAGTTGATTGTATTATATGATTCCATTAGTTGATTCCATTAGAGCTCGATGGCGCATCAAACAGGATTTAACTAACATGAGCTTCTCTTGCAATTGCAATTGGTGCCATCTTGGAGTTTTGTACTCAATTTCTTGTCTATTCTTTTTATATACACGGGTAAAAATCTTATCACAATTCTCCCCGGTTCCAAATCTTCGAGAGGCACGCTCCCTACTAAAAGCATTTGTTTCTTGAAGCTTTTGTTTTAAGCTAGTTCCATTTTTGATCAGCAGGCAGTAGGAGGTGAAGTAAGAGACCACGCGACTCATCCAATTTTAAACTTGCTGTTAGAAGAGCAAACCACAGAACAGGGCTTGGGAGGTCATAGTAATGGCGTTCCAGAGTATCCAAATGGGTTGATGGAACTGTCTGCAGGTGGAATGTCTCAAGCTGAAGTGCAGGAGATGCCGCAGCAGTCAGCGGGACAAAGGTCCTATACATCAGAGATGAGACAAGCACGTGGGGGAGTTATTGTCACTCCAAGGATGTTGATGGGGTTGAGCTTGGGACCAATGCAGGAGATCCCCTTGTACCACGGGCAGCTGGCTAGAGAGAGCAGGCAAGAAGCAGAGCGAAGAGCCCAGCTTCCACTCTACAGCCAGCATTTGAATGGTGTGCACCCAAGAGGGGGCTTCTGGTCTGCAGGAGACGATGAACCATTGGCTCGGGATATGTATCGAAGGTCAAATCTGGAGATAAGTGGAGAAAGGTACCCAATCCAGGAAACACACATTGCTGGGCCAGTTGAGCATAATTGTACGTGTAGTGCAGCCCAACAGTACCCAATAAATAGGTAAGTGCTACGATATTAGGTAAAGCGACTGCGGTACAAGTGCATTATGATCTATCCTTGATTGGCCTGTGAGCGATGTAAACTTTAATTGAAAGCTAATACGTGGAATTGACCACCAAAATATCGTGTTGTTATACGAAACTGTACTAGTTGGTTTTATGATTAACACGAACATTGTAACAGCCCAACCAAAGGTAGATCCTGATGTACTTGTACCGTAGTGGGTGAACACAGCTGTCGTCTTACCATTTTCATAATAGCGGCGGATTGGTATTTTGATAAGTAAAGTTTTTCCCTATTTACGATTCTCGCCTCAAGCCCCCAAAATAATGATCGTAAATATAATGGTGATGATGATGAGATTGTGATGATGACGGTTGATCCCCAATATCTTAGGCATAAACATAATTCTCACAGCGAGGCCCGACCGCCCTCCACTGGTATTAAGTGATCGGGCTTTCTATTCAGGTAACCCGTTTCAGGCTGTTAGCTTCGTCGTTCAAGCAATCGTCAGCTGTTGTTTTAATGCTCTGCCTAGCCTATTATGAAATGGAAACTTCTCCGATGATAAGCTGTCTCCAAACAAGCTCTTCCTCTAAAGACGTGTTTCAAATTTTACGGCCTATATTAAACACCTTATGCGCAAAATCTCTCCAGTTGTTCCAAAGGTGAATTTTTCCGCAACAAAATAGAAGTAGTGTAGCCATTTATTAAGGTAACTTTTCATTTATTAAGAGAGTCTAGAAAATCAAACGAAGAAATAGCTTTCCGGTCTCCCAAACGCGAAAATCTATTTCCTCGTTTTCTCCGAGTAAAAGACTTAGTATATTGTAAACGATCTGAACAACAAGCTTCATTTTTTAGCAATGGTTCTTCGTAAGCAAAACAATCGTTTAAACTTGTGCCACGTAATGCGTGAAACTACGAAAACCTACTCTTAAGTGTTAAGAAAATAATTTCAGACTATTTAACAACCACGTGAGTATTGAAAGCTATTTTAGATCTGAAGCTTTTTGCTAGTTGTAGTTTTTCCGTCAGGTGATTGATGAGCCGCTTTAAATTTTAGGTCAAGTCCACCAGAACCTCCTTTAACTGAAGGGCGTGTCTGTAATGGGACGTACATTTTGCGTATCCTAGATTTCCCCAAGCTCCTTCAGGACGCAACGGATCGGAAGATAACTTCATTTGAGAGTCCTCCCATTTACACCCAGCTGTATGGATACAAGTTCAGCATACGCATCTACCCGAACGGTATGAACGAGGGAATTGGAAGATCTGTGGCTTTGTATGTTTGCTTGATGCCGGGAGAGTTTGATGACATCCTTGTTTGGCCCTTTACCGGACGAATCTCCCTCTCTGTCCTGGATATAGGCACCAGGGATGCAGCATTCCGTAATCACATTAGTGGCACTTTTCTGGCAAAACCAAACATGGTATCTTTTCAGAAACCCAGAGCCGTAGACGTCGTCGACCTGTACGGTTATCAAGATTTTGCTCCGATTCAGTTGGTCTGCTCACCGCAGTACATGAAGGATAATGGTACAGTTATGGTAAAGATTGAGATCAGGCGTTAAATCCTTAAATACCAATGAATTACCCTTAATAGAATTTTGTGAACACCTAGATACAACACGCATCATGAAAACGATCAAGAAAAAGCTTAAAGAAAAATGCATCTGCTCAAAGTTTGATTAACATTGCACAAGCAGGGATTTCAAATGGCACTGTAGGAGTTTACTGTATGCAAGTATCCGGCTTTCTATTAGTGGGTGATTTAAAACCTGATCGTCATGATACTAAGCCTGCTCATTAAGGTCCCTACTGTTAATCAGTGATACCCTGGTAGTCAGAGTCATCATATTTCTTCAGTTGTGTGAGGTGTGTGACAGTAAGATAGAACAAAGTTTGAATACTAATGCTAACAATTTACAAGGACGATTCTTAGAACATTTTTGTGGCAGGTTTGGTTTTTTTGTTCGTTGTTGAAAACATAAACATAATTCCCTTACTTAGGTATAAATATGCAAAGTGTATAACGATTTGGACACGTTGAATTATAAAAAAAAAGGGTTCTTCATTCTTGGCCATTCACGATATGACTAAAATAAAAGCGATGTGTTTTAAAAAAAGTTGAAGAAATATTCATTTATGCAATTTTAGTCATACCATTTTAATAGCGTTGATCTTGGATTGAGGGAGTTTTCTCCCCGGGTTGGGTTGGGTTGGGTCTAAAAGCACAAATTTCGTTGTGATAGAGATTGCAATGGAATAAAGGGATCTAGATGACGTAAAAAGGGTTATACCTTTCAAGCATACGTCAAGGGATTCGCCATATTCTATTTTAAAGTCTGTTTACAACCGTTATCCTTGAGATGTATAGCAGCACATTATATCAGGAGAAACGTATTATAGCAATCCATAATATCTATCCGTCATTTGTGTTGTATGGAATTCCTATGTATCTCCTAGTCAGATTGCAATCTTTTAAAAATGTTGAAGCTAGAATAATCAAGTTTACAAGGAAAAATGATCTTATAACTCTTGGGTTATATGCTCAAAACCCGTTTGAAAACTTTTAAATAATGATTTTTGTATTTCTTCTTTTAAAAGTAAATAACCTGTTTTTAGATAACTCAGTTTTTGCCTTTTTTTCTTTCCTTCTTTTTTGCATTTTTCATTGTAAAGCGCCATGAATAATTATTGATTTGGCGCTATATAAGTCTATATTGTTATTGTTTTGTTTGTTGTATTGTTATTAACCGTCGGTACGTACGTATACATTAGGATTAATTAGTTATTTTCCAAGAACGCTAGCTATGCCTTAGTCTTACATTGCTTGGCCTTCGTTAGGTAAAAAAGTTAGAGCTACTATGATGTTAGAGACATTTAATTGTAACTTGTCATTAATGCATAAACCTTTAGGATTGTAATCGGAGTCTGCCGCATTGTATCACCACATGGCGGGTGAAGGCGGAAATGAGCCTGTATATTTAAGCTTGTTTTTATTATTTACTTGTTTTCCTTTACCGAAAGCTTGTCAATTTATCTAAGGGATTCAGAATGGTACATACCTATTAACCAGAAAGTGTAATTTTTACACCTCAGTTTTACAGATAATTGTTTCTCGTTGTTTACAGTAATATAAAACAAAGAAAAAAATAATAAATCCATCAACTCAAGTTCCGTTTGTAGTCCATGCACATACTGGAGGATTGCATGTGACGTCATGGCGGCCATGTTGGTGGATAGAAACAATAAGATTTTTCTCCTCTGGGTTTTTACTTCCATTATTATGTAAATTATGTGAGCAAATTTTCTTTTGTTTTTTCCACCAACATGGCGGCAATGCAACCCACCTATACCCAAATGTTTGTTTCGTGGTGATAATGACTTTAATGGTTTAATGGCAAGTACCTTCATTTTTTTTTTTTTTCTTTCCTCTTTTACCCAGCAGCAGTACTGCGCAAGCGGAATGTTGCAACACAAAACACTGATTAATTTAAAAGCATCCAAACAGCCAACATGTTCGGCGGACATGTCTCAAGAGTGATAAACGTCCCAAAATTGTTAACATTGAAACGAGTAAAGTATTTGGCAATAAGATTTGAACTATTATCCGAGATTTACGTGTGGAAGATTTCTTTAGACGATGACATGTCAAAGTTATGCTCTGACCTTCAAATAGTTAGACGTTTTTTTTTTTTTTTTACTGCATATCAATCTTCTTACATTGCGATATGTAACCCACTGACTGCGTCATCATTCCGCTATGAGCCCCGAAAAGAAGTAATTTTTATTTTATACAAAAAGGAGCTAGATTCCATAACGCATGTGACAAAGAGATAATAGAACAAAGAAAAGAGATAATAATTGAAGAAATTTGCAAGGCGCGGTAACATGAAGAATGTAATGTCTGTATGATAGGCATCACAAGGTGTCCCTTACCTTAAATTCTTACTAAAACAAATAGTTCTGTCAAACATAAAGTCATATGAAAATAACGACAAGGCCTGTCTTATATAAAGTACACAGATTCGAAACTAGGTGCATTTCTGGACATAAGTGTTGGATCAAGCAAATATATAAGCACTGACTAATAATAGACTACGAGAAAAGTCCGCAAAGTCTCTTAGGGAACGTAAAGTGAGTGAAACAAACGTGCGACGAGAAAATTGCTCCTCGCGACAGAAACGACGTGTGTCGCTCGCTTTTCGCGCAATTGCGCGATTTTCACGAGCTCTCACGAGCGTCTTTCGCTTAAGATCCATTCCTCAAAGTAACATTAAGAGACCATTCTCAGTCAAAAAAGGATGTTAACAAACTGCCCTTCATGTTAGTATCACCCACAAAACTCTTTTGATCAAAACCAATTTTGGTGATCAAAGCTCGCAATCTGTGTTCACACGTTGTTGAATTAAGCACCTCCTTGACCGTCTTCCACTAAACTGGTTTAGGCCTTTAAAGGGTTGTTTCTTGCGATCAAGATGTACAGAGTACTAAACTGAGCAACCTTGTGACCATCACTATCCTTTCTACCCCTTTTCTAAACTTGATCTTGTTCAGTTGGTGAAAGCTGTCAATCATATGTCAGTGGTTCCTGAATAGTAAGCAGGGAAATAAAAAAAGGCGAGCTTGATCGACATATTTCGTTTGGTTTTAATTTTGATTTCCAGTGCAACGAAGGAAAGGTTTTTACGCATCTATGTGTTGTGTGCTGAAATAAAGCTTTTGACAGCAAATAAAATAAGGCTCTTTTGGAAATTCAAGTGCTTGTTTTTATTATTATTATTATTATTATTATTATTATTATTATTATTATTATTATTATTATTATTATTATTATTTCTTGTTTTTGTTTTTGTTTTCGTTTTGTTTTGTTTTTTCCACCTGGACCTTAAAATTACATACAGGACTTGTGTGAATGCTTTTCTACAGAAAATGTTTATGTTCAGTGTTCGTCCTTCGTCAACAAGCAAGATCATACGTTTGGTCTCCTGCAGAGAGTATTGATGTATCTATCAGGAAAAACGTTGTCCCGTTGGAAGATCTGATGATGAAGATATTTCTCTCTTTTTCACGGTTTTTTATGCAGACAGTCATTGAAAAATGGGGAACGATAGATTTGTCTATATAATAAAAGGTAAATTACACGGTGGCATGAAGATGTGAATTTTATTTTCTCATGTTAAAAAGGGTATTTTACTTACTGGCTCCGCTCGTTCGTAAAATATTGTTTTTACCTCTTGTAAAAAAGAATGATATTTTCGCGTTGCTTGTTAAATCAGGAGGACCCAACGATCATTTCGGTAAATTATCTGTTCTAAACTGAATTTTCACCTCGAACGTTCGTGATATAGGAAATTTAAGGCCTAGTGTTTTCGGATTGACAAAAATTTGGTTTCCGGTACCGAAGAAAGATCAGATAAGATTTTCGGAAAGGAAATAAGACCTAAGATTTTCAAGGGATGGACAAAAATGCCCCAGTAATTTCGAAAAGACTCAAGTTCCCCTAGACTGAGCGAACAGATAAAAATATTACATCGCGGCCTGAAATGAACCTTAACCTACAGAGCTTTAAAGGCACTTCAGATAGCCTAAAATTGTGCTTCAATAATTTGAGAGAAAACTGTCCCTGTAATATCCTCTATGTTTGTTTATATTGGAATGCTCGCGTTTTCAATAGCATGTCACGGATAACCAAACACCTATAAGGCGGCAAAAATAACCCACCAATCACAATAAAAAATAAATATTCGGGGATTCCCCTGATTTGTAATGGTGTAAAATTAATAACAGTGTATAAATTTATGCTCCCTGCGGAGACGCATATGGCGGGCAACAGCGAACTAAAAACCAAAAAGTCCGGGTTTTTTTTAGTAATCCAATATTTAACCCAAGATTTCACCTTAAAATTTATTAGTACTTATTTATTTGATATCCAGTTGTATCCGTTCCCAAAGTATCGACAACAACTTATGGCCTTCACTCGATCGTTTAGTTATTTAGCAGCTAAATGCTGGAAAGCACTTCCTGAAAATTGTAGAACCACCTCAGAATTACTTCTATCAGTTAATTCTGTGCCATACGTACGTGTTACTGAATAATTTGAGAATAAAAGAACTGAGTTTAAAAAAAAATGGTTTCTGTGATTTGCGAAAGGTTTTATCATTTCCGAAATATTGCATTTGGAATCTGAGTGACCGCTTGAAGTGACGTTCCTCAATTCCACTTCAGACGCACGACGGGATTTTTCAGGCCATAAATTTATACTGAATTACTATTACTTTACCGGAAGATTATAAAGTTAATGGGATTCATGCGTGTGAAAAGACATTGAATAAAACTGAGGGAGCGGTCGTAGAAACGCCGTGAGTCAAATTGACAGTGAAGCACCCCTATTTATTAAAAGACATCGTGAGCAAAATCCGCTTAGTACGTAGCTTAACGCTTTTCGCTGTCCTGTAAATAAATTTTCCGCTAATATCTCTTCCGGTTAGATCGCGACAAGACTGCTTGCAATCCCTGTCCTGGTAGTTAATTGGCCGAACTATTTACATGGTAAGCGAAGGTTTCACTTTAATTGGTTCTCTCCCTCGCTCAAATCGGTTGCGCTTTCCGGTCGCTTTTTCTTTTTTTTTTTTTTTGGAGATAAACACTGAAAACTGCTGGTGCTGAGAGGTGAAATCGTTTCATCTATACCAACAATATTTCTTCTTTAGAATATCACCACAATCTTTTGTGTATAGAAGAAAATGTAATCGTCGTTGAATTTTTTGGCCTTCGACGGTAATATTTTCGAAGGAACAAGTAGCGACAAATTATACTTTCGTTTCTATTAAAAAATAAATAAATAAATAAATAAAAAGTAACGGCTACATTCAACCAAGTAACAGTTACGAACGTTATGGGCAATTAACGGTTGGCATAATATGCGAAAGAATTCCTTCTAACATAATGTGATTTTTGAAGCGACTCGTGCGTTCCATTATTGTGGTCGTGGAAGCGAGATGTCCCGCTTCCACTGCTTATGGCGATAGAAGCGAAACATCTAGCTTCTATGACCACAATAAATAAACATTTTTCCGGTGAAAGAAGCGAGTTGTTTCCCTTCCTACAACCAATGGACGACAAGAAGCGAAACGTCTCGCATCCACACTCACAATAAATAAACAGTTTTGTCAGGTGAAAGAAGCGAGTTGTTTCGCTTCCTACAACCAATGGGCGACAAGAAGCGAAACGTCTCGCATCCACACTCACAATAAATAAACAGTTTTGTCAGGTGATAAAAATTCGCGCATTAGTTTTGCAGTGGTTGGGTGAAGCCTGGGCACTAGATGCTAAGGTACTCTTCCAGTCGAGATTGCACGTGGTTTCATCCTGTTCCGTTCGTGGAGATATATGCCGACTTAATGCGCCCTATTTGTACCACGACTGTAATGAGCAAAGCCTTTCTTATATATTCAGGTAAGGTAGCTTATTTTTTCCCTCTTTAATATCTTCAAGCCGGACAAGATAGACTTGAAAAAGGCCCTTTGAATCGTAAAGTTGACGGGGGCATATGCTGTCTACTTTGTCGATTTGGATACCGAAATTGTTAAACAAGCTATATCTTCAAACGACGATCGGCAGACCACATACAACTAAATGCTTGTAAAGTCAGAGGACTCAGAGGCATACTGAATTCTACGAACATAACCGTAGCTTTGCACCGGGGGGTTGTGTCTCTGTGTAGAAGTGTGTGTGTGTGTGTGGGAGGGTACTCTTCGGAATTCTTGATTGGGGTTTGCTGCTCTGTTCTCCAAATCCTGATCCTATTTCAGATCAAAACAGGTCATTTTCCACACCCGTTTTCAGACCTGAGTGCAAAGCTTGGCATCGAAATCAACGGAGGTGAACACCATGCAACCAAAGAATGGGCAAAATTCAGCCCGAATGATATACTTTCAGTTACTTTGCCTTCTCCCTTATTCACTTTGACTTGAGAATACGCTCTCGTAGTTCCCTTGAAAACCATACACGATTTCAGACCATAATGGTAAAAGTCTATACCCGTTTTCAGACCTAAACGGCTCAAAAACCATACCCTTTGGGGCGGCACATACCTATATGGCTTCTGATAGTAGTGTCTCCCCCCCTCCTTGAAGCTTTGCAATGCGGGTAAATATCCAGTAACATCAACTCAAAATGATCTACGTTTGGAGTCTTTGAATATGATACCAGATTTTTTGATAATACAAGATTACTTCTAATCGTATGCATTTGTACTGGTATTTTCTTTCATCGAAATGTAGTCGTCCTCTCTATGATATCGGTAAACTCGCGCATTGACGAGGTAGCCCTGGAACTAACAGTAATTTTTAAACAACTTCAGTGTAAACCTACAACCTAAATTGGAATGGTTTAAGAATCGTACATGTCTGCTAAACTTTAAACTATGTTGAAAATTCGATAGGCTATATATATGAACTGAAACAGTTCAGTTTTTAATTTGCTTTGCACAATCGTGAAATGAAGTGCTCCAGTTAACTCGAGTTAATAGCCTATATCGACTGGTTCAAGCGGATGTTCGCTTAGTATATCATTCCGATTTAGATTACAATTGCATTGAAGTCGTTAGGTCACCGTTGTTCAGATTGGACCGTTCAGGGCATGTTTACAAGGTGGTTGGGCGACCCATCGGCAACTCTATTTCGCGGGATAATTTGTTTCTAGGTCACAACGTCAAAGTGTAAGCGGCCGTTCAAATTGGGAAGGCTCTAGTTAGGCGAAATACTAGTTGCGGAACCGTGAAGTATAAGCCTTCCTTATATGACTTTGCAAACATAGTTTTAGTGGACAAGCATTAGCCTTTTCTTGTTATGATTGCTATCTAATTACATAGATATGTTTAAAGTTAGATGATTTTTTTGTAAATTGGGAACTATTTAGGTTAACAGACATATTTACCATGCTTAATTGAGTTAATGGCATGTTTGGTGTTATATTCGAAATACATTTGAGTAGCAATACACTGAGGTTAACTCAAGAGAACACAAAATTTAGAGAGATTATCTCCTCACTCGCACGTCTCTTTTTACCTTTTGGTTGAGACACATTAAGTATATTGATTTATATTTACGAGTTTTATAATAACATCCTTATATTTTGCATGCTTTAGAGTACTTTAACATTTTACATTCAGTGATTATGAGTCATTAAGAGTGATTACGTTTTAAAAAAAGAAAACATTTTATGGAGTTTAATAACGCAACGTGATATGTACCACACGTGAAAGAACTATCAGCCTGATTCACGTAATCAAATATTTAGAACTTAAGTCTGTCTAACTTTCATCTGTTCCTATTTTGATCGGACAGCCAGCAAGAACTTTGGATCCCTTGGGTTCCAACAAGAACACTAAGCTATTTCTCTTAAGGTGTTTACGAGTATTCAGTAAGGTAATATCTTTCTTCATGTCAGCTCCCACAAAAGCTCTGTCAATACAGATCACGTTCCATGAAGGACATGAACGTACAACAAGCGCGGTGATTGGTATTCAAATGATTTATACGCATTTCTCCGTGAAGTTTTAACATGATTTAATTTTGGGTAACCGCCATCGCTATGTACTTGAAGATGACGCGCATTATGAACCAATCACAGCGCTCTGTGTGGATGTGCGCGCCGCATTGTTTAACAAGCAAAGCGTTTGAGAGTTCAGTTGTCAACATCCATTAAAGCTCCTAAAGACGAAAACGAGTTCCTGTCTTTCACGAAACCAAGCCGAAAACTATTCCTCGTCTTGTTTTACCTTGGAAAAATATTGCTCTTGCCCTTAAGAGTCATTGAATGCGGGACGTTTCGCTTCTTGTCGCCCATTGGTTGTTGGAAGCGAAACAACTCGCTTCTTTCACCTGGCAAAACAGTTTATTTATTGTGAGAGTGGATGCGAGACGTTTCGCTTCTTGTCGCCCATTGGTTGTAGGAAGCGAAACAACTCGCTTCTTTCACCTGACAAAACTGTTTATTTATTGTGAGTGTGGATGCGAGACGTTTCGCTTCTATCGCCATAAGCAGTGGAAGCGGGACATTTCGCTTCCACGACCACAATAATGGAACGCACGAGTAGCTTCAAAAATCACATTATGTTAGAAGGAATTCTTTCGCATATTATGCTTAATACTGCGTTCCCGAACGTTATTAAACGGCGGAACTTGCAACAAAACCTTACATGACCCGCCTCCATTTGTGGCGTAATCAACAACCAAAACCGTTCCAAATAAACTAAGAACAGCGCGATTTCTAGTTGTTATTTCTACCTTTTTAATTCATCGGCTCATTTACACGTTCTTCGACTCCTCGAACGGAATAATCAGCCTATACAATAAATACACATCTCGTGCACCGCAGCGAGAACGAGGAAAACGTCCCAACAACAACAATAAAGATAGCGGGCAGAATAACAACTTAAAATTTCGTGGCTGAATCTACTAGTCTTCGCCCTAAAAAAAGAAAAACAGACACGAAACACCTTTTCCATGTGACAGCCACGGTAATTTATTCTTATATATGGACTGGAATTTGTGATTCGGTTGCGCATATTCAATGACATACACACGTGCACTTGACCGATAGGATTACAGTATGTGCTACGGCTACGTTCAACCAAGTAACAGTTACGAACGTTATTAAACGGCGGAACTTGCAACAAAACCTTACATGACCCGCCTCCATTTGTGGCGTAATCAACAACCAAAACCGTTCCAAATAAACTAAGAACAGCGCGATTTCTAGTTGTTATTTCTACCTATTTAATTCATCGGCTCATTTACACGTTCTTCGACTCCTCGAACGGAATAATCAGCCTATACAACAAATACACATCTCGTGCACCGCAGCGAGAACGAGGAAAACGTCCCAACAGCATTAATAAAGATAGCGGGCAGAATAACAACTTAAAATTTCGTGGCTGAATCTACTAGTCTTCGCCCTAAAAAAAGAAAAACAGACACGAAACCCTTTTCCATGTGACAGTCACGGTAATTTATTCTTATATATGGACTGGAATTTGTGCTTCGGTTGCGCATATTTAATGACATACACACGTTCACTTGACCGATAGGATTACAGTATGTGCTACGGCTACATTCAACCAAGTAACAGTTACGAACGTTATTAAACGGCGGAACTTGCAACAAAACCTTACATGACCCGCCTCCATTTGTGGCGTAATCAACAACCAAAACCGTTCCAAATAAAGTAAGAACAGCGCGATTTCTAGTTGTTATTTCTACTTTTTTTAATTCATCGGCTCATTTACACGTTCTTCGACTCCTCGAACGGAATAATCAGCCTATACAACAAATACACATCTCGTGCACCGCAGCGAGAACGAGGAAAAGGTCCCAACAGCAACAATAAAGATAGCGGGCAGAATAACAACTTAAAATTTCGTGGTTGAATCTACTAGTCTTCGCCCTAAAAAAAGAAAAACAGACACGAAACCCCTTTTCCATGTGACAGTCACGGTAATTTATACAAATATATGGACTGGAATATTTGTGCTTCGGTTGCGCATATTTAATGACATAAACACGTGCACTTGACCAATAGGATTATAGTATGTGCGATCATAGTGAGTGCGGCCGTAGGCGTATAAAACTAAAAACCTATCGAATTAGCGGCGACTGGAAAGGGCAGTGGAACTTGTCTCACAGCACTTTATCTCGAACTAAACAAAATAATAATAATATCTGCCTCCTTTCTGGTTGCTTTCTTTCCTCACAAGATGACGAATAGAAGCCATCGCCTTTTTACCTATAGTGGGTCTGCTACGTGCGTCTTCAGGTAAGGAAATTTCTATTCATGAAAGCTTTAACTTGGAAATGATTTTTTAACCTTGAAACCGGATCCTTGATGCGTGCGTACGCTCGCTCTATTTCATTGATATCAATAATTTTTCTTTAGTCTTACTGCATATCAGAATTCTCCCAACTCCCCGACTGTTTAGATGTAGCTATGTAAACACGGGGAAAAAAGGTCGTCTATTGCTTTTATGAAATATTTCTAGAAAACAATACTTCGGCAAATGAAGGAAAATTTTGTTTATTTATTTCTTGATTGAAGTAGATGTTCTCAGTACACGCTCCGGAAAATCATATTTGCTACTAGCCAATGAAAACGCGCATCTGACAACACATGAACCAATCAAAATTTGTCAAAAACAAGTTGAAATTTGTGGCAAGCGTATTCAAATTTGAAAACTAAAAAGAAAAAAAAAAGGTCAAGTGGAAATGTCAAGCATAATTTTCACGTCAAAATCATATCTGCCAATCATCAGCCCAATGATCTGCAATATGAATGTGTACGTATACTCTGAAAATGTCAAAATCAATATCGAGAATCTATCGTCTAATCATAATAATTCGTACAACAGGTAGTGTAAGGAATTAAATAATTAAACAACCATGTACAGTAAATAAAACCCGAACGTAATGCACTTAGGGTGCTATCAGATTAATTTCATTGTCAACCTCACAAAATGTTACAACTCAATATCCAATTGCTAGACAAAATCTTTCGATCAAGCTCTTTCATGAACGACCTAAAATTGCAACTTTTACATTTGCAAGCAGAGATTACAGACTACAAGTTTAAAGAAAGTTTAGTCTTCCCGACTGTGTAAATTTTGAATCAAACCAATGCCGAACACTCACGGGTGTCAGTAAAACGCGGGGTCGGGGTCATTTTTTTTTTCTTTTTATTTTTTTCCTTTTTTTTTTTTTCTTTATTTTTTCCTTTATTTTTCTTTTTTTTTTTCTTTTTTTTTTTTTCAACATCACAGGTTATTTGGGGGTCAAATAAGGATTAAAGCCAATATAAAAAAGTTTTAAAAAGTCTCTGAAGCTTACTAGCTTAGGATAGGTCATCGGTGACAACACTCGATGCAGTTCCGTATTCTGGCGGACATTGGTTCCGTGAATTGACTACCTTTTATTCCTCTACGAGACAACATATTTCCTTGAACTAAGAAATTCTTGACCTAGAATGTGTATGAAATCATGAACACCCCCGCCGCCTTCCATGATCGTGCTCGTTTGTTACAGTCAATCCATGTCACGCGTGACTATTACTTCCGAGAATGAAATAAACATGCGTTCGAATTCCTTGGTAAGCTCAGCATTTGAATGGAATGTAGAACATTTCTCTGGAAATATATTGTTTCAGAAAATGATTACAGGCTCCTCTTCTTTCCCTCTTTTTCTCTCCCCCAGCCCCCCTCGTTTTTTTTTTTTTTTTTTGACGTTACATGATTTTAAAATTCACATATTTGACACAGATACACTCTACGTGAGATAAACTCTTGATAATTAGTTCAATAGTTCATATCATCTGTATTATTAAAGAAATAGTAACTGTTAGTCGCTACGAAATCTCCTAAACAGATTTTACAGGGCCGTTTGCAGGCAGTAAAATGCTTGGATGGAACGTTTGCTGTCCTTCCCCCCCCCCCCCCCCCCCACCACTTTTTTTTACGGAAAAAAAAAAAAAAAAACCTACGTTATACGTTTCTTGCAACTTGCAATGTTTGCACCCTGGCAATCCCAGGATCATTCACGCCCAACGAAGGCCTCTGCTCATTGGAAAATTATTCCTTGACAGGGAAATTAAGGAATATTCCAGTGTGACAGTACATAATACGTACGCATGACTTATGACATTGTCTTAGCCAGTCATGAGTAATGGAAATGTGTCATCAAAAGCTTTCCAATAGGACATTTTCATGATGGCGTCATTTTACTATAGCTACCAGAATCCTTCTGTTTTTTCTTTTCTAATGCTAATTAGAGCAATCGTTCTTTGCTGTCCACTGAGATTACAAAATTTACATTTGAAAAGGAAAACGAAATGAATTCTGGTAGTTGCAGTAAAATGACGCCATCATGAAAATGGACTATTTTCTTTTCGTGTCAGTTTCCCGCCCTCAGTCAGGCGTACGCCGCTATTTTAAGTATGTGAAACCCGGAATGGCACATCCTTGAGGGGGCAGTCACAAATTTGTAATACGCATGACTGGTTTAGCCAATAAGTGGCAATAAAAATCCCCAAAACAACAAATAACTCAGACGACGGAGGAACACGGCGAAACGCGCTAAGGTGTACTGTGTGCGATTCCAAAAGCAAAAGTAAAATGTCTTTTGTTGATTCAGCTAACTCAAACAACCGCAAGAAATACCTCATTTGTTGTCTGCCTATTCGGGAGGCGACAGGAACAAGTTTTGAGCATTTGACGTGTGGAGAATGTACCATGTGGTATAGGCTCAGGTATGAAATCGCTATTTCACCTTTGTTTAGTGATAATCAACTGGTGCTCTGCAGTTAGTGGACACTTTCAAGTCATCCAATTGAATTTTTAGTTTTTACATTTTCGTCGTGAATAAGATGCATCTTACTTTTCAGCGCCATTAATTGGTTAATAGTTAATAAAATTAACGGAGTTAAACTAAGGGAACGATTTTACCAGAGTAGACGTTAACTCAAAAAACGTAGACGCCAAAAAAAAGGCATGCACATACCCGGCTGACACCATATATTTTTGTTACTGTTGACACATTCGAAAGTTTTGCTTACTGGAAGATAAGAAACCGATAGTTAAAAAAAGCCAGTTGAAGTTGAAGTTGAAGTTGAAGTACAAGTGCTGTAAATATCAGATGCAATATTTAGGAAGTAAATGATTAAAGCACTGGGGACACGATTGTTCACAAAATTGAAAATTTATGTTAAGTTGTTTAAATACTTTGTCGAGTTCGTTTCAATTGTATATTCCGGTATCGGTCGGTATGAGTCAGTTAGGTATTACTCAGTAAGGTCAAATTTTGATAGTCGTCGATTTCGGTCGCATCGAATATAATGAAGCTGCTGCTCCATATCTTCGACGCTTACACAGTTCGCCTCTCAAAGTACGGAATACTTATTTCTTGTTGTGGTTGTTTTGCACCAGCCGAAACATAAATTAAAAAATAAAGGTTCTTCATTTTTGCCTTTTTAGGATATGACTCAAATAAAATCAGGAGTTTTCAGGGAAATCATCCGCGCTACGGATGAATACACCGAGCAGCACGCCGGACTAGTCGATATTTACATACACCTCCTCAATTTTATTTCCTTGATTTGACAAAATGTCACACAATACGTCTAGCGGTAGCCTGAACCGTAAAAGACAAGTGTCAATCATTTCTGAGGTCCTTCTTACACTTAGACTACTGCCAGGTTTTTCCTTTCACTTCATAAATCGTAGTGATATTTTTTTTTTTTTCGAAATTAAAAAAAAAAAAACAAAAAAAAAAAAAACAGGGTCTTACACCAAATACAAACCACAGAATTGTAAAGGAATGTAAACAAAAGCGATAAGAACGCCAAATCATACAGTGTATTGGAGATGTCGCGAAGGCCATATGGAGCTTTATGATATGTCCTGAACAGAAACCTCAGCACTGATTGAAAAGCACTGATTGAAAAAGCAGAGGTAAATTCAATGTTGATTGGCAAACCTTTCCCTATAACTTTGAACCGGATACTGTTCATCTGTCCCACATTTTCTAGAAAATATTTGATAGTGTGATGTAAAGCAGCTCAGGTTAACGTTGAATGATCCGTGACGGGTCTTATCACAGGGCATTAGTTTAATCGGCGACCAGTGGCAACGATTGTGGTTTATTTATTTATTTATTTATTTATTTATTTATTTATTTATTTATTTATTTATTTATTTATTTATTTATTTATTCAAACTAGAGAGTATTGAATAACTTTTCAAACCTTTGACATACAAAAACTAACACAGCTGAGTAAAAGGTTATTCGTTGTAAACGTATTAATAATCATTTCTTCGATGATTAGCCACTAGATACTGAATTCAAATATTAAACGTTGCAGTAGTTGTGACACGGATCTTCTGTAGACCTCACAAACAATTTTGCTTATGATTTGTTGTACTTTTCCTGCACAAGCATATTGCGACACATAATTTTGCCGTAACCATTCTGACCATTAGGGAAATTTCTACCAAGGAAGCTAGCTATTGAACAACACAAACCAGTGTTGGATATACCCGCCTAGATTAGCTCTTGCTAGTTGCGGGTTAGTGCTGTCTTTGAATTTGATGTAAAACATTTTTGAATAAACTTGAAACTTGAGATTGAATATGATAACAACCCTTAAAGCAGAAATATTCAAAAAAATAAAAATAAAATAAATAAAAAACAAACTACCTCAACTGTTACACTTCTTCATTGGAACATTAAACATGCTTTTCGCTGGCCGATTGAGCTAGTAATAGAAATTCGTAGAAATTCATGACACAGATAATTAAGTAGAAAAGTTTAGTTGTCAGTTGAAGCAATCGAAGTATACGATTTTTGGTCGCTTACCTAGCCTTCGTGTCATTATTACCAGAACGAAGTCGCCTTGGTGAACTACGTTTATCTAAGATCGACCTTTGAACTGAGCATTGAAGCCAAACATTCAAAGCATATTATCGCAGATTATCGTCATGGAAAGAAAAACTCAGCAAGGTAGTGAAATGCAAATAATCTTGGTTTTATATGCTTATAAATGTATGGAGTAAAAACTTGTAGTTGTAGTTGTAGGTAATCGTTTGAAAAATTGGAAAATGATCTCAAACCTCGCGGCGCAATTCGACCGTTCGGTTGTTCAGGTGTAAGGATGTCAAATTATTGAAATTAAAGGTGCAGCATGCAGTAGCAGATTAAGTACGTTGCTTTATGGCTTCAACAAAGAACGTACATTTGCATTTAATAAAAAATTGCCAACCAAAACTTTTGATCCTGCAAATTCATTTAGAAATAATGACTGATTACGCTACTGAGTCATTGATAACAGACTAGTGTAGGCTTAACCTCAACAGCAATGCTAATTTGTTGCAGTTGAAGTAAGAAAAAATAAGTTGTAAATAAATGAATATTCACATACTTGTTTAAGGAAATTGTTCCCTTGAAGATTTGTCCCTTTGAACCGTCCATATTACTCAACTGATGTTCAACTTGAATTAAAAGGAATCGGTACTATAATATTTCCTTAAAACAGGGAAGCTTATTGATGAAGCATAACGCACGATTCATTGATCCAGCGATAAGCTTTAAGATGTAGGGAAACATCACAGTTCAATGCATGACATCCAGCGAGACACCACGTAGTGAATTTCGTAATATGTCCATTAAGTGAGTCCCATCTTGTCGCTCAAACCTGTTGAATTTCCTTTCCAAGAAATGCCTCTACCTTGCAATTTTATATGGAGAATCCAAACTAGCCGAGGCGATACATTTCGCATATAAACCCAACATTTGAACTGTTGCTTTCTTTTCGTTTTTAAGCATTGATCCTCAACTGTTGATGCAAACCGACTGAATAGAAAGCTATGTTGCAGAATGTGGAAGAATACAACCTTTTTGTCGAGAGCGTCTGATATAATTTCGTTCCCTATAAAATGCATTAAAGGCTTGTACTGTAATACCGCGATGCACGGACCTGGCATGTGATACACGAAATTGATGGTCACGGTTTGTCAAATTGTCTCAATTTTATCCAATGAAAACGCTGCTTTTACAAACAGCAGATGACGCGTAAGCCAAGCATCTTAACTGACACAATTCAAAATAACCAGCCAATTAGAATGAGAAATAATATTCGGGGATTCCCCGCAATTAACTTTACAATGCGTGCGACAGGAAGTGTTTTATTACGGTTATTATTCAATTTAGTACAACAAGGCCCGAATAATTATTCAAACTACAAAAGAAAATATCAAGAATTATAAGTTTTCAGCGCACACCGCGCCATCTTTCTCTCTGTTAAAGGATTTGTGATTGCAAAACACGCAAGAAATAAATGATCTTTTAATAGGCACTCTCAGTTATAGCCTAAATGACAAGACTCTTGCTCCCTAATTCAATGACCTCTGTATTAAAAATAGCAACACTGGTTTCCTTAATACAAGGAATTCAAATAAACAGCGCAAAATTTTAACATAATAAATTATGGAATTTGTTCCACAAGAAAAAAAGAAAATCGGTAATTGCAACATCATTTCTTCATCCATTGAGGGTTCTGTATTTGCCTTTAACAGAGATATAATAAAATTTCTCCTATCCCCAGAAATCGTGCATACTAAACCGACTTTCACCGATCTTGACACGAACATTTGCCATTTTATAATTTGTTGCAATTTTAAGAGTGTTTTTCTTTTTTTAACATTTGATACACTGCCCGCATGAGTTATTTATTTAGCTCCCCTCCCTATTTCCCAATGTCAACTTTATTAACTATTGCTCAATTTACGTATCTTAAGCCATGGGAAATAAACATCATCATCATCATCATCATCATCATCATCATCATCATCATCATCATCATCATCACCATCATCATCATTTAACTGAGCATAAATATCTAGTCAGAAAATGTCGCCTTTTCAACACGTAGTTGGCTGGATGTGGGCCGAAGGTGAAAGCCGGGGGAACGACGAGCAACGAAGTAACAAGGAGAATGAGCAAAAGCTGGTTTAGAGAAATTTTCTTGCAGCTTTCAAACATACCGATTTTGTGATAGGACGATGGCTAGCTAAGCAGCAACGCCATGACAAGGGGTTCCTTTTCGAATCAGTACCGGCGATTTGTTTCAGCCCTTTTTCCCTTTAGATGAGATTCGCAATTTCCTGTTTCAACCATCCAGGTCCCATATCGCGTGCTTTGTTCCTCCAGGAAAAAAGTCTCAATTTGTCCAAAATCTCAGTCATATATTGAAATTTTGTCGTGTTTTTCCAGACACCAACAAAGCTTCACTATGTGTCAAAGACCAATGATAATTCTTGTTTTCTGTCGACTAAAAGCAAAACATTTTTTTTTTGTTTACACAAGGAGTTTAATCCTTTAACTCCTTATATCAAAAAAACAAATTATCCCGTCTTGTCCCCATACTGGGGAGAAGATATTAAAATATGAAGAAAATTCACTTGGGAGACCATATCCTTAATTCTCATGACCTCAGAGATACCATGAGCGTTGATATTACAAGGAGAAAGTTGATGCTGATCACTCCAAGGGCTCAAAGGGTTAAATATATACAGCCTGCATGTGAGGTCGAGCATTCAAGGAACAAACAAACAAACAAACAAACACGTCAAATTGGAAATAACATGTCTTAAAACCCAACCAACAGGAGCCAGGTCGACTATTCAGTTACAGCGCGCGAGGAACCTAGGAGTTGAACTTGGTTGTCCTTGGTTGGCATGTTACAATAACGTCAGCTAGTTAAAGAGGCAAGAGGGGTGAATGGGACCCCGAACTGTCGGCGCCTATAGCAGCCTGCAGAGTCATGAGCGTATTCAATTTTTATGAAACGTTTCCGTTAAAGTGCCCCTAACCCTTTAATTTGTTTTCTTTTGGTAGATTTCCATATTTGTGAGGAACTCATTTTCGAAAATTTTTTTTTAGAAATATTGAATCCTTTTTATTTTACGAGCGCTAATAGTTTTAAGCCCCGCTGGACAAATTTTTGTCTCGTGGGCTCATTAGGAACGAGCCAATGAGAAGCGTCCGATATTTGACACTTTCTTAGCTGTGACGTAAGAAAAAGGACACCAGAAGGATTCAGAAGGATTCTTATGCATGCTAATTTCTTTCTCTACATTTCGAGAGTTGCTGCATCCAAAAACCACACATTTTTCAACCGTTTTCTCTGTTTACAATTGAAGCATTACCGCGAATCTTCGGATATTTTTGCACAATGTCCTTATTTGGCCGAGTGGGGGACTAATGTGAACGATAGGTGAAAATATCGACAAGACTGTCTTCACTTCTAGCGCTCGCAAAAAAAAGGGATTCAATATTTCTCATTTTTTTTTTTTTTTTTTTTTTTGAAAATGAGTTCTTGAAAGATATGGAAATCTACCAAAAGAAAACAAATTGAAGGGTTAGGGGCACTTTAAGAAGTAACTAATTGCCAACAACTAATTCCCTTTGTATCAATTTTATGTTAAACAAGACACTTGTTTTGTTATTCACAAGTGTAAATGAAGTATGTTCTACTTACTTTAAACAGGGAAAGTGATCCAGTTGAAAGATCTCCTATCAACAACGATCCAGAGTCAGAAGTTGGGGTAAGAAAATTTAAACATTTTATACCATTTTCTACCAACTTGCCTGAACAAAAGGCACATCTTTGTACCATAAATTTAAGCTAAATTGACTGTACAAGTTAGTACTCGCTGATTAAAAAAAAAAGATGAACAATGTGACCTTGCTCTCTTCCTACGCGTCCGGTGAATTTTCTATCCTTAATATAAAAACCCCAAACATCAATGACCGTGGAAGCCGAAAGCTAGGCCTGTAGTACTAACAGTAAACTAAGGTTGAAGAGATGAATAATTTCTGTGAAATTTGAATCTTCCCAGCCTGTCATGATTTGAGTAAAAATGCTCCTTTTTGACAATGCAAGTTAAATGGAAATAATATTTTGTGCAGGCGAATTGACCGGATAGAATCTAATAATTCTTTCTTTCGTCTGATGTAGACCGGTGACATACTAGAGACGTCGTTCATCGTCACCTGCATGAATTTTGCGCAGGATCGATTCTAAACGGTCTAAAGCCAGTTGATTGTTTCGCTGCCAGTAGAGCCCGATGGCGCATCAAACAGGTGTTAAGGACGGTGCCTACTAATTAAGAAGTATTTTGGGGCAGTTTATGACTAGGCGGGAAAACCCAAGCTAAGCAAGGGCTAGTGGAATCCAAAAAGAAAATTGGGGTAACCATGCATTTTTTTAAAGAGATAGTTAAGCAGCAATGATTTTTAAAAAGTGCCAAAATACAAAGCAGTATATGGCACTTTTTCCCCAAATTGAAAATTTATTATCACTGAGAAATGCATGGCCACCCCCAATTTTCTTTTTGGATACCAAGAGCACTTGCCAAGTTCTGCTTTCTCTACATAGTTTTAAACCGCGCAAAAATAACCCTGTATTAGTAGGCAGCACCCAATGGAAACCCGATCATCTCGAGATGCACAGAGCGTATGCGCAGTAACAAAAGTAGGCACCGTGCTTAACTAATTAGAGCTTTTCCAAGCTAGTAGTTGGTGCCAGCTTGAATTTTTACTCAATTGCTTGTGTACTCTCTTATACCCCCAATAGGCCATTTTATGGTTGGCCACGTATTGGAAGCGAGGCCGGGGGTGACCTTGTTTTGACACAAACTTCATTGCTTTTCATATGTAAATGCAAACTAGTTAGCATAAGAACAGCATGATCTTCATATGATAAGCAATAAGGTTTGTGTCAAACAAAGGTCACCCCCGCCTCACTTCCAATACAACTGTTAAATGAGCTATTGTTCCCGGTTACAAATCTTCGAGAGGTACGTTTCCTATTAAAACCATTTGTTTCTAGAAATTTTTGTTTAAAGCTAGTACCTTTTTTGGTCAGCAGGCAGTAGGAGGTGAAGTAAGAGACCATGCGACTCATCCAATTAACGTACGCGAACAACTGTTGGAAGAGCAAACCACAGAACAGGGCTTCGGAGGTCATGTCAATGGCGTTCCACAGTATCCAAATGGGTTGATGGAACTGATGGAAGCTGGAATGTCTCAAGGTGAAGTGCAGGAGCTGCCACAGCAGTCAGTGGGACATAGGCTCTATACAGCAGGGATGAGGCAAGCACGTGGGGGAGTTATTATCGCTCCAAGGATGTTGATGGGGATGAGCTTGGGGCCAATGCAGGAGATCCCCTTGTACCACCGGCAGCTTGCTAGAGAGAGCAGGCAAGACGCAGAGCGAAGAGCCCAGTATCTGAATGGTGTGCACCCAAGAGGGGGCTTCGGGTCTGCAGGAGACGATGAACCATTGGCTCGGGATATGTATCGTGGGTCAAATCTCGAGATAGGTGGAGAAAGGTACCCAATCCAGGAAACAAACACTACTGGGCCAGTTGGGTATACCTTCACGTGTAGTGCAGCCCAACAGCACCCTATAAATAGGTAGGTGCTACGTAGCTAACGCGACAGCCCTGTTCAACCACTACGGGAATTTGGGCTATGCGTGCTTTTTGTTTACTTTCATAATAGCAGGGGATTGGTATTTTTATAAGTAAAGGTTTTCCCTTGTTACTATTTTCGCCTCAAGCCACCAAAATAATGATCGACATTATATGATGGTGATGATGATGATGAGGAGATATTAATGATGACGGTCAATCTCCAAAATCTAAGCACAGACATCCGACCGCCCTCCAATGGTGTAAAGTAATGGACTTTCGACTCAGTTAACCTGTTTCAGACCGTTAGCTTGGTCGTGCAAGCAATCATCAGCTGTTGCTTTTATTCTCCCTGGCAATGCTCTCCGATGAGAAGCTCTCTTCAAACAAGCTCCTTCTCCAAGAACGTACACAGAATTTTACATCCTTACACACTTTGCAATGAACACCACATGTGCAAAAATATCTCTAATTGTTCCACAAGCGAATTATTTGGCAAAAATAAAGAAGTAGTGTAATCATTTATTAAGGTAACTTTTCATTTAATCAGACAGTCTGGAAAATGAAACGAACAAATACCTTACCCGACGGCATGCAAACGATCATATTTATTGTTTAAACTTGTGCCACCGAATACGTGAAAATACGAAAATCTAACTCTTAAGTGTTAAACAAGTTAATACACACGTGAGTAATGAAAGCTATTTTTACGAGAAAGAAAAGAGGCTCTGTGATTTGAAGCTTCTCGCTACATTTTTTGGTTCAGGTGATTGATGACCCACTTAACTTTCAGGTCAAGTCCACCCGAGCCTCCTTTAACTGAAGGGCGTGTGTGTAATGGGACCTACACTTGGCGTATCTTAGACTTCCCCCGCCTCCTTCAGGATGCATGCGATAGGAAGATAGCATCATTAGAGAGTCCTCCCATTCACACCCAGCTGGACGGATACAAGTTCTGCATGCGTATCTACCCGAACGGCATAAATGAGGGAACTAGAAGATACTTGGCGTTGTGTGTTCGCTTGATGCCGGGAGAGCATGATGACCTCCTGGATTGGCCCTTTACCGGACGAATCTCCCTCTCGATTCTGGATGTAAGCACAAGGGATGCAGCATTCCGTAATCACATCAGTGGCACTTTTCTGGCAAAACCAAACCTGGCATCGTTTCAGAAACCCAGAGCCGCAGACGTCGTCAACTTGTATGGCTATCAAAATTTTGCTCCGATTCAGTTGGTCTGCTCACCGCAGTACATGAAGGATAATGGTACAGTTATGGTAAAGATTGAGATCAGGCGTTAAATCATCGAATCCCACTGAATTACCCTTAATAAAATTTTGTTAACACCTAGATATAAAAAAGCGGCATAAAAACGATTAAGGAAGAGCTTTAAGAAAACATTTATAACTGTTCAAAGTAGGATTAACATTACACGAGCAGACATTTTAAATGGCAATGTAGGAGTTTAGCCATTAATGAATCCGGCTTTCTATTGGTGTGAGATTTAAAACCTGGTCTTGATGAAACTAAGAGCGCTTACTGCAAGGTCCCTACTGACCTACCCTGGCAGTCAGAGTTATTACATTTCTTCAGTTGTGGTAAGGTGTGTGACAGTATGATAGAACAAATTTTGAATAATGCTAACAATTTACAAGGATGATTCTTAGAACATTTTTTTTATGGGAGAGTTTTTCTTGTTCGTTTTTCATGCGGTAAACTTAATTCCTTTACTTTGTTATAAACATACAAAATGTATAACGATTTGGACACCTTAAATAAAAAAAAAAGGTTCTTCATTTTTTGGCCATTCACGATATGACTAAAATAAAGGCGATTTGTTTTAAAATAGCTGAAGAAATTTTCATTCGTGCAATTTTGGTCATACTATTTTAATAGCGTTTATCTTGGATTGCGTGAGTTTTCTCCCCGGCTTGGGTTGAACTTTAGATCATTGAGGTCTAAAAGCACAAATTTCGTTGTGATAGAGATTGCAATGGAATGAAGGGATCCTATTTTTTCTAGATGACGTAAAAAGCGTTATACCTTTCTAGCATACGTCAAGGGATTCGCCATATTCTATTTTAAAGTATGTTTACAACCATTATCCTTGAGACGTATAGCAGCACATTATATCAGGAGAAACGTATTATAGCAATCCATAATATCTATCCGTCATTTGTGTTGTATGGAATTCCTATGTATCTCCTGTCCAGATTGCAATCTTTTAAAAATGTTGCAGCTAGAATAATCAAGTTTACAAGGAAAAATGATCATATAACTCTTGGGTTATATGTTCAAAACCCGTTTGAAAACTTTTAAATAATGATTTTTGTATTTCTTCTTTTAAAAGTAAATAACCTGTTTTTTGATAACTTAGTTTTTGACTTTTTTTCTTTCCTTCTTTTTTGCATTTTTTATTGTAAAGCGCCATGAATAATTATTGATTTGGCGCTATATAAGTCTATATTGTTATTGTTTTGTTTGTTGTATTGTTATTAGCCGTCGGTACGTACGTATACATTAGGATTAATTAGTTATTTTCCAAGAACGCTGGATGCATTGCTTTGCCTTCGTTAGGTAAAAAAGTTAGAGCTACTATGATGTTAGAGACATTTAGTTGTAACTTGTCATTAATGCATAAACCTTTAGGATTGTAATCGGAGTCTGCCGCATTGTATCACCACATAGTGGGTGAAGGCGGAATTGTGCCTGTATATATAAGCTTCTTTGTATTATTTACTTGTTTTCCTTTACCGAAAGCTTGTCAATTTATCTAAGGGATTCAGAATGGTACATATCTATTAACAAGAAAGTGTAATTTTTACACCTTATTTCATAGTTTTAATGATAATTGTTGCTTGTTTACAGTGGTATAAAGCAAAGAAAAAAAATAATAAAACGATCAACTCAAATACTGTTTGTAGTCCATACACATACTGAAGGATTGCATGTGGCCGTGTTCGTGGATAGGAACAATAAGATTTTTCTTCGCTGGGAGTTAACTGCCATTTTCAGGCAAACCATGTGAGCAAATCGTCTTTTGTTTTGTCCACGACCATGGCGGCAATGCGATCCACCTATACCCAAATGTTTGTTTCACGGTGACAATGACTTTAATGGCCTAATGGTTAGTACCTTCATTCTTTTCCTTTTCCTTTTTTTTTTTTTTTTTTTTTTTTACCAGCTACAGTGTTGCGAGACGTTTGTTTGACTGACTATTTTAGCTAAGAATCATTAAAAAAATGGGACGAGATTAGAAAATAAAACTCCAAGAGAAATGATAAACATGGACCGAAAAAAAATGAGTTCAAAGGACTGCTCTGAAGTTAGCAGTGTTTAGCTTTAATAAGCTTAAGTTAAACGGCGTGTCAAAACTGCAAGAAAACAATCAGTCTTGCAAAACAGCAAACTAGCAAACTTTTGTTAACAAAATTGCATGAATATACTTGCCTCTTTTGAGAATAACCAGTCATTTTATTCCATTGCTGATTTTTCCGTTCGTGGGCTTGCTATATTATGTAAACTATATCGGTATGTCCTCAATCAAACAGCTCGAAAAATACATAAACGATATCAAAAACGTTCCTTGTCACTAGAAACCCATTTGTGTCCTCATCTTGTTTTCTCGTTTGAATGATATGTCCAGAAATGCATGCTGAAGAAGATTACTGAACTGTATGATAGGCATCACAAGGTGTCCCATACTCTTAATTCTTACTAAAACAAATAGTTCTTTCAAACATAAAGTCATATGAAAATAACGACAAGGCCTGTCTTATTTGAAGTACACAGATTCGGGGCTAGGTGCATTTCTGGACATAAGTGTAGAATCAAGCGAATGTATATAAGTATACTATTAATAGATTATAAAAAGTTCGCCATCTAACTCAGTGAGGGGACGTAAAGTGAGTGAAACAAATGTGTGAGAAAATTGCTTCTCTCGACAGAAACAACGTGTGTCGCTCGCATTTCGCGCAATTGCGCGATTTTCACGAGCACTCACGAGCGTCTCTCGCTCAAGATCTATTCTTCAAAGTAATATTAAGAGACTATTCTCAGTCGAAAAGGCTGTTAACATTTCTGCCCTTAATGTTAGTATCCTCAACAAAACTCTTTTAATCAAAACCATTTTCGGTGATCAAAACTTGCAATCTGTGTTCACACGCTGTTGAATTTAACACTTCCTTGACCATCTTCCACTAAACTGGTTTAGGCTATTAAAGGGTTGTTTCTTGTGATCAAGATGTACAGACTACTAAACTGGGCAACCTTTTGACCTTCACTATTCTTCATACACCTTTTCTAAGCTTTACCTCGTTCAGTTGGTGAAAGCTATCAGTCATATAACAGTGGTTCCCGAATAGCAAGCAGAGAAAAACAAAGGCATGATCGACATTTCCTTTGGTTTTAGTTCTGTGTTCTCGTTAAATTTGATTTCCAACGCAACAAATGAAATGTTTTACACATCAATATGCTTTGCGCTGATACAACGCTCTGATAGCAAATAATTCAAGGCTTTTTGGAAATTTGAAGTGCTTGCTTTTTTTGCCTGCGCCTTGAAATTACATACAAGGCTTGTGTGAATGCTTTTCTACAGAAAATGCCTAAGTTCAGTGTTCTCCTCCGTCTACGAGTAAGATCATACCTTTGGTCTTCTACAGAGGGTATTGATGTACACTCGATTGGAAAAACGTTGTTCCCGTTGCATGGTTTGAATAGGGAACTTACGCAATAACAACGGCGACAGCAACGAAAACGTCACTTGAAAATATAACTTCACTTATTTGTGCTACTTTGCGATTATTTTCACGCACGCAACCTGAGAAAAAACGGCGAACAAACCAAAAACTAAATTGGTGGGAGTGGCGTTCAAATTAACAAAGAGAAAGAAAAATTTACCGTCGTATGCTCCACAAAACCTTGACTTTGGTCATTTTGTTGTTGTTTTGCAGAGGACGGCCAAGAAAGGTACGCGGGCAAAATAATACGCGCACAGAGCGATACGGGGGCTTCACTTATTCACTTTGTCTCAAACCTGAACGCACTGAAAACCACTGGATCAATATTGTGAAAGAAACTTCAATGGAATGTAGCTTTGAAAGAGATCAGTTGAGCCCAGACGCCGGAAACAAGTGTGCAACCACAATTTTTAATAACACAGTAAAATACAATACAATATAATACAATACAACAGGTAGTGCACAACCGGTGCCTTATAAATTAAGCTGCTCGTTTTGTGTTATTGGCCAATCGAGAAAAATGCATCACAGAAGAAAGTCTCGGGTGTAACAGCTCCGGGGCAGTACTAAGTCGGCTCTGAGTATAGAACCAAACGAAAAATTCTTTTGGTGACGTTATTGTCCTCTTTTTCACGGTTTTTCAGTCAGTAAAAATGGGGTGCTTTAGATTTGTCTATATTATAGAAAGAAAATTACACGGTTGCATGAAGATATGAATTTTATTCTCTCGTGTTAAAAATAATATTTTACTTACTTGCTCAAGTTCTTCGTAAAATATTGTTTTTACCACTCGAAAATAAAATTCATATCTTCGCGTTGCGTGTAACATCAGGGGCACCCAACGAATCGTTTTGGTAAATTATCTGTTCGGAATGCCCTTAATCCCCTACACTTTTCTAAAAGTTTTAAAAAAATTGGTTTCGGGTACCGAGGAACGGTCAGCTATGATTTTCTGAAAGGAAATAAGACCTAAGGTTTTCGAACCCTAGTAATTTCGAACAGACTCGAGTTCCCATAGAATAAGCGAACAGATAAAAATATTATATCGCAGCCTGAAATGAACCTTCAGTGAGAACTTTAAAGGCACTCCAGAGGGAGATGAAAGGTACGCAGTTTTTGTTTTACGCTTTTTTTTTTTTATATAATTTTCCGCTAACATCTGCAAAAACGCAGGTATGCGACATCGAAAAACTTTAGCCTTTAACGGCTGTAAATAGGTTGTTTCGACTGAACTCATCAGCCAGTCTGCGAAAATCGTGACGCAATTCTGGCAAAGTAAATCATACTTGAGAAGGCTCCATCATACTGATTTAATGGCTGTCGTCTGGTGAAGTTGCTATACTGCTATACCCACCTTTAGTTTTAGGACAGAAGAAATACAAAGTATTACTCCTGAAAAATAAATACAATTAGAAAGTTTTGAGACAACGAATTATACTTTGCGTTTACTCTTTACTGCATAATCCTATTATTTCTTTTTTTTTCTTCCAAGAGAATAACTACACAGTTGGAAGCAATGTAGATTAATTTTCTTTAGACCACTATATCTAGTGGTGATGGTGTTCAATACAATAGTCATAACCCAAACACATGACCTATTTACCAAACGCGGCTAGTCCGCGCAGACTGTTAATCTCTTTTCGGTAATTTCTTTCATAGCCAAAAGTAATTGACGATTTATACACACCTAGATTAATGTAACGTGAATTTTATTAGAACGCCTACAAGTTGTTATATTACTGACTAACACTCAGCTCAATTGTAAGGCATGCATCGAAGTTACTCTGGATAGCATAAGAATTCCCGCACAGCTTCAAAATGAATATAAACAGTTAGACAATTTATTCATATGCTCAAGGCACACTCTTCGTGATTTTTTTTGTGCATGGATTATGGCTGTAACAAAATAATAAAAAGAAAGAGCATTTGCAGCATGCCTAATAAAGCAATTCCTTTGAAAACAATAAATAAATAAATAAATAAATAAATAAAAATGACGTTGGGCGAAAAATTAAACAATTGACAGCTGCAGAAAATATGGAATGCAAATGTTAACCATAACTCCATGTCAAATTTTGCATAAAGCCGTATTAGTCTGCAATTAATCTGAATATATACTGTGAAAATGTTATAATAAAAAAAAAATAAATAAATAAATAAATAGTAAAACCAGTAAGGAGTAGGTGAAATTATAATTATCAGTTTAATTAAGCAACCACGTACAGTATGTAAAACACGGGTGTATAAATGCCTTTAGGGTCGATTAAACTGTACTCATTGTGAGTCTCATGAAATGTTATAACTCAATAACAAATTGCTTGTCAAAATCGTTTGATCCTACTCGTTCAATAACAAACAACAATTGCAATCGTTTACGTTTGTGAGCGTGGAGAGATTTCAGATTTTAAGACAACCTATCGTCTTGACGACAGTGCAAATTTTGAAACAAAACAAATGCTCACTTACTTGTTTGAAGCGGCGAACACTCCCTCGCAAGTCTGACTGATTAACATAAGAAGTGTGTTAAAAGTTAGCAGTGTTACGCTATCGGAGGAAATATTATTTTTGTAAATAATGTTAGTATGGTAAGCAATGTTAGTGTTGTAAATCATATGTGGTGCTTAAATAAAGGACTGAAAGGAAGAAAAAAAAAGTCTGGCTAATTTGAAACCTTCATTCACTCGTCGCAACATTTTTTTTCACCAAGAAGATATTGATTCAACTCAACTTAGCGGTTCTGTTCGATTCAGTGATCTAGCCGACGTTTTAAGGCATATTCATCATAAGCAAAGCAGCTAAAAATAAGTGAGTTCCGGTTTCGTTCACCACCAGTGGGCTCTAGCTCGACGATAAGAATCATCCGAGATTTTGATTTGCGCATAATCCCGATTTTGAACACTTCCCTTCGCTTTTTTGGCAATTAGCATGATTAAGGTCTTAATAAGCTGCGGTTTATTTGAGAGAAATAATATTACTTGTTATGCTGTATCACAAGAATCAGTAAAACAACAGCTATACTGTGAAACGATAAAGATCCATCGTTTCGTCTAGACAACATTATTTGTCATGAACGTGCATACATTTAGTTGAGGAATTCTTGGTAGCGCCGAACCAATGAAAAGCTTAGGCATTTTTTTTTTTTTTTTTTTTTTTTTTTTCGCTTTTAGCAAAACCTTTCGGCTTTCGGGCAAAAAAAAGGCGAAAACACCTGTTCTTCCCGCTAGTCATGAATTAATAAAAAGGTAACTTCAGTCAAAACACCTACTTCGTTGCCAAGTTGATCGAGTGTTTCCTAGCAAAACTACACTGAATCCAAATACAAATCATGACGTGTGATTCAAACTTATCTCCCACGAACGTGAACATTTGCTTAAATTTGCGTCCAGTCTAGCGCGGCCAAAATTTTTCAGTATTGCGCAAGCGCAAGAGGTTAGATGACGACAAATAACATGGCACCGATGACGGCAGGGAGAGTTAAGAGGGAGATCATAGCACCAAAACGATACGCGGAATAAGTCTTTTCATCAGAGCTTTACCGAAAAAAGACGAGTAAAAACAACCGACCGTAAACTAATACTTTATCCTGTGGTTGTAACAGACGTGGACAATGTCGGGAAGCGAAGTTGCGTTGGCTACAGTGAACGCTACGACGAGTGGCGGGCGTGTGAATCTGAAAACAACAATCTTTTCCAGCGGATGGAACTTCGTGTTCGTTTCTTCCCTCGTAAATCCTAATTTTCCTTTTCAATAATGTATTTGTCAAGCTCTTGATAACATGTTTTCACCTCATATTAAAGTTTGGTCACGCCATTTGTTTATGATCCTTTTGACACCGAAACCCCCACTTTTCTTCTTGACTCTTTTGAGCTCGGCAAACAGACACCCAATCTTTTTTTCGAAAGGCATCAGTTATGATTCGGTTGTTCACAATAACACTGCGAATGCCCGTTTCTTGAAAGATTTTTCCCGCGATTGCAGCAAAGGCAGACTCGCCACTACCCTCTTCATTCAATTTTGGCAATTGTGTAGAGGAGATAGATGAAAGTTGGATAAAGACAACCGGGATAAGATATATGCGAGACTATTAGCAATGAAAACCTTAGGAACCTATCTTTCAAACGATAGAGACAAAAATAACAATTTGAATTTTTATCTAAAAATTCAAAGGATGGAAACTAAATTAAATATCTGGTTGTCTCGCGACCTTACACTTATGGGAAGAACCCTGCTTGCTAAAACTCTAGGAGTCTCTAAATTGGTGTATGCAGCCTCGATGTTGACTGTTCCTCAAGAAGTTATTAAAAGAGTCCAAACCAAGCTCTTTAATTTTTTATGGAAAAACAAAAAAGATAAAATAAAAAGGGAAGTTCTTTTTCAAGAAACAAGTAAAGGTGGCCTGAACTTTCCAAATTTTGCAACGACAGTTAAAGCACTCCGCTTGAGTTGGATTGGTAGACTGCTTAACAGTCCAACTACCGATGCATGGACAGCTATTCCAAATGCTTTTTTTGAAAAATATGGAGGTCTTAACTTCTTGCTCAAGTGTAATTATCATATAAAGAAACTAGACAAAAATTTACCGTCTTTCTACTTAGAAATGCTAGAGTACTTTAAGGAATTACGTCTAAATCGCCAAGATAAATACAAAAGTGACCTTGTTTTATGGAACAATCAAGACATAACTATTGAAGGTAAATCGCTGTTCTGGAAAAGTTGGACCGAAAATGGAATTTACTACATTCAAGACATTCTGAATGAAAATGGAAAATTCCTAACTTATGAAGAATTTAATCGCAAGTACAAAATAAAAATTAATTTTCTAAACTATTTTCAAATCCTGGCATCAATTCCAGCAAACCTCAATACAATACAATACAATACAATATTTATTTCGCCATATACACAACATTTACAGATGGGAAGAAAAAATGAAGAAAAAAATTGAAGAAAGAAAATAAATGGCGAGGAAACCTGAAAGAAACCACGAAGCTTATAACAAGTCAGGCTTCCTCACTTAACTAATCTTATATTAGAATTACAATATGGACTTATGGTAAATTACCTTTGACCGCGCACACGTACACACACACATGTTAAGTAAGTTAGTTAAGAATTACAGCCTTACAGAAGTTAATACCTAGAAAGAAGAAATTCTTTAAGCTTTCTTTTAAAAGAAGCGGAGGAGGGAGAACTAGTTATGTCAGAAGTTAGCGAATTATAAAAGTTTGGACCTTGAAAAGTTTGGACCTCAAATCAAAGGCAGCTTCTACACCCAGACCTATGAACTTTATTCTCGATGATTGTGATACATTTGACTTATCTAGGGACAAATCGATTAAACTTTCAAAAATGAAATGTAAAGACTATTATCATCTCTTTCAAGAAAAAGCAGAAGTTACACCAACAGCCATAAAAACTTGGGCCAGACAATACCCCGATATAGAATGTAAATGGCAAAAATTATTCCAAAATATACCTCGCCTCTCTACTAACAACAAACTGAGACAATTCTCCTTTAAAATGTTACACCGTATTTTAGTGACCAAAAAAGAGCTCAAACGATTTAAAATAGTAGATAATGAGGAGTGTTTTTTCTGTAATTCAGCTGATTCCTTGGAACATGCATTTCTGGAGTGCCCTGCAGGCCAAAAACTCTTTCAAGAAGCCTTAACATGGTTTAATAATAAGCACAAAGTAAATTTTACTCCATCTAAACAACGGTACCTATTTAAAGACTATGATCCACCCCCGAGTACTAACTCAAAATTAATGCGGAAATTCCAGATCCTTACTGTACAAACTCAGAAATATTACTACTCATGTAAAATGTTAGAAAAACCTCCAAATATTCTAGAATTGAAGTCAGCGCTAATCTTACAATGGAAAGTTGAAAAATGGGAAATTTAAAATTAATTTAAATTAACGAAAATGCGCAATTTTTTTTTTTTTTTTTTTTAGTAGCGTGTAACCCGCAGTTTGTAAGTAATCTAGTTACTGTTATGTTTAAGGCTATCTGTATTAAATTGTAAGTAGAGTCCTGTTTTGTTCAGTAGCGTAAGTAACCAGTAAGCATGTATTGTAGGTAGAATACTGTATTGTCTAGTGATATATTTAGCCCGTACTGTAAGTAATGTAAGTAATGTGATTTTGCAAACAATAAAAAAAAAAAAAAAAAAAAAAAAAATTAGCAATGAAAATTTAATTCATTATTTCGTGTCCGAAAAAAATCGAGACAGTTGAGTTATTTAAGTTCTTATAAATAGCTTACTTGTTGATACTGCATGTAAAGAAAGGTGGCGGATGGCTCGCAAATCCATTATTTTGATCGTCCGATCCATCTCCCACAGTATTCCCGGATCCGCAGAACGAAAATAATAGGAACAGCAGAAGTCCTCCAACTTTAACAGCGATTTGACCCAACCAAAATAGTCGAAAACAAGCCGAATTATATACCAAAATAAAGGAAATTTTTCGATCTATCCGAATTTGTCGGTACAATCGAGATCCGAGCATGCGTAGAAGAGTACTGATTCATTGTTTTCACACTGGCGTGAAATGACCTTTGATCGTCTTTAAATATTGCGCAAACTTGATTTGTAAACTTGGATTTTGACCCCTTAAATCTTAAGACTTTGGCTTTTCAAAACGTGTTATACAATGGCTTTAATATTTATTTTTTTTTAATTCGTTGGTAAAACTGATCGCCGTCAAAATGTTTTTGAGTTGTCACAAATCTTAGATGTTCTTGAGTCCGACATTGGTGGGGGCGTGATCGCCGGAACTTGATATAAGCTTTTGTTAACACTAAGTTTAATATTAAAGATTGTTTTTTTTTTTTTTTTTTTTTTTTTTTGGTTTGGTTTTTTTTTTTTTTTTTTAAGTTGTGTGAAAGTTGTTTCAAGCCAACCGCGCCTTGACCAATGAGATTTATTGACCTCGCATGAATAAGTTAACCATAAAGGTGAACGATAAACGGATATGCTAAAGAATCATTGCATCGGTGGCGAGCGGAGGTTGAAGAAAAGACAATATCTGCCTCCTTTTCAGGTTGCTTTCATTTCTAACAAGATGATGGATAGAAGCCACCACCTGTATATCTGTAGTGAGCCTGTTACGTGCGTCTTCAGGCGGCTCGTTCCTGTTTCATTACTATTGTTATTATTTTTTGTTATTTTTTTTAGTTATTTATTTTAGTTAATTTATTTAGAATTACTGCATACCAGAATTTGTCGACTACATCGCATAACCCTAACCAAGTTGCAATTTCATCTCTGCCACGTGCTTAGTCCAGAACAGCCTTCAGTTGAATAATTAACGAAGAAGACTCGTCACGCAATCCTGGCAAAATAAATCATACAGTACTTGATAAGGCTCTATCATATTCAATAGCTGTTGTCTGGTTAAAGCCTATTTCTGTATCCACTTTTAGTTTTAAGATGACGTTGTGAATATAGTCAACAGTAAAACACAAATACATATCTAGTAGTGATTGTGCTCAATACAAATATTATCATAACCAAAATACGTGACCTTTTTTACCAAACGTGGCTAGTCAACGACTACGGCTGCCAATCAGTTTTCGGTAATTTCATTCAGACAGTCAAAGTCATTCAGTGAGCAAGAAAATATATAAGCATACTAGTAATAGACTACGAGAAAAGTCCGCCATGTCTCTTAGGGCCGAAACGTAAGGTGAGTGAAACAAACATGCGACGAGAAAATTGCTCCTCTACAGAAAAGACGTGTGTCGCTCGCTTTTCGCGCAATTGCGCGATTTTAACAAACTCTCACGAGCGTCTCTCGCTCTTTCATTCAAAGTAATATTAAGAGGCTATTCTCAGTCGAAAAGGCTGTTAACATTTCTGCCCTTTATGTTAGTATACTCCACAAAACTCTTTTGATCAAAACCAATTCCGGTGATCAAAACTCCCAATCTGTGTTCACATGCTGTTGAATTTAGTAGCCGTCCTTCACCGTCTTCCACTAAAATGGTTTACGCCATTAAAGGGTTGTTTCTTGCGATCAAGGTGTACAGACCACTAAACTGAGCATCCTTCTGACCATCATTATCTTTCGTACACCTTTTTTATGCCTTACCTCGTTCAGTTGGTGAAAGCTATCAATTATATGTCAGTGGTTCCTTAATAGTAACCAGAGAAAAAAGGGCTGATCGACATTTCGTTTGGTTTTAGTTCTGTGTTCTCGTTAATTTTGATTTCCAGTGCAACGAATGAAAGGTTTTACGCATCCATGTGTTTTGCGCTGAAACAACGCCCCAATAAATAGCAAATAAAATAAGGCTTTCTGGAAATTTGAAGTGCTTGCTTTTTTTGACTGGACCTTGAAATGGCACAAAAGGCTTGTGTGAATGTTTTTCTACAGAAAATGTTTACGTTCAGTGTTCGTCCTTGGTCAATAAGTAAGATCATACCCAGCTTTGGTCTTCTGCAGAGGGTATTGATGTACACGCGATTGGAAAAACGTTGTCCCTGTTGCAAGGTCTGAATAGGGAACTAATTAACAATTATCCTGCGAAATCGCGCGGAATATCGCCCGATACTTAGCCGACGAAGGCCGTAGGCCGAGTTGGCTAAAATCAGGCGATATTCCGCAAGATTGAGCAGGATAATTTTGTTTATTATTCAACACATTGATAATAAAGCACAGGTTTATAGCAGAAAAGCGAAGGCGGTCTTTATTAAAAAAAAAAAAGAAAGAAAGAAAGAAAGAAATTTGTAACATTTTCCCGCGCGCAGACCGGCACGTATGAAAGCGGCAGCTTCGTTTAAGTTTGATTGAAATTGAGAGCGTTTTGCAACAAAGTTAAAAAATTTAGTACTCGTCTTGTGCGCCAATCGCTCCGGCAAAGTTTTCTACAATTTTCTAGCCTGAAAAGCTAAAACCAAACAGTATTTTGAAGCTGTGAAGGATTTGTTGTGTCAGCTGGGCCGAGCTGAAAGACTGGAAAAGCTTTTCAACGATTTCTCGGGTGAGTGTTTCTTTGTTTACTGCGCAAGCAATTTCACGATCTTTCTTTTTGTTTTGACAAACGCATCTAGTGCCTTGTTGCTTGCAAGAACTCTGGATCTTTTATGAAACTAAACGGTTTTTCAAGCGGCTCTAGATCTGATGTTTCTGAGAATAATTACTTTGAATTGTACTCCGTCTATCTTTTTGTCTGCCGGAAAGCCAAAATTTCTCGAGGCCCTTCAGTGCGAGCTGGGATTTTCCCTTGTGGTTTTCTCAATCTCTTCAAGACGAGTCGAGATCTCTGTTTAACGGTTGCGAGAACCAATCTAAGGAAATACATCTACTGTTTGTAATTTCTGAGCCCTAGAATACGGAACAAGCCAAAAGTGTAGCGAAAACTATACTTAAACGTTTTTGCTGAACTGTAATTTGCCAGTTCATAAATTAAATAGAAAGGTAAGCAGTAAAAGATTTTGTACTAACCATTACAATTCTTAACAGCAAGCTTGGTTGTCTTTGTTGCGTTCAGAATAAAACAGCGTCACTTATAGTTAAGTGTTCTTGCGAGGTCGTTACTTTTTGAAAGCGCTCTGCCATTTTTCTCCCGGACGCAAACGAAAACTACGTATATCGCAGGATATCTGTTGTGTGCGGACGACATATATTGAGCTCGCAATGACCATATTTGGGCAGTGTCACAATGTGTTGAATAATAATACGCAATAACAACGGCGACACCAGCGAAAACGTTACTTGAAAATATAACTTCACTTATTTGTGCTACTTTGCGATTATCTTAACTCACTTAACCTGTGAATAATAGATGTCGTATTGTGAAAGTGTCAATGGCGCATAGTGAAAATACCATGTCATGTTGCATCTCGATACTCCAGCGTCGAGTTGAATTGGGGAACTCTGACGTAAAATGTGAACCGACCATCGCAAACGGAAGTCGAATGGTTATGCTTCATTGTCAACATATATTAAAAGCGATTAATACGAGGGCTTCACTTATTCACTTTGTCCCAAACCTGACAGCACTGAAAACCACTGGATTAATATTGTGGAAAGAAATTTCAACGGAATGCAGCTTACATTCCTTTATTGGAAGAGATCAGTTGAACCCAGACGCCGGAAACAAGTGTGCAGCCGCAACTTTTAATAACATAGTGCAATACAATATAATACAATACAACAGGTAGTGCGTGCACAAACGGTGCTTTATAATGTAAGCTACTCGTTTTGTGTTATTAGCGAATCGAGAAAACTGCACTACAGAAGAAAGTTTCGGGTGTAACAGCTCCGGGGCAGTACTAAGTCGGCTCTGAGAATAGAACCAAAGGAAAAATTCTTTTGATGACGTTATTTTCCTTTTTTCATTTTTTTTTTTTATGAAAACAGTCAGTGAAAAATCGGGAGCGATAGACTTGTCTTTATAATAAAAAGAAAATAACACGGTGACATGAAGATATGAATTTTATTTTCTCGTTTTAAAAGTAACATTTTACTTACTGGCTCTGCTTGTTCGTAAAATATTGTTTTTACCACTCGGAAATAAAATTCATATCTTCGCTTTGCGTGTAATACCCTCTATGTTTGTTTACATTCGAATGTCTGCTTTTTCAATAGTATGTCACGGATAACCAAACACCTATAATATGTCAAAAATAACCCACCAATCACAATAAAAAATAAGTATTCGGGGATTCCCCTAATATGTAATGGTGTAAATAACAGTGTATAAATTTATGCTCCCTGCGGAGACGCATATGGCGGGTAACAGTGACCTAAAACTTAAAAGTCCGGATTTTTTTAGTAATCCAATATTTAACCCAGGATTTCACCTTAAAATTTATTAGTACTCATTTATTTGATATCCAGTTGTATCCGTTCCCAAAGTATCGACAATAACTTATGGCCTTCACTAGATCGTTTAGCTATTTAGTAGCTAAATGCTGGAACGCATCTCAGATTAGACTTACTTCCATCAGTTAATTCTGTACCATACGTACTACTGAATAATTTTAGAATAAAAGAAGTTAAAAAAAAACAAATGATTACTGGGATTTGCGATAAGTTTTATCATCTCCAAAATATTGCATTTGAAATTTGAGTGCCTTGAAGTGACGATCCTCGATTCCACTTCAGACGCACGATGACATTTTTCAGGCCATAAATTTATACTGAATTACTATTACTTTACCGGGAGCTTATCTACCTATATGGGATTCATGCGTGCGAAAAGACATTAAATAAAACTGATGGACCGGTCTTCGCCATTAAATCACCTTGGGAACGCTTTTCTGAAATTATAAATGAAACGCCTAAACCAGCTGTGAGTGGCTGTTTTGATACCATTTCTAAATCTTTTAAAACATATATTTTACATTTGATCGCGGGCAATCATAAACAAGATCTTTACGAGCACAAATACTGGCTTTTTAGCCTGGAGGGCCCAAATCCTGAATTCCCCTCCCCCCGCCCTCTCCACGCATGTCATATGGGAGTTTGTGACCTTTCATGTATTGTTGAATTATCCGGAATTTTCTTTTACTGCAGGCAAATACAAAAGATATTTACGAATAATTCCGCTACGCTCCTTGAAGACGGAATAATTGAAAAATTTCTTGCCGCACGCGGTTCGCGTCAGCTTACGGGAATATAATAGGCCATTTCCGAGTTGCTGTGAACCTCACTATGAAAGCGAGGCTAAGTGCAAAACTTTTCATTTGAAAATTAGTTTTGTTTGCATCATAACAAAACTTTGCACTTAGCCTCACTTTTATAATGAGGTTCAAAGGAACTCGGTAATGGTCTATTGTTGACCATTGTTAATTATCAGCGACGTAATTACCACTTTCTGATTCTTTTTCCCGTAAAAAAAAGCCACACTTAAAGAAATAACAAAGAGATTTAACGATCACAGTTGCCTTTCAACACCATTTAGGAATACTTGTACTGTTAATATCGGTGGAACAAAATTTGCATATCCGTGGTTGCGGTAAAATTGCAGGACTCCGATTTCATGTTTCCATGTGAACGGTCACTTGACCAATAGGATTATAGTATGTTTAGTGCGACAGTGTATGCACATAAAACATTTATAAAGGGGAGACAATCAACATAAAGCTACAACCTTCGTATCAATGGCGAATGGAACTTGTCTCGCAGCACTTTATCTCGAACTAAACAAAAATAATAATAATATCTGCCTCCTTTTCTGGTTGCTTTCTCACAAGATGTCGAATAGAAGCCACCACCTGTTTACCTTTAGTGGGTCTAGATCTGTTGCGTGCGTCTTCAGGTAAGAAAATTTCTATTAATAAAAGCTATAACTTGGACATGATTTTGGCCTTATTCCATTGCCCAATTTATGAAAATGGGGAAAAAAGAGGTGGGACTTAAAATTATACAATCGACAGCTTTAGGAAAATGGAGTGGAATGTTAGCATCATTTCACGTCAAATTCCAGTACATATCATCGACCTTAATAATCTGCAATCTGAATATATACCGTGAAATTGTGCAAATCAAATTCAAGAATTAATCTTCTAATCATAATAAATGGTACAACAGGTAGTAAATGGAATTAAATATCGAAACGATCATAAACAGCAATAAGAACAAGCGCGTAATGCATTTTGGACACTGTCAGACTGAACTCATTGTTAGCCTCACAAAATGTTGCAACTCAATATTTAATTGCTTGCCAAAATCTGTCGATCACGCTCTTTCATGAACAACCTACAACTGCAACGTTCACATTTGCGAACAGAGCTGATTACACACTACAAGTTTTAAGATAGTTTAGTCTTAACGTCAGTGAAAATCTTTAAACAAAGCAATTTCGAACACTCACATACTTGTTTGAAGGTTGTGGCTTCCTCGGAAAAAAATCTGTATTGTCGAAAGTCTCATTCGTCACGACACATCTTTAAGCCTAATGTAATGCATTTCTCATGAAGAAGCGAGCCCATCGTTAAAAATGACCTTTACCATTCCGTTCAATTCAACGAGACAATGGTAACGTTTAAGGTGTATTCATTACACTACAACTCACCAGAAATCAGCCAGTTTTTGGCGGGTTTGCCATCTGCAATTCACTAATCATGATCGTCTCCAATTGTCTCTCATCGAATATCATTATCGACCTGATCATCCAAAAAACTGCCTTACGCATAATCTCGATTTTGAACACTTCTTTTTCCGATGTTTTCACTGAATATCTTTTTATAATGGTCCTCTAATTAACTGTAGTCGCTAAGAAGGAAATCCTATATTTGTAACGATCCCGTGAACCGGGTTTTCAAAGGTCATGCAGATTATTCAATAAAAACCTCATTTTTCCAGTAACTAGAGCAGAAACGAGCCAAATTAGAATCAGAGCTCTAGTGTTTGGGGATTCTCCTCGAATTAAAAAGTATTAATACGTACAGTGCACTCAATCAACCTTCTATGGGAGTGATCGTTTCCGTTGTTTGGCTAATTCATCTTGTATCTACATTTTTGGTTAAGAGGAGGGGGAGGGAGGAGGGGTGGTTGTAGTGTCACTCCTTGAAAATTTGGTCAGAGTGTGCAGCAAATAGGCTACTTTCCTTACACATTTTCAGACCTATTAAAGCACTAAATTTTAATCAGTACCTCAGAAGTAGGGGGCCGAAAATAGTTCTGCACATTCGACTTGTTCCAGCATTGTCTCCCTTGCAGCCGTTCTGTTTCTCGTCAGGAATTAGAAATTTGAACTTGCATCGAACTTTCTCGTTGCGTGACGATACACAGAACGGCTGCGAGGAAGACTAGTTCCGGCAAAGCTCCTGTCTATTATAATAATTTAAAAATTGTTGTTTCAAAGGTCATTTCGGTGAATCGAATACAGCCAATTGAAGGGCCGCCTCCGCCCCTCCCCCATTTGCCCCTTATAATGTAAGATGGATGATGTTTTGTTGATGCGACCCTATCATCCACGTGAAAAACCAAATCAGTCACGCCGTTAAAAATTGTTGTTTCAAAGGTCATTTCGGTGAATCGAAGACAGCCAATTGAAGCACCGCCTCCGCCCCTTCCCCTTTTGCCCCATCAGGAGCCCATGAGTTGGAGCCTCCATATGTGTTGTACCCTTGAGTCAACCTATTCCTGTAAAAGATTATTTTTAGAATAGGCTTTCCCGCGAAAATGTGTTTCCGAGGAAGTCCGAATAGTGCGTAGTGAGAAAAAAAATGGCAGAGGAAGAGGGAAATTTACTCCTTGTCAGGAGCCCATGTCCGGCTCCTGTCCTTGTTCCCTCACCGTTTTCCTTTAATATTTTACCCGTTCCTACCTTTACGACCGAGGGAAACTGGTTACCAGCTATCAAAAAGTTAATATAAAATAGACTGAAATGACAGAGTTGAAATAACTTATATCCAGCATGTGTCCGGACTGAAGTTTAAGTTACGGCGATTACCCAGTTCGAATAACTATTTAGTTGGATGCTATGGAAAGAATCCTTTTAGAAGAGATTGTAAAATGAGGCGTTCTGACGATGAATTGAATTTTTCTGAGAGAGAAAGGGGTAGTAAGAGCAAAAAGACGTTGAATTTCACCCGCGCCGATGGCGGTGGTACCGAAGGAAACGCAAGTTCGAGTTGCTCGATCAGCGGCTTGATTGGCGATGTCGCCGGCCCGGAAACTGCAAAGGACAAGCTGAAAAGAAAACTCCTGAAGAAATATGACGGGGCTGAGATACTGGAAAGTTGGCTCCGAGAAATTTTAGCCGCAAGTTTAGTTGGCGAGATACTAGATCTTACTTTCGAGCCTCACCGTTTGAGAGCTCAGGTGAAACCGCCACTCCCTGCCGTGTGCTAGTGCTGTATCCATCTAAAAAACACACCTACGACAAGCAGACAGGACCATTCCAGCCTGTTAGACTTATTGTCAATGTTGACAGCTCTTGGAGTTTACAGTGTCCAGTATATGAACATGTGATTATCAAGTCGGGCAAACTACAAGAATCGGTGAATGGCGCTATTGTCGATCTTGGCTTAAAGTATGCCTTTGTCTGGCGAGACAATTGGACACGCCTCAATGTGAAACCAGCTAAGATCATGCAGGTGATTGAAATTATTTTGCAAAACAGTAATTATATATTTTGTAATTTATTGTGTAGAACAAATTCCAGGCCTTTATAAACGACATGTCACATTGCAGTGAATATGTTCTATTTTCCTTTTGATATGTAGCAAAGATACATGATTGCAGCTGTTAAAGACCTTTCAGAAGAGCCTTATCAGGAAAGTGCTCAACCAGTGGCCAGCTATCTACAAGCATGAAATCTGCTTTTTGAGAATGGTCTCTTGAGCCGCCGCACAGTTAACAGCTTAAATAGCCCTGCCATTCAGAATATAAAGAAGGGAATGGATTTCTTTGAGAAATGGTGCCGCAGTCATGAAGAAACTGGTATAATTATTATTTTTAACATATTTTGAGTGCAAACTTTTGAATAAATTACACACACCTGTAGCTTTCAAGGAGCCAGACATAATAGTAAATCAAACAAATTCAAAGGACAAACAGGCGTATTACTTTCTGGTCACTTAAAAGAGTGCTGATGGTATGCCTTCTAATGTGTTTGTTTTTTCTGCGAACGTTTTACACCTCGACTGAATCTTGTATCGAAACGACGTGAAACCGAATGTTTTGTTTTTGTTACTATAAAGACAGTAATGCTCAATATTCTACTTGCGTTTTGTGGCTAATGCGTAAGCTTTTAAGCGAGGTCTGAGCATCTCATCAGCGTCAACAACCTTATTTTGACCTTCCAGATCCCTTTCAATCCTTGCATTCATAAACTCGTTGATGCGAGTATTTGCTAATTTTGACACTAAAACTTTGAAGAGACGAACTAATATTTCCGCGTCAGTGTACTCCAAGTTAGTAAGGGAAACGACGAGCAAACGAAAGTCCATTTCAAGGGTTTCATTGTTTAGAACTGCGTCCTGACACATGCTTAAGAACTTTGATGGATATCGACGAAGGTTACTGTCCGTTGCAAATTCCCGCACTTCGTTGTCAACAGATCGCAGAAAAGTGATCATCTCAGCTCTGGAAAACAGAAGATTTCCCTCATCAAGATTTTTCAGAATTGAGGAAATAGTCGATTTATCCTTCGTAACGAGTTCCTGTAAGATTTCCAACTCCTTCTCCATAACTGGTTGCCGCTGTTTTGGTAAATCTCCCCGTCCTTTTTTTCCAGAAAGAGTCTCCTTCCGCACTTTAATCATACGCTGCAGAGCCGCCCCACAATACCGATACAAAGTATCGTCCGATTCTTTTGAAAGTTCACATCTTCGTAGATTGATACCTTCGCGTGTCGTTTCGCTTTCTGTCTTTCTCAGGCGTACATGTTCATGTATGATCGAATGGACTAACTCCTGCATTACACTCACAACACAATGAACATCATCTTGAGGGCTTGCGTTTAAGTTTAAATTCGCCACTGAATAACCTCTGTAAAATCATTCGCTCCTGTGTTGGCTTGCCGGGATGAAAATTAGCCAAGAATTTCATCCACGACACTGAGAAAGCCGCTTTTTTGTATTTCTCTTTACTGTCGAAAGCTTCTTTGACTAAAGTTGAAAATTTTCGGCAAAACCCAGCGATCAATAGTTTCAAACAAATGCTTCTGAGCGACGTCTAACATATGTTCTACAACCTTTATCCGCGCAGGCTCCAATTTTATTCGTGGATCGTCCAGAAGGGTTGCCCTTACTTCGGCGTCTACTTTATTGGATTCTTCCAAACTAAAAATCCACGAGACCAGTGCTTCCATTTCTTCATCGTTAAGCGTTGAATCTTTGCCTTTCTTTATCCGACTCGTGGATTTCGCTACCGAAGAGCCGCTTCGTTTGCTTCGCTTTTCTTGGCTTGAAGAAGCCGCAAGAGTTTCCTCATTTGGTTCTACTTCCTCGCTGTTATCAGAAGATGTTACTGAGTCGCTAGAAAGCACATAACTTGACGAACTATCATCCGATGACTCCGACAATTCCCTCGCGCTTTCCGCATTGCCAATTATTTTCAGCACGCGAAACAACGTATGTAAATGAGCATGACCGCAACTGGGCCCTGATTGGTTATTACTATTAAGGCATTAAGTTATGACAAATTTTTCCGCGAATGACTATTTCTATAAATAACTTTTCATGGGAAAGGGTTGACTCCAAAGGCTTGTATGGGAGATGAAGGCTCCTACTTATCGGCTACTGCCCCATATATGGAAGATGGAGGATGAAAAACCAAAAAAGGTCCAATCAGTCACGCCGTTGAAAGTCATTAACCAATTGCGACTCTCTATTCCCATCTCCAACGAGTGATTTAAATTTTTGTGCTGTGTGAAACTTTTCAATAATTCGTAGGGTTACGGCAGTGGCTACAAAAATGTGCTCCACCAATTTATCTTCAATGCATAATAACAACATTTGCCTCAGCCGCTGTTTGCCATCACCAGACGAAATCAATAGAGGCCATGGCTGGATCATTTGTAGAGATTGTGCTGCGTTTTCGCACAGGTACGACGTCTTGTGATTCACTACGTCCCTTTTGTTGCGACTAATTCTATTCTTATTGATACTCTCCTTTTCTTATTTAATTGAACATCGAAATGTTTTTATGGTTTCTTCGATTTCGGCGATCAAATTAGTGACAATGATTTATAAATAAAGCCTTAATTGTTTAATATCAGAATTCACGTAAGTTATGAAACTGGTTTACATCTTTCGGACTAAATATGCCTTACGAATCGCGTATGGCGTCACAAAATTATATTTGTATTCAAATATTCAAGTTGTAGTGGTAGTTAGCAATCGCTTCGTTTAGAATTGCTGTACACATGCATGTTGACTGTCTGAGTTAAGAGCTGAGTATAATTTAATTAGGTTTATGTCAAAGCGCTGATAAAAGTTATAATTTTCGTTTGACAAGCATATTTTTCTTCTGCAAAAATAAGGCAGCGAAAGTTGTCCTTGATTTGCCTGGCTATGCTTCATCCGCCGATGCACTAAAGTCACTTGGCTGGCCAACTTTGTAAACAGATATGTGATCACTTTTAAGTATACTGATCCATGGACTACTAGATTGTGACTTCAATATTCTTAGAAACAGTGATATCCATCGCTATAATATCCGGAGAAAGGATGATTTCCATCTTCCAATCGTCCGTACAATCTAGGGAAAGAAAAGAAAGATTTTGACTTCTTGTAATCCCAGTCCTTACCAACAATTGTAATACATTATCTTATTAATTGGAAACACATTGTATTTCATTTTTATATGCTATTATGTGTAATTTAAATAAACCATCATCTATCTATCTATCTATCTATCTATCTATCTATCTATCTATCTATCTATCTATCTATCTATCTATCTATCTATCTATCTATCTATCTATCTATCTATCTATCTATCTATCCATCTATCTATCTATCTCAGACTCATTCACCAGAGTATTAAGGAATTAAACCTTTTATAACAGTCTATCAAAGACATAGACTTGTTTTTAATTTTTATGCAACGTATCAAAAAGCGTGTTTTTAACTAGTTTTTAATTATTATTCCTTATTTTTATTCCTAATTTCTGTCTTTGTTTTTCCTATCTTTTAATAAATATTTGTAATATTATTTTTAAATCATTTGCAAGCTTTAAATATGACCCCTGAAGACGCCTTGCGTCCTTCTACTCAGACATGGAGGAAATTCATTGAATTTTAATAGAAAGACCCAGTATTCTGTTCTTTATTCTGATTAGAACTTTCGTGAATGAAGATACAGAAAATGAGAGGCAAAAAGTTCCAAAAACAAAACTAAATCATTTACATAAGCTTCTGTTTAGACTTTTCATTGCACTAGTATATTAAACAACAGTTGTCTACACTTCTTTAAAATCGGCAGTAAATTTAGAATTTTACTTTTCTTCATTCTAGTCCTCATTGTGAAAATAATTTTATTACAAGGGAATAACTGGTATACAATAGTTCAGGGCAATATTTCTCAGTATAACTGCTGGAAGAATATCATAACACCCCAGTGTGAGTAAACCCGTTCATTTAATCTACCAAAACTCAGACCTCAGAACTTCAGACTGAGAATAATTCCGGTAATTTTCTTTTACTATCAGGAGTATAGAATGTGTATACTGGAAACGATTCAAAACGACAGCTTTATTGGAATGAATACACTATCATTTCTCTCATATTTCTTGATTGACCGCATGATTCTGGGCATCAGTGCCATTTTGGGTGACACTACTAAGTGAAAGTAGCCGTCTCACATTAAATACAGACATGTTCAACGTTTTATCTGCTCAAAAATTAAGCACAGTCGTGGTTAGTTTGCATGGATTGTACCTCATGATTAATTTGTAATGAAATAATTGGCTAAAATAAATCTATAAAATGCTATTTGACCTAAAATGTAGTTTTGATGTCCATTTTATTATGTTTAAGCTGTAAACTAAACCTATTTGTCTCGTTTAGTTTGGTAAAATATATCCTAGTTGAAGGAAGCAAAGCCAATATACGCGGTTTGTGAATACTTTTAGTCGGTTACCAAAGTAAGCAACATTTGTCAAGAATTTACATTCGGATTAAACGTTTAAGTCAACTGTTTAAACTAATATTGCCATGACGAAGATAAAATGAATAAGGGAGGAACGAAGACTCGTTTAGATCTTGTTGTTGTTGTTTGTCTGAAGATAAAATCAGCCTGTGAAATGCATAAGTACAAGCTTGGTACCCTTATAAATGTAGGGCATAGGGAAAGATATATACAAACTTATAGCTTTCTGGAGAAGAGTTTGCCGGAAAATTTCGGAGACAACCTTAAACATCGATCACGCATCGACCGGCTGGTCATTCTATAGCGCACAAGCGTCAGGATGTCATATCCTGATTGAAATTTTGAGTAAGCAAAACATCGATCCTACAAGTTAACTTATATTCAAATTATAACTGTGTGCACTACTGCGTGCAAAGGGGAGGCTGCAGGATTTAGTCTCAATGACAATGCTAATAACATAACTAAGTAAATGAATATTCACATACTTGTTTAAGGAATGCTCCGTTGAAGCTTTGTCCCCTTAGAATCTCCACATTATCCAACTGATCTTCAACTAGAATTTAAACGAATCCAGATAATCATATTTGCTCCGAACAGAAGAGCTTATTGATGAAGCACAACAATTCAGTGATACAGCGATAAACCTCAAGATATGGTGAGACGTCACAATTCAAAGCACGACATCCAGCGAGACACCACGTAGTCAATTTCGTAATATGTCCATTAAGTGAGTCCCATCTTGTCGCTCAAACCGCTTGAATTTCCTTTCCAAGAAATGCCTCTACCTTGCATCTTAACTTGAAGAATCCGAACTTGCCGAGCCGATACATTTCGCAGATAAATCCAACATTTGAACTGTTCCTTTCTTTTTGCTTTGAACCATCGATCCTCAACTCTTGATTCAATCCAACTGAAATGAAAGCTTTGTTGCAAAATGTAGAAGAGTACAACCTTTTCGTCGTCCGCGTCTGACATATTTTCGTCCTCTTTAAACTGCGTTGAAGGCTTCTTTCGTGATACCGCGATGCACGGATCTGGCATGTGATACACGTAATTGATGGTCACAGTTTGTCAAATTGTCTCAATTTCATCCAATGAAAACGCTGTTTTTACAAATAGCAGATGACGCAAAGACCAAGCATTTTAAACCGCAACTCAAAATAACCAGCCAATTAGAATGAGAAATAAAATTCGGGGACTCACCACAGTTCAATTTACAATGCATGCGACAGTATGTGTTTTATTACGATTTTTAGTCACTTCAATACAACAAGGCTCGCATTATTATTCAAACAACAAAATAATATATTAAGAATTATAACTTTCCAGCGAACACTGCATCATCTGCTCCGCTATTTAAGGCATTTTAATTGCTAAACATGTATCAAATAAACGATATTTTAACAGGCACTTTCAGTTATAGCCTAAATTACAAAGCTCTTCCTCCCTAATTCAGTGACCTCTAAATTAATGATAACTATAATGATTTCCATAATACTAGGACTTCAAATAAACAGCACACAATTTTAACATAATAAATTGTAGAATTTGGTCTACAAGAAAAAGAAAATCGATAATTGCAACAATCATTTCGTCGTCCATTGACGGTTCAGTATTTGCCTTTAATAGAGATATAATGAAATTTTATCCTATTCCAAGAAATTGTACATACTGAACCGACTTTCATTGATCTTTTCAAGAACATTTGCTATTTTATCATTTGTTGCAATTTTAAGAGTGCTTTTCTATTTTGACATTTGATACCAGTTATTCCATTAGCTATAATATTAATTAATCTAAAGGGGGACTACTTTGTAAAAGCCCGCATGGTTTATTTCTTTAGTCCCCTCCCCAATGTCATATTAATTAACTATTGCTCAATTTACGTATTTCAAGCCATGGGGAAATAAACCTTATCATCATCATCATCATCATCATCATCATCATCATCACCATCATCATCTAACTGGCCATAAATATCTAGTCAAAAAATGTCGCTTTTCCAACATGTAGTTGGCTGGATGTTGGCCAAAGATGAAAGCTGGGCGAACGACGAGCAACGAAGTCACAAGGAGAAGGGACAAAGGCTAGTTTAGTCAAATGTTCTTGTAGCTTTCAAAACTTACATCAATTTTGCGAAAGGACGATGGCTAGCTAAGCGCAAACGCTATAGCAAGGGGTCCGTTTTCGTATCAGTACCGGTGGTTCGTTCCAGCCTTTTTTTTTTCTTTTTACTGAGATAAGATTCGCAATTTCCTGTTTCAACCATCGAGGTCCCTTTTCGCGTGCTTTGTTCATCCAGAATATACAGCCTGCAAGTGAGGCCGAGCATTCAAGGAATAAACCAACAACCAAACAAACAAGTCAAATTGGAAATAACATTTCTCAAAACCCAACCAACGGCAGCCAGGTCGACTAGTTAGTGATAGCGCGCGAGAGGCCAAGGAGTTGACTAGTTGGTTGGCATGTTAAAAAAAAAAAAACTGCCAGCTAGCAAGAGGCTAGAGGGGTGAATGGGACTTTGAACTTTCGGTGCTTATACGCACGCGAGCAGGTAGAGTCATGAGCGTATTCCATTTTTATGAAACGCTTTCTGTTAAGAAATAACCAATCAGTGGAAATAACAGATTCCCTTACCATAAATGTTAAGTAAAAAAAACAGACACTTGTTGTGTTATTTACAAGTTCAAATAAAGTATGTTTTACTTACTTTAAACAGGGAAAATGATCCAGTTGAAAGATCCCCTATCAACAATGAGCTCGAGCCAGAGACGGAAGTTGGGGTAAGTAGATTTAAACATTTTATACCAACTTGCCCGAACAAAAGGCACATTTTTGTACCATAATTAATTTTAAGCTAAATTGACTGAACAAGTTAACACTCGCTGATCAAAAAATACGAACACTGTGATGTGCTCTCTTCCTATGCGTCAGGTGACTTTTTTATCCTCGACAAAAAAGCCCCATGCAAATATCAATGACTGTGGAAGCCAAAAGCCTGTAGTACTAACAGTAAACTAACGAAAGAGAGATGAAAAAATTTCGGTGAAATTGTGATTGTCCCCACCCTGTAATAATTTGAGTAAAAATGCTCTTTTTTAGCAATCCAAGTTAAATGGAAATATTTTGTTCGCGAGAGATTGACTCCGTAAAAGCTAATAAATCTTGCTTCCCTTTGACGTGTACCAGTGACGTACTGGAGAAAGAAGTTCGTTGTTACCTGCAAAATTATTAATTTTGCGCAGGATCGATTCCAAATGGTCTCAAGCCAGTTTATTGTATCTCTACCATTAAGCTTGATGGCGCATCAAACAGGTTTAACTTACTAGAGCTTCTCCAAACTTTTATTTGGTGCAAGCTTGAGTTTGTACTCAATTTCTTGTGTACTCTCTTTATATATACGGGTAAAAATCTTACCACAATTCTCCCCGGTTCCAAATCTTTGCGAGGTACGTTCCTTACTAAAATCATTTGCTTCTAGAAATTTTTGTTTAAGGCTATTCCCTTTTTTGGTCAGCAGGCAATAGGAGGTGAAGTAAGGGACCAGTCGACTCATCCAATCAACGTACGCGAACAACTGTTGGAAGAGCAAACCACAGAACAGGGCTTGGGAGGTCATAGTAATGGCGTTCCAGAGTATCCAAATGGGTTGATGGAACTGTCTGCATCTGGAATTTCCCACGTTGAAGTACAGGAGATGCTGCAGCAGTCAGCGGGACAAAGGTCCTATACATCAGAGATGAGGCAAGCACGTGGGAGAGTTACTACCACTCCAAGGATGTTGATGGGGTTGAGCTTGGGACCAATGCAGGAAATCCCCTTGTACCACGGGCAGCTGGCTAGAGAGAGCAGGCAAGATGCAGAGCGAAGGGCCCAGCATCTACTTTACAGCCTGCATCTAAATGGATAGCACCAAAGAGGGGGCTTCAGGTCGGCAGGAGACGATGAACCATTGGCTCGAGATGTGTATCGTGGGTCAAATCTGGGGATAGGAGTAGAAAGGTACCCAATCCAGGAAACAAACACTGCCGGGCCAGTGGAGTACAACTTCACGTGTAGTGCAGCCCAACAGAACCCTATAAATAGGTAAGTGCTACGATATTATTGATAAGTAATGCGACAGCCCTGTTCAGCCACTACGGAAATTTGGGTTATGCGTGCCTTTTGTTTATTTTCATAATAGCAGCGGATTGGTATTTTGATAAGTACATGTAAAGGATTTCCCTTGTTACGATTCTCGCCTCAAGCCACCAAAAAAATGATCGTGATTATATGATGGCGAAGATGATGACGACGGTTAATCCCCAAAATCTCAGCCACAAACATCCGACCGCCCTCAACTGGGGTAAAGTAATCGACTTGCGATTCAGTTTAACCCGTTTTATACCGTTAGCTTGGTCGTTCAAGAAATCATCAGCTGTTGCTTTATTCTCCCTGACAATGAGAAACTCTCTTCTAACAAGCTCTTCCTCCAAGAACGTAGACGGAATTTTACATCCTTTATAAACAGCATTCGGCACAAATCTCTCTAATTGTTTTACAAGCGAATTATTTGGCAACAATAAAGAAGTAGTGTAATCATTTATTAAGGTAACTTTTCATTTAATCAGACAGTCTGGAAAATGAAACGAAAAAAAACCTTACCCGATAGCGTGCTCAATTTCTGTAAAGATGTTGTTAGCCAGAGACTGGCATTTTGCATAGTGAGCCTTGACACTAATTTGAGAGCTCCCTTTTTCAATGAACAACGAAAATTTGATCTTCAGAGCGCAATTTTATGATCTATTTCTGTAATTTTTTTGCTCAAAGTTTTGAGCTTGTTTTATGCTTTGCATTGCAAGCAAAGCATAAGCTCTTTGTATTACCATATCTCGAGGTCAAATTATGACCATTTTGATCTCGCAAACATAAAAAATCTAGTTTTTCGTTTTTCCGAGTAAAAGCGTTAGTTGAGGAAACGAACTGAAAAACAAGTTTCAGTTCTTAGCAATCGGTTATTCGTACACAAAACAATCATATTTATTGTTTAAACTTGTGCCTCTGAATGCGTGAATTGAACCCTTACGTGTTAAACAATAATAGAAAAAAATCATTCGGACTATTTAATAGACACGTGAGTGTTGAAAGTTATGTTAGAAAGAGGTTTGTGATTTGAAACTTTTCGCTACATTATTTGGTTCAGGTAAATGATGACCCACTTAACTTTCAGGTCAAGTCCACCCGAGCCTCCTTTAACTGAAGGGCGTGTGTGTAATGGGATCTACACTTGGCGTATCTTAGACTTCCCCTGCCTCCTTCAGGATGCATCCGATAGGAAGATAGCATCATTAGAGAGTCCTCCCATTCACACCCAGCTGGACGGATACAAGTTCTGCATGCGTATCTACCCGAATGGCATAAATGAAGGAACTGGAAGGTCCGTGGCTTTGTATGTTCGCTTGATGCCGGGAGAGTTTGATGACATTCTTGTTTGGCCCTTTATCGGACGAATCACCCTCTCAATCCTGGATGTAGGCACAAGGGATGCAGCATTCCGTAATCACATCAGTGGCACTTTTCTGGCAAAACCAAACCTGGTATCGTTTCAGAAACCCAGAGCAGCAGACGTCGTCAACCTGTACGGTTATCAAGATTTTGCTCCGATTCAGTTGGTCTGCTCACCGCAGTACATGAGGGATAATGGTACAGTTATGGTAAAGATTGAGATCAGGCGTTAAATCTTTAAATCCCACTGAATTACCCCCAATACAATATTGTAAACACCTAGATACAAAATGCATCATGAAAAATATCAAGAAAAAGCTTAAAGAAAAATGCATCTGTTCAAAGTTGGATTAACATTCCACGAGCAGAGATTTTAAATGGCAATGTAGGAGTTTAGTGCATGCATGTATCCAGCTTTCTATTGGTGGGTGATTTAAAACCTGATCTTGATGAAACTAAGCCTGCTTATCAAGGTCCCTTCTGTTAATCAGTGATACCCTGGCAGTAAGAGTCATCATATTTCTTCAGCTGTTGTAAGGTGTGTGACAGTAAGATAGAACATAGTTTGAATACTAATGCTAACAATTTACAAGGACGATTTTTAGAACATTTTTATGGCGTGTTTTTATTTATATATTATTTTTTGTTCGTTGTTGAAAACATAAACATAATTCCCTTACTTAGGTATAAACATGCAAACTGTATAACGATTTGGACACGTTAAATTAAATAAAAAGGTTCTTCATTTTTGGCCATTCACGACATGACTAAAATAAAAGCGATTTGTTTTAAAATAGCTGAAGAAATTTTTATTCATGCAATTTTAGTCATGCCATTTTAATAGCGTTTATCTTGGATTGCGGGAGTTTTCTTCCTGGCCTAGGTTGAACTTTCGATCATAGAGGTCTAAAAGTACAAATTTTCTTGTGTTAGGGATTGCAATGGAATAAAGGAATCTAGATGACGTAAAAAGCGTTATACCTTTCTAACATACGTTAAGGAATTCGCCATGTTCTATTTTAAAGTCTGTTTACAACCAGTTTCCTTGAGATGTAGTAGCACATTACGTCAGGAGAAACGTGTCATGGCAATCCATAATATTTACTCGTCATTTGTGCTGTATGGACTTCCTATGTATCTCTTGTTCAGATTGCAATCTTTTAAAAAATGCTGCAGCTAGAATAATCAAGTTTACAAGGGAAAATGATCATATAATTCTTGAGTTATATGTGCAAAACCCGTTTGGAAACTTATCTTTTAAAATGGCTTTTTAAATAGTAATTTTTGTAATACTTCTTTAAAAAATAAATAACCTGTTTTTAGATAATTTAGTTTTTAACTTTTTTTTCTTTCCTTCTTTTTTGTATTTTTCATTGTAAAGCGCCATGAGAAATTATTGATTTGGCACTATATAAGTCTATATTGTTATTGTTTTGTTTGTTGTATTGTTATTAACTGTCAGTACGTACGTATACATTAGGATTAATTAATTATTTTCCAAGAACGCTGGCTATGCCATAGTCTTACATTGCTTAGCCTTCGTTAGGTAAAAAAGTTAGAGTTACTATGATATTAGAGACATTTAGTTGTAACTTGTCATTAATGCATAAACCTTTAGGATTGTAATCGGAGTCTGCCGCATTGTATCACCACATGGTGGGCGAAGGCGGAATTGCGCTTGTATATATAAGCTTCTTTGTATTATTTACTTGTTTTCCTTTACCGAAAGCTTGTCAATTTATCTAAGGGTTTCAGAATGGTACATATCTACTAGCCAGAAAGTGTAATTTTTACAGCTTATTTCATAGTTTTTAAAAAGATAATTGTTGCTTGTTTACAGTGGTATAAAACAAAGAAACAATAATAAAACCATGAACTCAAATTCCGTTTGTAGTCCATGCACATACTGAAGGTTGCATGTGACGTCATGGCGGCCATGTTGGTGGATACGAGCAATAAGATTTTTCTCCTCTGGGAGTTAACTTCCATTCTAATGCAAACTATGTGAGCAAATTTTCTGTTGTTTAGTCCACCAACGTGGCGGAAATGCAATCCACCTATACCCAAATGTTTGTTTCCCGGTAATGATGACTTTAATGGTTAGTACCTTCCCTCTTTTTTTTTTTTTTTTTTCATCTTTTGTTTTTCTTTTTTGCCTAGCAGCAGTACTGCGCATGCAGAATGTTGGAAGACAAAACACTGATTAATTTAAAAGCATCCAAACAGCCGACATGTTCGGCGGACACGTCTCAAGAGTGATAAACGTCCCAGAATTGTTAACATTGAAGCGAGTAAAGTATTGGGCAATAAGATTTGAACTATTACCTGAGACATACGTGAGACAGGAAGAATTATTTAGACGATGATATGTCAAAGTAATGCTGGGCTCTGACCTTCAAATAGTTAAAAGTTTCGACCGCATATTTGTCTTCTTACATTGCGATATGTAACGCACTGACTGAGGCATAATTCCGTTTTTTTTTTAAAGCACAAGAAGAGTGTGTTCGTGTTGGAAACACATTCTGCGCCAAAGAAAAAATAATATATTAAATAAGCATCAATGTCTATGAACACTAACCAACAGCACCATTTTTTTCCCAAATAAATTTCTGGGAAAGCCCGAAAGACTAGTGCGTGTGCTCAAATATTAAAAAAAAGAAAGGTTATTCAGGTTCAAAGTCTCTTCGGGCACAATCAGCCCCCTTCCCCCTCCCCCCGGTCTAGATAGTGTTACTTAAGTGTTGTCATGCTACATTCACGAGTGAAACAATGCCTCTTTGCACACTAAAAGACCTTGCCTGCAGAGCGAGCAAGCAGACCAATTACCCTCTTGTTTGACTGATGTTGTTGATTGGAACACGAATTTACACCCAAGAACCTGTTCGGTCAAGAAAAAAGATTTATGATTCCAAGCCATGTCAAATCAACCTGCTAAAGAGATGAAACGGTCCAAACTATCAAAATCATTGGCGCAGATCTCTATCTTTTGATATTTTTTTTTTTTTAATTTTCACACTTCACTGACGAGTTCTCTGGAACGCGACTTCGTTGGTCACTCGTCAAGGCCGCCCGTAAGTCACGCAGCGGTACAATTTATATGGAAGATGATTTACCGGGAACTCTTTTAGTGTCGAAAGCCATAAATCGGAAAATACGAAGATAGCTGCGTAAATGTCGATACAATGTCGATAATGTCTTCGTTCCTCTCCCAGCTCAGGCTGGATATTCTTTTTTCTGCAGATGTTAGGCTGAAAATATTCTAGCAAATATCCTAAGGTTATAGCGGTAATACTAAATTATGAAAGAGTAAAAGTAATACCTAAAGTTCTTAATATAGATATCTATATAGTGAAGACGTCAGTAATGATGACAATAACAAAAAATAATAGAAAGGTTAATGTTAACCATATGGAAACCCTATAAAGCAAAATGTATCGATGTCACTTTCGTCATTATCAAGGCAAAGTGGTTGTTTCTTTCTGCTTTGAATATATATGACTGGATAAATAAATAAGCAAATAAATAAATAAACATACAATATAATGATATTTGTTCCTTTTGTGTTTATGTTAATAGCTTATATTTAGTGCGGATGGAACGAGTCAGTTGAGCGTGCAGAATGCATATGGCTCCATCCGCGCTGCGCTATTTACATAAGCACAATAGGAACCACTGAAATAATTCTTATATTGCTTATTGTTTTCATTCACATACAGCTATTTCAATTAACGTTGTCGGATCAAAGCGTAAAACTTAAAGACATAGGCTTCCACCTCATTCACTTGATATCCTAACATTTCTTTCATCCAAATGGTTCGCCATCGTATATCTTCACTGGACGGAGAGGCATAGCTGATTTTAATGAACTTATTCATAAAAAATCCACAGATTCTTGAGGTCTTGTCTTACAGCTTAATACTTTGATCCGACAGCGTTAATTGAAATAGTTGTATATTCAAACCACGAAGAAACAATCACTTTGCCTTCATTATGAAGGGAATAATATCGAAACGTAGGACAACATTAGTTTTAATTTTCCTACTGAGGTTATTCAGTAAACCACTAATTCTTTTCCATCATATTACTGTAGAAGGATTTGTTTAGTAGTATTTGAATATTACGTCGGGATAAATGTTTTTAAAAAAGTTGAAGTTCATTTATTCACACTTATTCAACTTACAATGATAGTGGTCGAGTTGACCACTACTACAGTGCAGTTACAAGTAGCTAGGAGGATATATTTATGTTTATTTTTAACTGTTATTTATTTATTTTGTCATGTTGCTGCGTGAGTATGAAGTCTTTAAAATCTGAGACCAAAACGACATAAACTGCAACCGATACAGTCACTGTGAAGACAGGTAGACAGCTGATAATCAGGAAAAGCGATTTGGGGAGACCTTCCTGAAAATTGTGCCGTTATGCATCCCCCATTCTATTTAGGGAGAAGCCTCTCTCGTACACTTTCATGATTTCGTTGTTGTAGACGTTGACCATTTCAAGTTGCAGTTTATCTTCCAGCACCCTCCTGGCAACTGCTGTCATACTTTTGTCTTGAAACGTAAAGAAGGTAAATTTACCTTGGATGAGCTCACAAGCGCGCTTGTACTGATGCAGAAGATGAGCTTCGAAATGATGTGGGTCATCTGTATACACTGTAGCCTGCCATTCTACGGCTTTCACTCGTTGTGCATAAATTCCGTGGCTGAAAGAACTCGGCCATTCGTTTGCGGAGCATTTGTCTACGAACAAGTGCAAATCGTGTTCCCTTTGGATCAAATCGACATTTGATCGGCGAGCCTCAAACGGGCACCAGTCGAACACAAGCACATTGTGTGGAAACAACTTCTTGATCATCGTGGGAGATAGGATGACGTCGGAAAGGTACTCTCTGTTGCAGCTATTTATTTGTAATTTCGCATTTTCTGTGATCAGAGGCTGTTCCCAACTTGAGGTTTTCGTTTCCACACGATAAGATAGTATTTCCTGCTCAAGAACTCGCCGGTACGGATTAATCGCTTTGGAGCTAAGGTCTGCAAAAGCATTCACGCGCTGCCGGCAAACTTTGGGAAAGTGTTCTTGTATATACTCGTCTAAAGCTCGGGAAAGATTTCTAAGGAGTCCTTGGCCACGAAGTTCGGGTAAAATGCGGCCCCCGCGACGAATGAGAGTTCTTCCATCATCAACAATGCAGCTGGAAGCCAGACCGACTAGTTTTGATCCTGAGTGTGCCAGCATAATGGCCGTATGTTCCATTTGTAACCACTGATGAAATACAACTGGAAGATAGTCGTGCCCATTGTAAATTCCATCGGATAATTTTATGACTTCGTCGACGTCACTTGCCTCAGCGAGACGAAAATTGAGTTCCATTTTATTGCGGAGTGTAAATTTCTACTATGTTGTATTTACCGAGTACGTGTCGCTACTGGATTGTGTAACATTTTAGCCTGTTCCAGGCGCTCTCGTCTTCGTTCCTCTCGTCCGCTCCTTCGCTTCTCCCGCGGAACTTAGGACAGGCTAGTGACATTTAATAAACAGAACTTGACTTGTGTGATCTCGGTGGTAATGTAGTCGATCCCGTATCAACCTGCATACATCACGTGATTGGAACAATCACTGTGTAATTCATTCATTCAGTATATATTCTCCTGTAATACTCAATATTTTCAGTGTGATTTTTATTTGTCTAAACCAGGAGAGAATAAACCTCTTTCATAATGGAGGGCATAATTAGTATTCTTTTATGTGCGTGCAAATAAGCCTTCTTGGCCTCGCTTTTGAGTGAATATACTTTTGTTTTTACACATGCTAGCGAGGCCCGGAAGGCTAATTACAATGCATACAAAAGAATAACAATTAAGCCCTGCATTTATGAAAGAGGTCTACGAGGTAAGAAGACACAAACTCCATAGAGGGTCTGGATGGGGGCAGGGGGGGGGGGGGGGGTACAAATGTCAGTTGTCAGTTAACCCCATCCAGACCCTCTCCATACACGGGTCCCTTTTAAGGATAGTTATTTATTTATTTATTTACTTATTCATTTATTTTTTCAATCTAATATTAGCACGAGGTCATACTGTGCTGCTATTTTAAGAAACACACTTGATTAGTCAGTTCTAATGACGAGAAGTTGAAATTTTTAGGTTTTGGCGACCTTGCTGTTCTAATGTGACAAAAGGTAGGTGTCACGGTTGTCGATGAATCCAACAAAAGTTTCGCAAGCCGAGAGAAACGCTTCTCTTTTTCACTGCTGGTCATTAAAGCTGCCTTTAACCCTTCAAAATCTATACAAAGTAAGCTTAAAAGAGATACCTTTCTAATGTTTGTATGATAAATATTATAAACTAAATTCGATTTGGAGACGACATTACGGCTTTATAATGACGGCTCTTTCGGAGAAAATATATTCCGTATCAGTGGGTGCAGTCGCAAAGCGACGGAACCCAATACGGAATATATTTTCTCCCAACGCCGTCAAAATAATTTGGCTACCGCATTTTCGATTTATTAGTTGCATAGTGTATTGATTTAGCTTTCCAGTATTATAAGAATTACATTTCTAGCGAAAAGCAGAGCAAAGTTAAAAATTATCAAACATGTCACGGTAATCAATTTCAATCAATGTACGATACTTCATGATCACGGGCTCTAAAGAACAATAAAATATATGAACATCAGGACCTTGGTAAGATTTTAACACAGCTCAATTTTTTCAGCCAAAACTGATATAAGTTCAGCAGTCACCTTTGCTTTCACATTCTCATCTCTGTTTACTGATGGATTCCTCACTGCTTTCAGTTCCTCCCCTTTGTGCTCCTTTCCTTCTCAGGAACTGAGAAAGCTTTTCTCGTCAATGCACATTGTGCTCGATTACAAATCAGGCGCGATCACATCTTCAAAATATTCCACTACACCTGTTGCGGCCGATCATTGGCTGCGCGACCGTGGGAACGAGAACAGCACACAGCATGGCGCCAAGCTTAAAATAGATTGAAAAAAATACTATCATGGGGCGCAGGGATGTGTTCTCTTAGCTCATCCTCTCTTGTCTAAATATGAGTTGACTACTACACTTGTCTTTCGCTCTATCGTTTAGATAAACAATACAAAATATTAAAGCAAAACTACTATCGCCGATAGGACTGCTAAATATTGTAAATACTCAAGTCTGACATGCGAACTTCCAAAGGCACTTAAAAATGCGTTCACAATACGAAATCGAATACAAATAAAAGCTACATGTAGAATATAGGAGCATCGGATACAAAAGCCGTCGATGGCTGGGAATGGGTATTGAGATCTAGAAGACGAAACAAAAATGGCAAAGTTGGAAGAATACTGCGTGCCGCCAAAACAAGTAATTTCTAGAGGGCAACGATTTAATAATGGTAAGGAACTACGTTTCGACGCATGATGCAAAAACGTTACACAGGCTTCTCGTCTTCATAGCTCAGAAGCCGGCAGTTCCGAAAATACCCAACCGTGTTTTATACACTGGAATTTATTGTATCCTTACCCAATACTTATCGTCCTTGTGTACGTCACACCGACTCGAGGTGATACCCTAATGTGGGCAAATATCAATAGACCATATTCGTATTCTCGGTATCGAACTGGATCGAGCTTGCAATGGAGGCTCATGCGGGGGAATATATTAGAAACTATTTGCATGTGAAAAGTTGTTCCCGCATAAGCCTCGTGTGCAAGCTAGTTCCAGTTCAATACCGAGAATACAAATACGGTCTATTTGAGAAATTGCACACTTGGGGAGGAGGGGAGAGGAGTTGGGAGGAGTTATGTTAATCGCGCCAACTTTCAACATATTTCCTTTTTTTTAATATTCGAGCAATTTTTTTATGGGCTTACTGACTTTTTGGACATTTAACTGGGAAAATGTGATTGTTTAGGTTAGTAAAAATGGAATTTTGACGTTACAATGGAAACCGATGGAAACCAAGTTTCGAGAGAAAAGTTTTGCAGAAGATGGAACCTTTGTTGTTTTGTTTTTTGAATCAGGGAAAATCCCCTTTCTCAACGTTAAGTTTATGTTTTGAGCTCGTTTTGCGTAAAATACGTAAGCAAAATCCAGATTTCCCGCCAAGATGTAAGATGGGAACCGTTTGGCAACCGTGAATTTATGGCTGACCCCAAAGCAAAACCAAAGCAAAAATCTTTGGATATAAAATTTACCCTGCAATTGTCATTTTCAAAGTGTTGTTGAACACGTAGATATATTGGAATGAGAAGAAAATTAATTGATCTGTTATAATCATACGACCTGCAATTTCCTGCGTACGCCTTCATTGCAAAGCTTCTGAAAACAATTTCCAAATGAGTGCCGTACTCGAAAGCGTGCCAAGCAGGCGAACTAAGGTCGTTCGGTTCCGTGAAAATCTTTACCCAAGATTGCAAAGAAATTAGATGCATACCGACTTTAATAAGCGTCACGAAGTGTCCCTTTGCGCTTCTCCACAACGTCAGCATCACTCACAATAACGTCACAAAGTGTCCCCCAAACTCTCTTACTCAAATTAAGATAAAAAGCTGTATTAACCCAAACCCTGGAAACACAACTAACCCAATGACTCCTCCTGTTGTTGGAAATAGGTAACAAATGCTTAGACTTCTTAGACTTAACGGACACTTCGTGTTGGATATCAAAATTGGGCGTACATCTAATTAATTACTTGCACACATGGACATAGGTGCGAAAATCCCGCATGACCCTGGGAGCTGCAAACTGAGAACATTTTTGTTGTCGTACACATTCTAACGGATTTCCTCCAGTAGGCAACTAATTTCGAAATAGAGAGAGAGAGAGAGAGAGAGAGAGAGAGAGAGAGAGAGAGAGAGAGAGAGAGAGAGAGAGAGAGAGAGAGAGAGAGAGAGAGAGAGAGAGAGAGAATGAATGAATGAATGAATGACCTTTCTTTAAACACGGAATTTACATCAGTAAAAGAAAAACTACTGCTTTACAGAAAAGCCGTGTTAAAGGTTATAGCGGAGCTCCCGCGCGCGCCGCGAGGCGCGCGCGAGCGGAGCCCTATAGCTAAGAGATTTTGGTAAACCCATCAGTGCGAGAAATTTTGGTTTGGTTATGACGTCACTTCCGTCCGACCGACCGTACATACGTTCGCTACTCCATGTATGCCACCTTTAAATGAGACACTTAAACCCTGTGCTGTAGCCCCCTTCTTTACGGCGGGAAGTTGCATCACCAACTGCGTTTTAGAAAAAAAAAAAAATGATAATTTTGACACTATACAAAGTCAATTTTTGTGACCAACGGAGGGAGAAAGAGCAATACGACTAGCGGCAAGAGAAACAAATTGGCTGGCACATCATCAGAATCTTGAAGTGAAATCATTTTACTCCGATCCGGCGCGACAAAACGTTGGATTTTTCCTCTTGAAGTGAAACGTTTCGCTCACTTAACGTTGTAAAAGGAACTAAAAAAGGTTGGAAATGGAATAAAAGGACTGGTTATTCTGAGAAGAGGTGAGCATATTCATGTGATTTTGTTGACAAAACTTTGCTGGATTGCTATCGTGCACGATCTTGTTTTCTTGCAGTGTTGACACGCCGTTTAATTTAAACTTAAGCTTAATATTGCTTAACTCAGAGCAGTCTTTTGAGCTCACTTTTTTTCGGTCCATGTTCATTATTTCCCTTGGAGTTTTATTTCCTAATCTCCTCCAAATTTTACCTTCCAACAGCGGGAGAAAGAGTAGACGACTCGTGGCGGGAATTTACATGAAGGGGGACATTGATCATAAACAGCAGGCGCCGTGAGTAGAAAGTGGAACAGTGGAAAGGCAGAAAATCACCCCCAAATCCTAGAACACGGAACGGGTTAGGGTTAGGTTCAAGGTTATAGTTTATTTGGGGTGATTTCCGACGTTCCAGGTTTTAGGATTTGGAGTGATTTTCCACCATTCCGCCCCTCCACCGTTCCGGCTTTTAGCGTCTCCGATCTTGAAATCTTGAAGTGAAGCATTTTACTCCGATCCGGCGCAACGAGACGTTGGATTTTTTCTCTTGAAGTGAAACGTTTCGCTCACTTAACGCTGTAAAAAGAACGAAAAAATCAGCAATGGAATAAAAGGACTGGTTATTCTCAGAAGAGGCAAGTACATGTATATTCATGTGATTTTGTAGACAAAACTTTGCTGGTTTTCGGCTGTTTTGCAATAAATTGATTTCTTGCAGTGTTGACACGCAGTTAATACTGCTAAGTTCAGAGTAGTCCTTTGAGCACATTTTTTTCAGTTCCTGTTCATTATTTCGATCCCTTGGCATTTTATTTTCTAATCTGGTCCAATTTTGCCTTCCAACAGCGGGAAAAAGAGCAAGGCGAATAGCGGCGGAAAAAGACTCTTTTAGAGGCGGCACATATCATAAACAGCGGATCTGAAACAGAAATCATTTTACTCTGATCGATCCGCGAAGAAACGTTGGATTTTTCCTCTTGAAGTGAAACTTTTTGCTCACTTAGCGTTGTAAAACGAACGAAAAAATCAGCAATGGAATAAAAGGACTGGTTATTTCCAAAGAGGCGAGTATATTTAAGCTTAAGTCTTATATTTGATTTTGTTGACAAAACTTTGCTGACTTTTGCAAGATATTTTTTTGCAGTGTTTACACTGCAACTTGTTTAACTTAAGCTACTGCTAACTTCAGAAAAGTCTCTCGAGCTCATTTTTTCGGTCCATGTTCGTTATTTCCCTTGGAGGTTTATTTTCTAATCTCATTCCTTTTTGCTTCATGTAAGAAAATTTGGTTCTCAGGTATAATTTTTAGTCAGTGAAACAGACGTCCGGTAACACTTTTTTATCGACTTAGCTAGCATAAGCTAAGTACTGACAAGTTTTTCTCGCATATATTTCTAATTTTTGCATTTATTTCTGACAATCTTCACAGAGAAAAAACACAAATACTGGGATATTTCTTTTCAAAAAACGTTGAAAGCGAATGTAAAATTAGTCAATAGTGTGACCTCATTTTCATCATAACATCAAGCGTACGCAAAATTTGTTCGCTTGTTTGTACAAATTTTTGAAGATCGTCGTTTAGTTTATCTCTGTTCTGATTGTTATGAATTATCACAGTTTTTTTTTCCATTTATTACTCCAGGATACATGTATATTTTAAGTCTGTTTCATGGTTATTGTAGCCTTTTTCTCTTAGGTTTATGTACGGCTTTTTGTTGATAAACAACATTTGCCAGACAGTGACAATTCGCCTCGATCATCTTTAAAACTAAAAAGAATAATAACAACAACAAAAATACTTTGAACGTGAAGAAAACTATCAAAACTCGATAAATAGCCAATCCCGTCCTGAATATTTACCTACAGTTTACATAATATTTTGATATTTTTTTTGTACCCCCCACTCACATCCATGTAGCTTAGAATGTCAGTTCTGCTGAAATGGGTTTTTGGGTTTCAAGAAGATACCTTATTACCTTTATGTACCTTGTTGTATAGCAGATAGTATTTTTATTTGCATGAGGCCGAGTAGAGTTAAGGTTTAATTTTCAAGCGTCAGGGGTATTTTGCAGAATACCGAACGTTGAATCTATGGAAGTCCTTTAATGCAGTGGCTGCCATAACAACAAATTAAAGCTAACCGTCTGTATAATCAGTGCTTAGCCCTAAACAGAAAAGAAAAGTGCTTAGACCTTGATAACTTTGTTCATTTCTTTCCATTCTTTATCTTCGTAATTTCATAGTGAGCTAGTCACAGTCGTCTTCTAAATTTCTTTGTCTGATTTGTCATAAAATCTGAAAACATTCCATTTTATAGATCTAGAACTGCCATCAGAAATGGCATCTCAGCCACTGAACTGCAGGATAAGTCCTTTCCAGCCAGCTTTCCCCCAGCCACTGCTTTCGTGTGCTCGATGAATCCTGATGCGGTAATCAGACTTGCATATTCTGGACAATTCAGCATCTCAGAACCTGACCTCATCAAACAATAGCATTATCCAAAACGTGAACTAATCTGCATAAATTATGAACCTTAACTCAGGAGTGTTTTAAGATTTGCCACTGCCTGGGCGCAAAAGCCATGCACAGAGGGTGTAACCTTTACTAGTGGGTTTAGATCTTGTGTTTTAATAGCTGTAGCAAAAAATAATTGTTGTACAGTTGTAAGCTTTTTATTTATCATCACAGATCATGACAGATGTGATGAAAACACAGTATGGCTCATGAATCACTTTGTTAATGGAAGTTCTTGTTGAGGCAATTCATAAACTTGTAAATTACCCATTCTTGTGTGAAAGCTTCTGACTGTGCACTTTTCCCATCAAGGGATAGATCCAGTTGTGTATTAAATTTTTACCTTTTGGTAAATGTTGATGTGATGGCAGGAGCCAAATTGAATGGGCACTCGCTGAGCATATCAAATTTTTCTTCAGCAGTAAAGATTTTAATTAGTTGGCCTGATGTAGGGCTATTGCTCTAGCATGTTGTGTACAACAGAGATTGGCCACTGGATGTCTGGGCCTACAATAGCTGTGTTTATAAGCAACAGTCAGCACTGTCACTCAATCATTCTTATAACTATTGAATTGATAGAGGCTACAGAAATATGCTGAACAAGGGGCATTCCCTGTATACTTAACAGTGCAACGAACTCAGCTGGGGCCACCCAACATTGATCAGCCAATCACAGGTCACGTTCACAACAAAGGAGTCTGGCTTTGGTAGTTGGTAAACCAATCAAAAACGAGAGCATTTCTTTAAATTTCAAAGAGTCAGTCTTATCGGTGGCCCCGGTTGAGTTTGTTGCACTGTACATGTAAGACAAAACCTCGCCTTACCTTTAGTTATATATATATTTTTTACAAAGCCTGAATATAAGCTGTTTCCCATCTCTCACCAATCATTTAGAGAGATTAGAGACTGATATTCAGGCCATGTTTAATGCAACCAGACCCTTTTGATAACTGTGATTTAACAGACAAAAGGTGAAACTTCTTATCAGCCATCTCTTTTAATTGAAAGAAAAATTTAAAACTTGGTAGTGGGTAATGAATTATGAAATATGTACAGTTATTTATTTTTACAGTGCAATCTCAGTTATTTGAACTATTAATGTTTTTCAGCACTCCCAATTCTTTGAACAGATAGTTGTTAATTCTCTTGGATTTGCTTCAGTCAGTTTTTTGCCTCCTATTTTTTGAACAAAATTTATTTTCCCTAAGAAGTTAAAAAGAAATTGGTACTTCCACTGCAGTGATTGCCACATTACATTATTATGAAAATGTTAATATGCCAAGTGAATTGTTTTCTTTTACTTTGTTTTGATTATCCAATAATAACTGTTACTTTTCATGGGTTTTGTGACATCAGTAACCAGCGCTACAGTTTTCTACACCTTATCACATAGTCTGGTATAACTTTTCCAGTAACATAAGGAAAAACACTAAATAATATTATTTTCCTTTTCCATTCTGTACAGTGTTTATGTAAAATCTTTATTTATATAGAAATAGTTTAATCCACTGATTGTTTTGGAGAAAAAAAGTGATAAAATGCTTTTAATTTGAAATATTTCAAGCAAAGTATAATGTTGTACATCATTTTGTGAATTCAGAAGAGGACTATTGCTATACATCAACTCTCTTTAGGCACTCTTGTTCCTTCTATTTTTTTCTCTCGGAAAAACAGGATGATGAAAATTAAAGTAAGGAATATTTTTTAGAAAATGCTTATCAAAATTAATGATACATGGTTGGTATTTTGCTGTGTAAAAATGAATGGGACTTCTCAGATGAGGTGCTATCCATAAACTGGAGTGATGAGGCTGCAGGAGTGTAGTGTTTAGCAGTCTAATGACTTCTTAAATTGGGATTTTCCTTGTAAGGACAGAAAGGTTAATGAGTTGGAGCAAGGCCTGTTCCTTAATTGAGAAACCAGATAAATAAAACCTGCAGTGTAAATTTTTGTGGTGGAAGGAAACTGCTTAGTTTTCTTTTCAGTACCACCTCAGTTAGGAAATGTGGTCCATGAAAGGTAAAGAAAAACTCTTTGACCTTGGCAGGATTAAAACCTATGACCCCAGGATTTTGTTGATCACTGATGGACCAAAATTAATCTCTTCACTAGGGTAATGCAAAATTTAAGTGGTTTCCTTCCCAAACAGAAATTTACACTCCAAGGATAATTTTCTGATTTCTCAGTTGTATAGTCAGTACTGCACAGCACAAAATTTCATTATCCCTTCATTGTTGTGTTATATCCAACTTTACTCCAAGTTAACTCTCATGTAGCAAAGTGTAGAAAAACTGCTGGGGATAACCGGCTCCCATAACTGCCTGATGGATTTTTTTTGGTAAAGATTTTGACAGGGACAGTTGAGGATTTGTACACAATTGTTAATTGATTCTATGTCAAACAATTTACTAACTTAATTTAAAACCAGGTACAAATGACTAGGGACTGAATTTTTTTTTCCGTTGAATAATTAGACTTATGACATTTATTGCATTCAACATAGAAAGAACGCACTCCTTTCACAGATTGGAGTTGAGATTGTATGGGAGAACCAAAGTTGATTGCATGAATGAAAGGATATTGGGAAGTATATCTGGCACCCCCAGTAGATAAATTTTT